>NC_064433.1:4528256-4828256 GCF_023343835.1 Lagopus muta
TTGCTCCCGGGTCACTGCTTTTAGAGAAGGAGGTGAAATACCTGCGGCCGACGGGGCCTGGGGCTGTGGAGGGATGGATGTTTTGGTGCCATCTTTTTAGGGATGAAGCAGAGCGACCCAGGGTGTGTGACTGGAGTTGTCTCTATGGTTAAAAGTTAGGGAATAATAATAATAATAACAACAATAATAATAATAATAATAATAAGGCAGGGAAATGAGCAGCCGCTGAGCTCCGCAGCTGGAGAGTGACCTCTCTGAAGTGCTGGAATCTAAAAAGCCCGAGGCTCAACCCAAAATCAAGGAGAAGAAGGTGGGATGAGAGTGGCAGTGGAGCCGAGCTGGGCTCAGGGCTGCTCCCAGCCCTCAGCTACTTGTTGAGTGCGAGTCTGCATTAGGTCCGCTCAGTAACTGCTTTGTTCTGCCATTAGTCCCTTTAAAACAATTATTTCTGAGGATCAGAAGCCTTTGTCCTTTCTTTCTTTTCTGCTCTTTTCATTTTTTTCCCCCAATATATCAGCAGAAAGTGGAACTGCGGTCTCTCTGATCTAGCCTGAATATTATTTACTATGCTACTTCCTGGAGAAGATAATGAATCTTGACCCTTTCTATTCGTATAACCCACCTTCCCTTCCTTTTGAGCAGTTACTTTCAGTATTGTTCACGAATGTCTGGTACAATGAAAACCAGCCTGTAGGTTTTCTAACACACACACATGCCCACATGTAGACATATGTGTCCACACTGCACCCGCTCTTTTGCTGTCTGTGGCTCTATAGATTCGTGTTTGCATCTATCCTGTTTAGCACTCTGTACCACGATAGCTGGAGAGATTCAGGCTCTCTGGGTGTCCGTGTGTTTCAGGGTTGTACAGCAGACACAGCCTTGCTCTCTTCCAGGTGAATAACTGTTTTTTCAGCTTCCAGCGATTTGCTGAAGTTGCAGTGGATTTGGGTAGATTTGATTCTTTGGATGTTTTTTTTTTAGAAAGGGCTAAAATGTGAGTTATGATCCCTCCAGAACATTTGTGACAAAAGGGAAGAAAGGTTCGGTTGCATAAGCCCAGCGGTTTTTTTCCCCCTGAAAGCCCAGGTCTGTATTTTAATATACAGTGAAGAATTTGTAGTGATGAGAAGGGGTTGGAGAGAGAGTTTATTTTCAGGTTGGTACTCTCTCTCTGTGCCATACTGCCACCAAAATCTGTCTGACATTTTTGTGCAACCCCAAGGATGGGGGAGAGGAAGGGAGAAAACACAAACTGCGACAGTTTGCAAAGTTCAGCAGTTCTGTTGGGAAGGTTAGAAAGGTTATAATCAGATTTTTGGGCATCTTCTGATCCTCTTCGTTTGGCCAGAATATACCTAGGGTTTGTAGCCCATGGCTACTTTCGGAAAGCGCCTGACAAATTATTTCCCAACTCAGAGAAATGGTTTCTGCAGCGAGGGCTGGGCAATTTTGTGCAGGATCTTTGCTTCCAAGTCCACCTGGGGTTGTCTGGGAGAGGGCAAAGGGGGGCTCTGTGCCTCAGCACATCCCCGCGTGGGGGGTCCCAATCCCTCAGGATCGCAGCTTTTAGGATTTCATTTTAAAAGGGAGAACACTGAAGTGTTCACACCAGGTGGGTTTCTCCTATGCTCTAAGCGTCCGAGGAAGGAGCAGGACTGCAGCCTGCATCCCCCGGCAGGTCGTAGGGCAGGCAGAGGGAATGTAACCGGCTTTTTCTTGCTGTGCTTTCTCCGAGCAGGCAGCCAGGTGTGCCGGCCCCCTCTGCTGCACGGCTCGCTGCCATGGCTGGATGGGAGCAAAGCGCTGAGCAGCCACCACAGCGCTTCCCCTTGGAACCTCAGCCCTTTTTCCAAGACCTCCATCCATCACAGCTCGCCAGGACCCCTCTCCGTTTACCCGCCCGCTTCTTCCTCCACTTTATCAGCCGGTCACTCCAGCCCGCATCTTTTCACCTTCCCACCGACCCCTCCTAAAGATGTGTCCCCGGATCCGTCCATCTCCACTCCTGGCTCCACCGGCTCCACCCGGCAGGATGAGAAGGAATGCATCAAATATCAGGTGTCCCTGGCTGACACCATGAAGCTGGAGTCGTCTCACTCTCGGAGCAGCATGGCCTCGTTAGGAGGAGCCACCTCCTCCGCTCATCACCCCATCACTACTTATCCACCGTATGTCCCCGAATATAGCTCTGGACTTTTCCCCCCCAGCAGCCTCTTAGGAGGATCGCCTACCGGGTTCGGGTGCAAATCACGACCGAAAGCGCGGTCGAGCACAGGTAGGGTTTTTGGCTGCTTCGTCCCAATTTGCTGGGGAAGGGAGAGGAAGCGATGGGATGGAGCGTGGGTTGCGTACCCGGGGGCTGATTCCCGAGGAAAGGAGAGGAAAAACGGAGAGGAAAAACGTTGTATGTATGTTCTCATAGGTTACCCTGCTGGGATGCTAACCCCAGGCTAAGTCCTTCCCGAGTGCCCGAGCCTTGTGCCCGAGCCTTGTGCCCGAGCCTTGTGCCCGAGCCTTGTGCCCGAGCCTTGTGCCCGAGCCTTTCCCTCCCGCCGGGCTCCAACCCCGGGGGCGATCCCAAACGCCTCTACTGTGCTCAGCTGCGGGCGTTTAATGAGGAAGCGAAACCGAGGGAACCGCAGCATTAGTGTATCTCTACGTATTTTAATAATGGTACTTAAATCCCGGCCAACTTCCCCCGCCTGCCCTCCGCCCCGCTCTTCCCAGTGCGGCTCAGCCCAGGGCCTCTTCCCATGCGGCGCCGGGAGGCTGGGAAACAGGGAGGGGGGGGGGAGAATTACCCTGAGCTCACCCCCCAGCCCCATCCAGCTCCGTGCCCGCCCCCGGACCGGACCCCAAACCCCGAGGAAGGCACCGCGGTGGGGTCTCGGCGCACTGCGCACACTGCGGGGCTGTGCCGGATGGATGGTCGGGATTTAGGGTGCACCAAAGGGTGCTGCTGTGTGAGTAGAAGAAAGGGCGATTAGTCAAAACTCTTTTCCTTTTCTTTTTTCTTTTTTTTTTTTTCTTTTTTTTTTCTTATTTCTTTCTTTCTTTTTTTTTTTTTTTCTTTTTTTTCTTCTTCTTTTTTTTTTTTTTTTTTTTTTTTTTTTTTCCGTGGAGGCTGCTGCGGGGTTGCCTGGCATGAATGAGATCAGTTTTCAGGGTTTTTCCAGGGTGACATTTACTCTGTCTGTCT
Organism: Lagopus muta; assembly: GCF_023343835.1. Taxonomy (NCBI): domain Eukaryota; kingdom Metazoa; phylum Chordata; class Aves; order Galliformes; family Phasianidae; genus Lagopus; species Lagopus muta. The sequence continues at coordinate 4,531,459 of NC_064433.1, forward strand.
GAGCAGGGACTGTCTCTATTTAGCTGATATGTTTGAGCTAATCCAATTATTTTCAGACTGCTGCACGCGACAGTTGCATTGTTTATCCAGCGCCAGGAACTTTAATAGAGTCCGGATGCGGTTAGAGTGACAAAAAAACCCAGACCTGTGTGTTTTGTACATGAAAGCAGGAGAGAGAGAGAGATGGAGTGAAACAAAAGAGAGGGACAGAGACACAAACGGCCTCAGAGCGGCCGCCCCGCTTAACCAGAGCGGAGTGAACCCACCCGGGTGCTCCGGAGCGGTCCCGACCCGACCCGACCGCTGCGGCTCCGCTTTATCCTCACCCCGAACCGCGGGGCAGCGGCTGCGCGGGATTTTCAAACCGTTTTGCCCCCCCTCTTCCTCCTTCCTCTTGTTTTCCTTTTGCCACTTTCTGTTACTTTACCTTCTAGAAAGACTTCTGCGGTTTGCGATAAACCAACCCCAAGAGCAACACCTATTTTTTTTTTTCTTTTTTTCTTTTTTTAAAGTCGATTTTAGCAAGCTGGGGAGCTTGCAGACAAAGGGGGATGGGTCCGGGTGAAAAGAAGGGAGGGGGTGTTTGCGAACGACGAAAAGAGGGAGAAACGGATGCAAATTAACATTTCATTATTACGATTATTTTTTGGAGCAGGGGAGGGAGGTTTAGCACAAAGGCTCTGGAAAAACGGCTGCTGTTTGTGGTTAGGGAGTGGGTGCTTCGTGCTCGAACCCACTGCTGAGCTGGGTTAGCTCTGCTTCGGCCAGCTGAGTGTTTCTGCTGCTCTCAGACGGGCTGGGAGTGCCTTTAGGTGCAAGAAACAAAATAACAACAACATGAAACCACTCATTCAACCCTCTGTCAGTAGCTGTGAGGTACTGTGTCCCCTAAATCCTGGGAGCCAGAGGGCTGGGGGAGTCCACTCATAACTGAGACAGAAGGGTGCCAAAAAGGAGGAGAAGAAGATGGAAAAGACTATAAACTATTCAGGGTCCCAAATATTGGGCATGGTCTGTACATAAAGTGAGGAAGACAGAAGGATTTCTGCAGCCCCGCTGGCTGATCAGTGAAAGCTTACTTGCAAACAAATAGATAGTGGGTACTGGCCCAGTGACTGTGGATTGACTAGGGCTGGAGAGGTGTTCTGGTGCTTGGGCCATGATTATTTGGGGGGTTTGATCTGAGACCAAAGGAAGAGCACCTCTGGCTCCCACTGGGATGCAGGGTGATGCTCAAGGAGTGAACCCAGGGTCCACATATGCGTTAGAAAGGTGTTTGTGGACATATATTTGGCATCCGTCTGTCTCAGGAGGGTCGTAGGCCCCTTTTTTTCTAACTCCAGGGGTGACAGAGACCCACCAGCCTCTCATCTTCCTCCCACCAAGAGGGACCCATGTGTGGGGGAGAGCTCCAGGGAACCCCTGAGCTGCCTGGGGGTTTGGGTAGGGGTTGTCACCATTACCTACCTCTTCCTAAAGGGCATAGGAGACGTGGGGTGTCAGGACTGGGGTGATGGGGCAGGATCAGACCCAATGAGGGCTGATAGTCCCCTACCTCTGTGTCTTAACCATGGCCTTGGGCTCTTGGACATCCTGAGCTCGGAGAGGACAGACAGTGCCTTTTGGAGTTATTCTGGGGCAGGGGGGAGGCTTCTCCATCCTCTTTCACCACTGTTTTCCCTAAGTGAACTATGTGCTCTCTTGTTTCTAGAAGGCAGGGAGTGTGTAAACTGTGGGGCTACCTCAACCCCTCTGTGGAGAAGAGACGGCACCGGGCACTACTTGTGTAACGCCTGTGGACTCTATCACAAAATGAACGGGCAGAACCGACCCCTGATCAAACCCAAGAGAAGGCTGGTGAGTGGTTTTATTTTATTGTACAGAATTTGTTTTCTCCTGCCACTTTTGTTTCTTGTTCACAGCTTGGGATGGAGAGGGAAAGCTCAGCCAGCCCAGAAAAGTGGACGCACTGTGTCTGAGGGCTGGGATGGAGGATGCTTGGAGAGAGGATCCCACGCACTGTGGGCCTCAGTTGTCTGTTCCTATTGCAAACATAAAACAGGTTTAAAAAAAATCAAGATCTAGAGGTTTCTGTAAGCCAGGACTGGGTTTTCTCCCAGGTTGCAATAGGGTGGCAGCCTCTGCACAGCGGACCTGGGTGGTGACCCAAGGGTGAAAGCTCTTTCTAAAGACATTTCCCACTGACTAAAGAGATAAGAAGCTGGAAATTTCTTTCTGTGTGCTTTCCATTCCTCTTGGCTGGTGGTGACACAGAAGGGACCTGAGCAGGGTTACTTGTTCCTGAGCACCGCCACTGTCTCCATCTCATTGCCATCTCAATGTAGGGCATGGCAAAGTGTGTGAGGGTGCAAAACTGAGTGTGCACCCGCAACCGCACAAGCTGGAGGAAGGTGAAATGCACAGGTAACTATTTGGAATAATGGTGAAATAATAGTTTCAGGCCTCAGGACGATAATATATACAGGCAATACATTATAGCATCCCCAGTGATCTATTTATGAATTTCTCTGGAAGCCACAAAAAGGTCTGGAAGCTGTGGGCATGGCTAATAAATGCGTTGAAGTCTATTTGGCAAATAATCAGGCAAACCACAAGGGGAAAAATATATCAAGTGGGGGAAAAAATATGTTCCCTGCCTGGGAAGTTATTGAATGTTTTGAATCGAGGCACATTTGGTCGCATTAGGATTAAAAATGGAAGGTGGAGGAAAAGCAACTCGTGCATCGCCGTGGTGTTTTGGGGCTGATGGACTGAAGGGGACAGCGCTGGTGTGGAGCTCTGCCATGCGTGCTTTTAGGGACAGACTTTCAGTGCTTTTCCCTTATAAGAAAATGTTGGTCTCCTTTGGCTCAGGCTTGTCTTTCACAGCCTCGTTAGGAAAAAGGAAAGGCTTTCTAGGGAGGGAAGTATGGCTTGGGATTTTTAATTTTTTTGGAGCAGCTCTCTTGTTCTCTTCTCCTCCTTCCCGCCAGCCCTTCTGTCTTAAGCACACACACCTCGTTTTCTTTTTCTTTTTTTTTTTTTTTCCTCGTTCTCTCTTTATGTGTAAAGTCAACTTCCTAGGAAAAAGCTGCCGGATATCTGAGCCCTGGAGATAACTCATAAACAACAGCTCTGTTTCCCCAGCCCAAACACACAGGAGCTTGAGCGTATCCAAACAAGCAGAGGGGGAGGCAGGATAGGAAAGCGGCTGGAAAGGGGGTAGAGCTTTCACAAAGTGTCTGATGGAACCATGAAAGAATGTCCTGAATTACCCCGAGCTCGGCACATGTAAAATGGAATATATAAATAAATACATTTTGAAAGGTCACTCTTGGGGAAAAAAAGGAAAAAAAAAAAAGAATGAAAAATGTAAAGAAAGACCTGGTCTTGCATAATCATTCCTATCTTGGGCATTTTAGCTGAAGTCTGAGATACAGAAAACTTTGCATGCAGTGTTTGCTAAATGAGAACTTCAGATTTTTTTATTCTCCTTTTTTTTTTATCACTGTCTGAAACAATGTTTTTTACACCATTTGCCTCTATTTTTCTTGCTAAAACTCTCAAAAAGAAAAAAATCAGAATGCATCAGGACCTTCTGCATTTGCATCTCTTTGTGCAAGGATGTGGAAGCATGCATGTCTGTGGTTTGAATGATCCTCCCGGCTCTGGGAGGTGAGCGGGCTGGAAGCCGAGGTGTGCACCTCTTGCTCTGCCACAAGTTTCCTGTGTGACCTTGGGCTGGTTTTGTAGGCTCTGATCCCAGTGCACTGTAGCTAATGACAGGACTCCGATGGGCTGGATAGAGAAGTCAAATAAATCCTTAGATGCTGGGAACCCAAGCTTCATTAAATTCAATGGGAGTCTTTGTAGGGCTGACTTTATGGGGAATGATGAGATGAGCTTTGCAGGTTGAGGAGCTCTACTTTGTTTTGGGGGGAAAGCTGTGGATCATGTAGAGTGCTCCCATCCAAGCCCGTAGTAGCTCCTTCATGGCCCTTAGCTGAGACAAAGCCTTCCTTTGAATTTTCTTCTTTCATTGCCCACATGGATGCAGAGCTCTCTGTTTCCATGTCCGTACTGATTTTGGAAGAATAATGGCTAGTTTCTCAGAGGGATTTGGCACATGCAGTATGATTTTAGGAAGCTGTCCCTTACAACTTTTTGGATACTCCGTGTAAATGTAGGCACCAAAACCAGCTCTTAAGCATGTTTATCAGCACTCAGTTCCTCCTTCTGCACCTTCCTTGGTTCCACCTTTCCATCACTGTCAGCACTTCCAGCATGAAGTTGTGTCTTTGCTCAACCAGCTCTGGTCCTGTAGATGATAGTGTGTCATTCCAGTACTGACATGGACATGATTGGATTGGTGATGAGTGTCAGTCCCATTGCTGGGAACCTTGAAAATAGTGTTATTATTCATTATTTCCTGCCTACTGTTGCTGTCTCTGGTCTAAATTGGTACAGAATGAAAGCTACGGTCTGGGACGAAAAGAGTTCAGGACTTAAAATATTGAGATAACAATGCCAAGGTTTTGTAGAGAAAAAGTGACAGATGGATTAGGCTTTAGGGAAGATAATGAACATAGTGATTTATTGGTGTATTTATAATTAGCTGGTGAGAATTTGCTTGAGATCCTGAAAAGGTAGTTGGAATGAGGCATACCTTTAAACACATTTACCATCCGAGAAATTATGGTGAGCACAGTGTTGAAACCCCAAATGTCTTCAAAGGGGATGTTTCCCCTGTGTGGGCTGAGTCAAATATCGCTGGTTTTCAGAAATTTCCTTAGGCTTGATTTTTGGGTCTGATAAATTCAAAGCTGCCACAGAGAGTCATTCCAGCCTCCGAGCCACCTATGCTTGGCCCCTGGGTTGTGGTGGGCGTGCAGCTCTGCGAGCAGGTATGTCCACCAACCCGGTGATTTGAATGGAAACCAAATCTGGAGCCTTGGCAGAGTCCAGAGAAGGACAGGATAAAGGCCTCTGTGCACAAACTTGCCCGATAGGCTCTGCTTTTGGTGGTGGGGTGCCTCAACTTCTTCAGATGGTTTCTTTTTTTTGCAGGCAGAACACTTTTCGTGCTGCCTCGTAAGAGCCCCTTGTTGTCAGACTGGGCATTCTTCAATTCTTCTTAATGCTTGTGGGCTCAGCGTGATTTATTTTTTCAGATAGTCCTTTTTTTCGTGTGTGTAATTAAAAAAGAGGAAAAAAATCCTACTCTATCTAAAACAAAACCAACCCGTCCTCTCTCCACCTACGCCACATTCAATTATGATTAAAATTGCAACATGACCTAACAAGAGTTGGTATTAATGCTAGCGCCGTGCCAGTGTCCATGTTTGCATTTTGGGTTTGCTGTACAGTCTCCAAAGATGCGGTATTTTATTATTTTTTTAATGTTGGATGTGCTACAGTGTGCGGCTGAGTGGGGTGAGGGGTAAATTTGAAACAGTAAGAGCACAAAAGAGAGCATTAAAGGCTCAGTTCTGCAAGGTGCCAAGCATTGCTATGATCTGGCAAATCGTTTAAGCACATGTTTTAACTTTAAGCACATGAGCAGTCCCATTGAAAGCGGTGCATCGGGATGAAATCAGAGCTCTGGGACTGTGTCATGTTGATGAAGAAGAGATAGGAGTGGGATCTAAAGATCTTTTTTAGGAGCTGTAGGCACTTGCACGCATGCAAGCATGCATACGCATTCATATAAAAGTCTGTAAACTCCTTTTCCTCCTTCAGTGGCAGAAGGACAATTTGTTTGCCAAAGTTACAGTTTTTAAATGATAAGCAAGAATTCATGCATGTGAATGAGAAGCGACTTGGCTAAATTTGGCTTTCCTAAATCATTATCACAGCTCACAAAAAAGCTTCTTTATACACCTTGACACATATACTTTTTTTTTTTTTTTTTTTTTTTTGTTCCTCCCTTTTTATGAAATGGTAAATTCTTCTTTCAACCTCATTACCAGTCCTTAAATAAACATGAAGTTTGAGGCTGCAGAAGGGTGTAATTAAAAAGTTGGGATTCTTGCTCTTCGCCGCAGTGTTATTTCCGATCTGGAGCCTGTATCCTTTGAAGCAGAGCTGAACTTATGGGATGGGGCTGTGCTTGCTGTCAGACCCAGCGAGCAGCTGCCCAGTGAGCACGGCGCGGGTCTCATCCAGCACTGGCTGAAGCCATTGTGACTCATGCCACTGACTCCAGCAATTGCTGGTTCAGGCCCTGACTGCAGAATTAGATCCCTGGGGGGTCTGAGAGAATTAAGATGGAAAGACATGTTGGCATTTAAATAATATTTTCCCCTCTGGAATGGGCCGTGCCAGCGTTGCTAATTTTGATGAGCTCTATCAGAGGTTTAGCACTCACTTTTAGGATGCCCTTTGGCACCTGATTCAGTTCATATATAATTTGGGATTAAAGTACCTCGGGGATTTTTTGTCGGAATTATTATTTGTTCTCACAAGCCAGTTTCTGTAGGCCTCTGCTGCTGTGCGTCAGTCTTGTGTGGTTGATGTTTTCTTTCTCAGAGATTTTGCTGATGGCATCTTTTTAATGCTTTTTTTTCACCTCTTCTTGTCCCACCTGTTCCCGCAGTCTGCAGCCAGGAGGGCGGGCACGTCCTGCGCTAACTGTCAGACCACCACCACCACCCTGTGGAGGAGAAATGCCAACGGCGATCCTGTCTGTAATGCCTGTGGGCTCTACTACAAGCTGCACAATGTAAGTGTGACGGTAACGCGCGGTAGCGGGGCCTCCCTTTCCATGCTTGGTGTCTCAAAGTCTTCCTTAGTATGAGGATTTATACTCTTGGGTGGTCCAAAGTCTTCCTTGGTTTGAGGATTTCCACTCTTGGGTGGTTCAAACTCTTCGTTGGCTTCAGGATTTGCTGTAGGTGTCTCTGTTCATTGCAGGTGAACTGGACTAGGTGACCTTGTAAGGTCCCTTCTGACTCAAATGATTCTATGACTCTACGACATCCAGTCTTGGGTGGTGCTGAGACCTCCTCTGTCCCTTTGGGGATCCCTTTGGGAACCTTAAGTTTTGAAGCAGTGAGCGAGTGTCCCCTTAAATGTAGCTGATCTGACTTGGGAAGGTATAAAACAGGACTGTCAGTGGGTAATGTTAGAGCTTTCCCATGCCTGAGCCAAGGAAGGAGGGGTGGATCAACAGAGAGACATGTTATCCACAGCGGATTGGGCTCAGCGTGCTGGAAAAGACAACACACCATCCTGCAAGCTGATACCCCTTCTACGCACAGCTTGGTTCCTCCAGCAAACACAAACTCCGCCAAAAAAGCAAAATGTGCCAGTGACTATTTAGATCTTTCCTGGGTTTGTGGCTATCTTTGTCCCGTCCCTCTGCCAGTCCCCAGAGGTGATTTATTTAGGTCTCTTGTTTGCCCCATTTGACGCAAGCGATTCCTAAACAGAAAGGACTTGATTTAGTTAGTGGGATGTAGAGTGTGCTAAACCTGTGATATGAATTTTAAGGCATCTGTCATGGAAAGGAATGAGAAATGTAACAAAATAAACTGGCTGGAAGATTTAATCTAATATCTCCATGCAAAGCCAGATTGCAGAAACCAAGGATATGTGCCCTAGGGAAAGCGCTAAAGGAATCTGAAAAGTCTTCTACCAAATAATACTGCTAATACAGGAGTCTTAAGGCTACTACTGTTACTCTCATTCTACATGTGACATTGGAATAATTATTATGTCAGAAGAAGGAAAAGACTTTCAATTTCTGTGCTTTGGCATAACTTTTTTTTTTTTTTTTTTTCCTAGTGGTCGTTTGCTTTATGTTTGACTTAGAAATCTCAGGCTATGTTTTACCCTGATGTCTACCCACACAAGTACATCAAAGATGGATTGGGTTTCACGGGGCAGCCAAACCTGGTGGTGTCTCTGTCCCTTGTTATTTCAAGCTCTTTGTATTTTTGACATGAGTGAACAAGTTTGGATTAAACAGGAGGAAAAAAAGAAGTCCCAACTAGGCTAATTTTTCACCTGTTCTGTGAGAGGCATCTCTCTCTTGGAAAAAAGGAAAATGTGTTTACCCTTTAGTGGGCGAGCATCTCAGCACCCTTTGAGTTCTTTGTAGCAAACAAAGGTTGTCATCAGACTCTCTGTGTGATCTACAAACAGAGGGTTGGACCAGGCATGAGGAGTGAAAACTTGGAGTATCATAAGAAAATACATAGCTTGCTATTTCTATGGCAGGAAGGTAACGATGTCAGCTAGCTTCAGTGAAGGAGTATATTTTTGTGTGCTGCTGTCATTGTGGCAGTGTTGCTACTGATGTTAGGACTTTGCTTAGATGGCGATGAGGCCATCAGGTCCACCGGGTAACCCAGAGAAATTGTAGGTGCCCCGTTCCTGAAGGTGCTCAAGGCCAGGTTGGTTTGGGGCTCTGGGAAGCCTGATCTGGTGGGTGACAGCCAGACCATGGCAGGGCATTGGAACTGAATGAGCTTTAAATTCCCTTCCGACTTAAGGAATTCTATGATTTTAATCATCTAGCGCGAACACGAGCAGTAGGGACACCTCTACCTGGGTTGTTCCCCTTGTGCTGCAGCAAAGCCCTTGAATGGGAATAGTCTCACCTCAGGTACCATTTGTTGGACCTGGTGAAGATGTCTGCATTTGGATGAGATCATTTATAGCCCTGAAGACTGTACAGTATCTCCCTGTGTCTAGAAATGGAGACAGAATGTTAAGTTCATGTGGATCTGCACCATAGCTGTCAGACGGGAGGAATTCCCCCTAAGGCAGCTGAACACTGGAGTTCTCCAGGAACGAGCACCTGCTCCCTCTCTCCTTTTCTTTTTAACACTAACTTTGTGAAACTAGTTGGCCTGAACCGACCCCCTGATCCATTGTTTAGGGATGTTAGTGAAATCTGTGACATAGGGCAGGCCTTGAGCAGATTGGAACCGTTTTCATATTCATTAAAAACACTGTCAGCTTCTGAAAAGCTCAGTACAGCTAGTTACCAAAGTCAAGTAGTATCTTGCCTTAAGAGCAGATCCACTGATGGGACCTGCTTAAATGATACCCCCTAGAGTACTATGATAGAACTAGGCAAGGATACTAAAATCTGGCTATGAGTAGGCAGATTTTTCTTCCACTTTTTTCTTTTTTTAATTTTTGCTGCTGGATGATGCTTAATTATAACTACAGTGAGAAATGAGCAACATCACTGCAGATCATCCTTGAAAATACCACTCTCACAGCTTTAAAGCTTTACAAGGGCACAGTGCTGAGGCATTGTTCTGCAGCCTAACGTGGCTTACAAGGTGAATAGCTGTGAAGGCCACACTCTGCTTTATAAATTATATGTGAGTGACTTTATTTTTTAAATTCTTTTGTGACTGGTGATAAGGCAATGGTAGCATCATGAAGTTTCCTTCTGTTTTTGGCTGCTAGGAGGTGAGCTGCTCTAACTGCCTTTAGTCAACTCATAGCTGGGATGAAGTTTTGTGGTTGATCATGGACAAGTTTTGTAGGCTGGTGGGAATTGGTTTGGTATTTTAAAGTGCAGGTGTGGTCCTGCTCCTTTTCGGTGCTTGTCTCTGCGTTGGTTCTCCACCAGGAGAGGTGCTGGAAATGCGTTCAGGCTCGCCATAGCATTTCCCTTTTGAGCAGCAGGGTGTCTGCACAGATGTGTCAATGACTGCAGAAGTCTTTTGGCTACTCAGAAGACGATTTCATTCTGATTTAGGCTAGTAGGAAAACCCTTGCTCTTTTAGTTCCCCCTACCTTTCCTGCTTTTGTCTTTTCTTTCTGTTTAATGAGTTCTCCTAGGACTTCAGATCATTAGGGTATTTTAATGGATTGATCTGAAGATAAAACGTGTCTGCATTTCATGCCTACCTCAAGAAGGGTTGCAGTAAATAATACCAACACTTTTTTCAATTTTTTATTTTTTTTTTAATGAGAGATATCAGTTTGTTTTCCTGTTGATTCCCTCAGCTGAAGTGAACCCATTTGACAATAGGATATAAGCAATGACTATAATAGTCTTGGGGTACCTTTAGTGGAGTTGCTGACATTTTTCCAATTGACTTCAACAAGAGCAGGCTCCATTAACACCAGTATTAAGAATGACTAATATTTCACACTGATGCGATGCCTTTCATCCTGTGGCATCCCAGAGTGTTCTTTAAGATACAGCCAGTCTGGAAGATTAACCCAACATTGTAATGACTATGTCTAAAGGATAAATCCGCTTCAGTGACAGGACCTTATTGAGGTCAGTGGCAAAATCCCTTTGTCTTCAGTCAGAGCAAGATCAGACCTATAATGTCTATGACTGTCCCCTGGATTTGATCTCTCGAATGTGGGGTTCTTGTCCTTGCTATTTCAGTCCTTCTTAGAAGTGGGATCAGCCTTTGCTCACTTCAGAGATAGGTGGGAGCGCTTGTACCTTGCTGGAGGCATGCAGCATCCTGTCTTGCACCCATAGAAACGAACGAGATATCACTGATTTTGGCAAAAGTCCTCAAAAGCAACCTTTGTTACACAATATCCAAAGGTAGAGTGAAGTGTCCCAAGAGCAGAGCAGTCAGTGTTTTGCATATGATACAACAAAGAACGTAATTCCTGCCCATAATTAATTAGCTCCATCTGAAATTAATGAATTTCATATACATGCTTTGGGGTGGTTTAATTTTAATTTAGCATGTGTTTGTCATTTTTATCACAATGAATTTTCATGTGAAAGGTCTTCCCTCCAGGTATCTCATTTCTCTCCCCCAGAAACAGATATGGGTTTGTGCCTTTGATGTTTCGGGGACCCCTTTAACTTTGCTGTGTTTAATCTTAGAAGTTAGTGGGAAATGTTTCTGGCTTGCTGTTGTGTTTCTGGCTTGCTGTTGTGTTTCTGGCTTGCTGTTGTGGCTGTTCTGGTCTCCCTCCTCTTGATATTTGTCTGAGTGCTTATCTCTTTGGGTCAAATACCTGGCAAGAGAGTGAGGCCAAGTACAGCAGGATGATGCTATCAGTTGGAATGGCACCTTGACCCCTGTTGCAGGGCTGGCTACAGCTTATCATAGAATCATGGAGTTTGAGTTGGAAAGAAACTTTAAAGGTCATCTGCTCCAACTACTCTGCAGTGGATAGGGTCATGTACAGAGAGATAAGGTTGCCCAGAGCTCCATCCATCTTAACCTTGAATGTCACCATGGATAGAGTATCCTCCACCTCTCTGGGCAAACTGTTTCAGTGCATCCTGAGCAAAACTCATATTCCTATCCTTTAGGCTCACATCACAGTCTATGAGGATCCGTTCTTTGCAGTTGAACAAAGCATGAAAGATGCTGCTTTAAGGAGGTGATTGGTGTTCTGAAGGACACTCCAAGAGCCAGCACAGCATGAGGCTGGTGCAGTTTTGCCACCACCAGGTCCTCAGCTTGTGTTTGCTGCTTTCTCTGGAAATCCAATCTGGATGCCCTTGAGACTTCATATCATGGTGCAAATTCTCATTATGAGCTGGGGAGGCAGGAATTTATGTATGTCTCCCCAGGTCTGAGCTGGTCTTATTGGAGATCAGGACCTCCAGATCAGTTGTGACATTGCTCCCCAGTGGGGTTCACCTTTTGCCTTTTGAACATGGACAAGAAATCCCTACTGGGTGACTGGAAACAGGCAGGCTATGTTTTCCCATCACAGGCTGAAGCAAAGGGCCTCCCTTGTATGTGTATCCCATGAGGACAGCAAGTCAAGGAGAAGGGTGATATTGTATTTAAAGCCTATGACATTTGAGGTTTTGGCTTGCTGCTGCCCCAAGGCTGCTGTGGATCTGCACATGGGCTGGCATACCTTTGGCTGCTAGCAAGCTGGGCTGCTCCCACTGGCTGCCTTTATCCAGAGGTAATCAGAATTTCAATTGCCCATTTTTTAGGGTGAGGTGAAATTTCTCATCACTGCTGGTGCGGAGAGCCTGGGGTCACTAATTCAGAGTGAGATGACGAACTTTGGGTTGCTCTTTCCTCTCCCCATGCCTCTGTCCCTGCATATAACAGGGAGCTATTGTATCCCTGCCTCCTTGGGGAGAGAACTCACAGAATGGTTCTCACACTGTGGGGAAAGGCACTGATAAGCAAGCAGCTAAATTATTCTGTGATCTCAAAGAAGGGTGTGCTTTGTTCCCTGCACTGGTTGAAGATCTTACGAATCAAAATCTGCTCAGGATCCTTGCAGGAACCTCTTTCCATTGGCCTTGTGGTTCTCAGTGGATAGTGGATCCATTTTTTCCTCCCTTTTCATCATCATCAGCACTCACAGTTATTGCAAGAAGCAGTGTTCAGTGCTTTGGGTTTTACCTTCTGCCTTGGGTGGGATTCTGCAGAGGAGCCACTGTGAGACTCCTGTCATTGCCCAAGCACAGATTTTTAAAGGTTTTTATGTATGCTTCCCAACTGTTGCAAAAACCTTTCTTAAAAAGTACAAGTAATATAAAATCAGCTGTCAGTCTTATGAAGAGTTTGAGCAGCACCCTAACGCCCCTGGGAGAGTTTGAGACCCCTGGTAGCACTGAAATCCCAGCAGCTGCTGTCACTAATGGTTTTAGATCAGTCAGGGAGCCTGGGGGTGAGATGGTGTCTGCAGGGAATATTTCAAGGTGATAATGATTGGTCTCATTCCTAAACATGCTGCAATTACCTTATGCACAGATAGCTGAAATTTTTCAGCCACTACAAGTTATTTGGGTATGCTTTCCTCCTGTGGGGCTCTGTGCTTTTCTGTCTTCTCATCTCTACAAATTTCAGTCCAACCAGGGATTTTCTGCAGTTCCCAGGAGTGGTTTTGGCCCTGATTTGAATTTTGGAGGTGTTTGAGCTATGCAGGGGGAGGAGGGGACTGCTGGATGTTCAGCTGGACCTGGGCATATCCTGTGGCATAGGGTGCATGAATCCCACAGTGATCTGGGGAGAAGAGATGGAAGCACAAAAAAAAATAATTTATTTTTGTTTAGATTAACAGACCCCTGACTATGAAGAAAGAAGGAATTCAGACCAGAAACCGAAAAATGTCTAGCAAATCCAAAAAGTGCAAAAAGGTCCATGACAACCTCGAAGACTTTCCCAAGAGCAGCTCCTTTAACCCCGCCGCCCTCTCCAGACACATGTCCTCTATCAGCCACATTTCACCCTTCAGTCACTCCAGCCATATGCTGACTACACCGACACCGATGCATCCTCCATCCAGCCTCTCCTTTGGACCTCACCATCCCTCCAGCATGGTCACTGCCATGGGTTAGTGAGAGACTCCCCTGCTGAATGCTTACGGTCTCAAAATGAGATTTACTTTATATACTTGCATTTTTGCAGGCGCGTGGTTATGGGTCTGATGTCCCAAATCAAATGGGAGGGGGAAAAAAGAAAAAAAAAAAAAAGAATAAAAAGAATAAAAATAAATATGTTATTTGAAGGCGTAAGAATGAAAAAAATAATAATAAAAAAAGAAAAAAACTACAAAAAGCACAAAAACGGAAAAAAAAAAGAAAAAAAGGAAAAAAGAAAAAAAAAGTTTTAAAAAAGTGATGTTTGCCACTTTTTAAAGGAACTCACTATGGCATCTATGTATTCTTACCCACTGAATCTGGATACCATTTGTGAATAAGCCATTCAGAACTCGCATTCCCTATTGAACAGGATCTCTAGTGCTGTGAACAAAATAAAGTAAAATAAAAAATGCTGAACATTGCATATAACTTATATTGTAAGAAATACTGTACATTTGAGGAAGACTTTATTGCATCTGGAGAGCTGCGAAGAAAAAGGCATGAAGGACTCTGAGAGATTTTTTTTTAAAGGAAAAGAAAAAAAAAAAGACGACGGGAGGACAATTTAAAAACCAGAAAAACAAACAATGCAGACCAAGAGGAAACGCGGTCTTAATGAACAAATGGACCAACTGCCAGTCATGTCTTCTCCTTTTATTTTATTTTAATTTTCTTTTTTTGTTTTGTTTTGTTTCTTCTTCATTTCTGGGAGAGGGGAGGGGGCTGGCTAGAACGGTTTTGATGCATTAACTAACTAACTAACTAAATAACTAAATAAATAAAACCTGTAGGGAGATCATTCATTTTGGGCCATGGGCCCTTTACATAGGAAGTACCAATGGTGTCAGGCAATCAGTGTTAACATGCGGACATTGCCAACAAGGGGTTTTTGGATAGCCATTCTCCAGGTCTATACGCATTGTGAACAAGTTCCTGTAATTGTTGTTTGTATGTATAATTCAACGCACCAAAATAAGAAAGATGTAGATTTATTTCATCCTATTATACAGACTGAATGGTTGTACAAATTTATTTACTGCTAGTGATAAGACCTGCTTTTATTTTTGTTTTGTTTTCATATTTTTTCCTCTTTTTTTTTTTTTTTTTTTTTTTTGAGAATAAACTAGATTCAATTCTGTTGACTTAAAAGTGTTTTGTGCTTGGGGGTTGGAAAGGGAATGTTTTTCTTTCTCCATTAATTTTGTTTTTTGAACTTGTTTTGATCGTACTTCTTGCATAGTTTCCATGGGTGCAGGAATGTGTGTCTTTTTTCACTCCTGCTAATGGGTAACTCAGTACTTATGGTGACTTGACAAAAACAAAAAAACAAAAAAACCAAGCCTGAAACAGAAACTAAAATATATATATATATAAATAATCTATCAAGACAAAGGAAAAAATCAGCACCTCCAGATAAATGGACTGTCAGTGTAACCCTACTGTCTCTCGTTGGTCTTCCTCTTCCCTTGTGGAATGGGTCCCTTTTAGTCTCAATTCATTTTGGCCACCATGGTGATACCCCTGTGTCAAGGACTGGTTTGTGACTGGGAGAAAGTGCAAAGAAACAACAGGGTCATTGTGATGCTGGCTACTTTTGGAGTAGTGTTAGCAAGGGCCTTAAGACTTTGGAAGGGAGGCACCAGTTACTCACAGGTGTAATTTGGTGTTCTGAAGTCAAGTTCTTGATGTGACATTGTGATAGACCAAGCCCTGTGCTGGCAGGAATAAGAAGAACTTGTTACGAAAGGATGGTAGACAGAGGACAATTCCCAAAACTCAAAAGCTACCAGGTAGTCTTTTCCATGACAGATTTCTTCGTAATAATACAGGTTATATTACTATTATTGTTAGTAGAAATGCTTGGCTCTTATGATTTGATTTCTCATGGTTTAATCCTCAGGAGTCAGTTCTTCTTTCAGTCTTTGGTATTTACCCATCCAGCTTCTTTAAACCACTATAAGAGCTAGCCATTTACTTTACAAATGAAGGGTTAAATTTCTTATCATCTCAATCCCTTTGCTGGAGACTTGAGAATGATGAGATAAGAGGATGCCAAGGCTGTGAGAAAATGATAAAACAGGACAAACCAACCAACAAGCCAAAACAAAAAAAAAAAAAAAGCCCCAACAAAATAACATCTCCTCCAAATTAAAAACCTTAACATATGTGACTTGAAAATAACGTATCTTTCAGATGGTATTTGGAACCCCTTTGTTCCTGGAACAGAATCTGTTAAGGGTACCAGTGTCATGGGATCATCTTTGCAGGAGCAAGGCTGTTTCACATGAGAAAGGAGAGCTTTGAAACTTTTCAAGGTGATTATACACGGGGTTCAATATTCATTTGATTTGGGAGAGCTGTAGGAGTGGGAGGGAATTTGCCCTTATTTAGTCTTTTCCTTCTCTGTTTCAAAACGAACCTAGTTAAAATACCTCTATCACAAAGGAGGATTTAGCAGATGTAAGCGGAACAGGCAGTAATCGTTTTGTAACGTTGTATATTCTTTCCTTTCGACTCTGTTGACAAAAACGTGTAAAAAACAGAACAAATGGCACACATTTCAAATCTTGTGTTAATCACCTTCCTGCTTTCTCAAGGAATATTCTAAACATAAAGACTAAATGTTGAAATAAAGCACAGTGAAGAATTACTGAGATGCAAATGGAGATCTTGTTGGCTCCTAATTAATCATCCGCGAACTATAAAGCTATTTTCAATTAGTCTGACAAATCAAAGAAAATAATCATCTTTGCTGATATTAAGCTTGAGAGATTATTATTTTTTAATTTGTGATGCTACAACCTTTCCCTCCTTTGGCTCATTAACAGATTGCTGTTGAACTGAGATATTGATCCCAATTCTTGCCAATGGTGTAAATCAAACAGAATCTTGCACTTGTGCATTACTATGTTTGAATCTTTCCATTTGCTTTAGAGGGAATTGGTTCCTGAGTTTCTCACTCTAATCTTTTTTTTTTTTTTTTTTTTCTTAAAGCCTGGAAACACTTTCTTCTTGCAGTTCCCCTCTGCTGTTGCTTGATAGTTTTTAGGGCTATTGAGTCAGAGAGAGCAGGACTGGGGCTAGCTTAGAGAATAAGCATCTTGAAAGATGCTTATTTGTGTTTTGAGACATAAATGCAGATACTCCTTCTATATATACTCTAGAAAAGAATATACTTTTATTTTATTTTATTTTTTTCTTTTCAGCAATTTCTTATTTCAAATGTCTTATACTCTAATGCTGGGTTCTGGATTGAATGGGATGACTCACATTGCACCCATTATGCTTACTGTCTGAGATGCTAAATTAAACAAGTGGCCTACCAGTTTCTCAGTTCTTTCCCTTCCCTTCCCTTCCCTTCCCTTCCCTTCCCTTCCCTTCCCTTCCCTTCCCTTCCCTTCCCTTCCCTTCCCTTCCCTTCCCTTCCCTTCCCTTCCCTTCCCTTCCCTTCCCTTCCCTTCCCTTCCCTTCCCTTCCCTTCCCTTCCCTTCCCTTCCCTTCCCTTCCCTTCCCTTCCCTTCCCTTCCCTTCCCTTCCCTTCCCTTCCCTTCCCTTCCTTTCCCTTCCCTTCCCTTCCCTTCCCTTCCCTTCCCTTCCCTTCCCTTCCCTTCCCTTCCCTTCCCTTCCCTTCCCTTCCCTTCCCTTCCCTTTCTTTCTTTCCTCACATGGGGAAAAAAATAGTTTATGGAAAAGCCAAGAGGTATTTTTCATGGACAAATATCTTGTGAAAATGTGTTTCTTCATTTCTGAAATTGCAGGGAAGAGCTGATGATGGACAATTTGGAGCAGGAAAGCCCTCTGAGCCACAGCAGTTCTTTGATAATCTATACTGTGTAGAAAACACCATGGAAGTCCTTAGGGGGGGTTCAAATCCTGTGGTCTTTATACAGGCAAAGTACCTTTTGGGATGCATGTGTAATGGTTGCTGCTCTGACATGACTGTGGCAACCACATTTCACTCAAGATCCCTAATGAGTTCAAAAAGGCTGCCTAAATATTAATTCCAGTTTTATTACCTTGACTTGTCTGAGGCATCACATGTGCACGCACAAACACTCACAACACACTTAGGGAATATTTTTAAGGTTACAAAGGATGCCTCAATGTTGAAGAAACAAAAAATGCTGTTAATACCATCTGTAAAACCTTTATTTTTCTCCTATGCTTTTGAAATATGAATTGTTTAAGGATGTATCTACACCAGTGTCGACATTCAGATCAGGTGGGTGCCTTTATTTCATAGTAGTCCCAATTTAAGGCAGTGAGCCTGTATTCTGATCCCACTCCATAATTTTTTTTTAGATGATCCCGTCCTAATGTGCTAATGGGAGCAGAGGCCACAGGACCAGGCTAGCATGAAGCCACCCCTAAAAATCACAGGTTTTGTTCCTCAGCATGGATTGTTTCCACTCCCCATTTAATTCCTATTTCACTGCACACATTGCCCTAAACTGGATGTTTGCACACTCCTTTTTGGTCACTGAGACCACTGATCCTCTGATTCACTTGTGACTGGTTGTAGTTTGGAAGTGAATTCGGGTGGGAAGTGAAGGGACTAGGGGAAAACTGTCTTGTTTTTGCAGCATCTGACAGTTGTTTCAGATGAGAAATCTGAAGACTCTTCCATGGAAAAGAGCTGTAAATTATGCCTGAAAAGACTGTACTTTTTCCTTTTTTTTCTTTTATAGAGGTCCTCAGTGGCCCTGGGAAACTGAATTCAGTTCCCCACATGGGAACGACCACCAACAGTGTGGTGATCCTCCCTTTGAGGGGTGCCCAGTTTCACACCTTGAGGTCTGCTCTGCAGAAATGTTCAGTGCTTTCAGTGGTTCCTGGAGCTGAGGGATCTTGTGCCTGGATTAATGCTGCATACTTCCAAATTCTTTAAAAATGGAGTACTTTTCTCAGCCTGAAATGCAAATCCAGGCTTTCAGTTCTTCCAGCCCCAAATCAGGAGAACAGATAAGACTCATTCTCTCCTCAAAGATGTGTTGTGAAGATAAACCCACCACTTGTGAATTGTTTAGATGCAGGTTGGTGAACAACATGAAAAACCCACCAGCTTGTGTGTTTTCCTTTCCTGTGATCTGAATCAGGTCAAGGAAAACGTCTTGGGTATCAGTGCCATAAGCAAAAACAAAAATGGAGATGGAGAGAGGGTGGATAATTTAATCTTATGTTTCCTAGCATTTCAGGGTTTGATTTTTGAACCTTCTTATTGTTTTATGAAAGCTTTTTTTGTTGTTGTTGTTGCTTCATCCTTCAGAAAAAACAAACATACTAAGTATAGTGGGTGTTAATTGGTGGTAGGGATTCCATACCTTGTCAGAAAAGGCAATGTGTTGTCACCTATCAGTTTTTAGTGGCTGTTCAACATTATGCCTGTACCTGTGTGTCTAAGCTACCCCTCTGCAGAAACCAAGGCACAACACAAATGTATTGCAAATTTATACCTGCTTCACACACTCCCTGAGGCCATTCAGACTCCCGGGTGGCTGTTGGATCACTCTATCTTAGAAGTGTATTTCCCTTGCTGTAAGTTTAAATTAAGGCTCTGACCTGCAGCTCAACTCTTTTTTTTTTTTTTCTCTCAAGGTACAAACACCTGGTTATTCAACCTGTCCTTTTACATTTCCACTCTGGGTTACTGTCAGCTCCAGAGGCACTGAAATAATTCATGAAAAGTTGTCCTCTGGGAAGACAGAAGTGACTGAAATGCTGAGGGAAAGCTTGTTTGTGAGCCTCGCAGGCTGGCATTCATACTAACAGATAATTTGCCAAACTTCTGGATGTGTACTTAGGCTTAGCCTACAAGCTGTTGTAGTTCCTGGTTAATACTGTACTGCGATATTATAGCGCAATCGTTTGCTTAACTACTTTTGAACCTGACTGCCCATGGCCAGGGAGGCCAAAGGAGCTTTCTATGCAGGAGTTGAAGTTGTCTTGCAAAACCACAAGCCAGTTGCAGAAGGTCATCCATTCTCTGCATGGATGCAAAAATGGTTGCTGATGAATTTACTTCCTGCGGAGTCATGCTGGAGCAGATTTATAGATTCTGTGATAAATTATAAACTATATTTAGGGATTCTGAGGAAATAGTAATGAATAGGTACGGGTCCTGAACTGTGATCTCGGATTGTAGCTGCCTCATAATAGATGGCTTTTTTTTTTAAAGTACCAGTTTGGGGCAGGAAGTGGAGGGGAATGTAGAATTATGCTGAGCCTGGGGAGAGGAGGATCCTCAAGTAGGAGTTGAACAGGACCCATGGGAAAGCTGAAAATGAGGAAGGAGAGACTGAATCTATGATGGATTTCTGAACAGTCACCCAGGGCCTTTCCATTAATAGCAGGCAGGATGTTTTCCTTTATGAAAACCCGATTAAATTTGTCAGACACTGATAACCTTTGTATAAGAATTTTCATACAGCGTGTACTCTGTGTATGTACATCATAGGGATATTGTTTATTAAATTTTCATGGGATGATTTTTCTATAAAATCCTACACATTAAAAATCTATTATATGCGCATATGGGACCATCAACCTTGTCTGTATTTAGTTGGCCTTTTCCAGAAGGGTCATGGGAGAAAAAGGTGAAAGTCTATGAGACCTGATTATGTATGTCAAGCCCTGCTGCATAGACGTCACACAGGAATGGCTGTCCTTTTGCATCTGAGGATGTAAAATCCAGGTGCAAAGTTCCAATAAAGACACTTCTCCTTATTATCTCATTGGTGAAGTGATTTGAAGCTTTATCATGCGAAGTCTGAGCAACAGGAAAACACACATATTTGGTTTTACCTCTGGCTTCAGTAGCACATTTTTGGTTTCACTTGCTTATGTTACAGAGAAAATCTTTTAAAACTATTCCTGAACTGTTTCAGGGGAAGTAGCTGGCTTCTGGGGAATTTTTTTTTAGGGACAAATGTCTTGGAAGGTAGATGGTGACAACAGGCTTTCCAAGCATTTAGCTTGTGTGTCTTCATGTCTCCTGGCTTACTGAAGACCTCAGTCTGGTCAAGCACTAATGCTTGTTTACTTGAGTAGGATGGATCAGGGTAGAGTGTGTTAAAAAATACATCAGATATGTTTTACAATGTTTTACAATGACTTGCATGATTTACAAAGGAAATTCTGTGTTTTCATCCAATTTTCTTTCCATTCTCTCTGTTCTATATAATCCACATTTCTCACATGATGTCACGTGTCTTCAGTGTGTGTGTAGAGTGAATAACACCTCGACACAAGACAGCCTTAAAACACTGAGGACCAGGTCTTCACCCCAACATTACCAAAATCAATTGCTAGGACTCTTTCTGTGCTCATTCCCAGCAATTACCAGTTTCTATGACTGAATTCCAAGCCACTGGACACCCAAATCTTCTCTCTTCTCCACAGTAAATATGCTTGGATAGGAACATGAACCATTTTTCCCTTTATGTCAGTGAGAAGACAGAAGTCAATGAGAATCCAGTGCCATGGACTGGAAAACATCTATAGCATCTGTACAATACTATAGATTTTGATGACTGTCTGGAATAAAACAGATACAGATAAGCAGATTCTCACTGTTTTAGCATAATCACAAAAACTTCACTGTGTTTTTAGATCACTCTGTAATATCTTTCAAATGTCTCTTTTGGCCATACTTCATCTCGGTATCTGACTATGGCTTAGGAAATGTGGACAGAGCACATTCACCTATGGGGCATTTATTCTTTACACTGTCCATGTGCAGAGATATTTTCATTCATGTTAGCTGTGGTACTGGATGAGGAACAGTAATACTCTTACAGAACTACAGGCCTACATGAGCCCTGGCACATCTTGGTATATCAAAGTACATTGCAGGAAGAATAGCACCCACACCTAATCAGACTGACATGCAAACCAGTATATTCTGTACTCTCTCTATTAAATCAAAGCCAGAATTCTCATGTGTATAAAGATGCACAATCTCATTTCCAATGCACTCACAGTCAACTATCTTCTCATTCCTTCTTCTCATTCCTGAGTCCATTCCCTTGTCTTTTGCACCCAATCCAAGACTGTTGGCCAAGCTGTGACTTGCTGACTCTGCTTTTGGTGCTCATTTTGCACCAGTAAGTGCAGCAGGATTGATCCAGTTGATTCAGAAATTTGAATCAACTCATATCTACTGGGAGATGTTATTGAATGTTCCTCTCCATTGTAGGGGTCCATCTTCAGAGCCGCTAGTGCTCACATAACGCCTCCCATCTTGTTTGTCAGCTTCAGATCAACCTTGAGCAAGGGCTGGATGGTAGATTTTCTGGGCTGCCAGCCATTCTGTGTCCTCAAAGGAACAGACAACCTGTCAGAAGTGATCAATAAATACCATTACCTGTCCTGGAGCATGAGGCTTTTCAGAAAAGAAACTCCCAGGAGGAAATTTAAGCCCAGGATGTAATCTTGATCACTCTCAATAGATGTTCAGTAGGGGGGTTATGATGGTTGTGATCTTCCTTCAAAATGTTCCCAGCACATGGGTCCTCAAGAAATGAAATAAGAGGCACAAAGAAGTTGGCCCAACCCTCCTCTGGCACATTTTTTCTCATCTGTGTCTGGTATATTTATACTTCCTTTACAGCTTAAGGTATGTGGAGCTACACCTTATTTATACTGGAGTGGGATCAGCTTTTGGATTGGGTCCTTTACACTTTTAGATGGTCATCTCTGCCCTCAATTGCATCAACGTAACTGATTCTGGTGGCGATAGGGCTGTAGAACTAAGTCTGGAATTAAACCAAAGAACAAAGTTCTGTTCTCACTTGTACCCATCGTTCAAGCCATGCCAAATATGAAATAGTATTTGATTTAAAGTATTCTTTGTAGTTAATTTCCAGGAAAATTTCTTCTGTTTCTAAAAATGGAGCGTATTTAGAATTTTCAGATCTCTGTAGAGAACCTTTGCAGAGAACCTCTGCTTGAGGTTCTTCCCAACCAACTTTAAATCCCACTGGGTGAGGTTTACTTATAGGTAGATGTCTGGACTCCCTCAACAGTAAATGGAGAGAAAAAGGCCATTCTAAGGTTTCGATCTTTTTTGACACTTTATACAGTCATTTTGGGATGAAGTAAACCACATCCTGTAAGTGCTCACTTCTTTCCACTGAGTAACTCTGCTGAAGACACCTGCTTTATCAGTAACTGGAGTGGGGAGAAGTTAAGTCCCACTTCAGGTAGCAATCTAAAATCTACAGGAATTGCCTCTGTGCAAGGCAAGGCTGACTTTGATGGCCTTTAATCTTTGCACAGAAGATATCCTAGTTAAGATGATTTGACACTGCTCAATAGCAGGACAATATCTTGCATTACTCCTCTACTGAAATAGCATTCCAGCAAAACCTTTTCAGATCTGGGCATCTTCATTTTTGACAACACTGTTGAGGTTGTACTTGATTATCTCTCAGTCCTGTTATGATCAACTAATTGACATGAATTGCTTCTTTTTTTTTTTTTTTTTGGTGGTAGTCGTGGTATCAAAAGACTTCTGGCATCATCAGCAATAATTATAGACATTATTTTAATATTTATCTTATCTTACATCTGAGCTTGCAATTGGAGGGCATCCAGGCACAGCGATGTTAAAAGAGCTTGAAATGCCACTGTATAAGTAAATAAACAAGATCCTCAGATATACAGAATTTAGTCTTCCAATCATCTTAAGGGAGTGTTACTTCACTATTGCAGTGCTGTTGAAGGACAGAATTCCAGCGAGGACTTCTGAGTGCTTTTTTAACTTACGCATTTTCCCTGTCATAAGATCTTGGTCATGCAGACATAAAATTAATTTTGAAAAATATAACTTTCTTTTCTTGCTCACATTAGATTTCAAGGCTATCTGGGATGGTGGAAAAAAAGTTTAGGATCCAGCGCCTGCCCAGTTTTGAAAATTGTTAGGTTCCTAATCTTTTTGTATATATGAAAAAAATGAGGTCAATTGTTGTCATCAAAGATTGTGAAACCACTTGAGATGAAAACTATTGTATCTCCTTCATTATGCAAGAATAACAATACATTTCTGAGCGTGATGTTAGCAGCATCCAGGTTAAAATCACAGAACACAGTGGCTACCTGACAGTACCGACCCAGACCAGCTCCAGTTAGTGACCTTAACACTGCCAAAAACCCTTTTACTATACTTAATATTACAGTGCTTTTCCATGACAGGAAGTAGGTGATGCTCAGTTTCAGAAATACTGTTTTCTGAAGGTCAAGTCTTGATGGCTCTTCTTTATCTGAAACCATGACAACCCACAAAGCATGGCTGTACAAAAATCAGTGGGTTATTTCAGTTGCCAATCTGAGAATTCTAAAGATTAATAACATGAGATGTAATTCTATGAAAGATGGTATTACATGATATCAATGCATTGTTTTCTTCTCCCAGGAATTAAGTTCTTGGTATAGCAAACAAATTAATAGTCTCTCTGGAGCAGAGTATTTTTTTTTTTTGTTAATTTAGACATACTGAAAAATAGCAGGCCAAAAACTGGGCTTGAAGCTACTTGGTAGAATCTGTGAGAAAATGAATCTTGAAATGTCTAATTTCAACATTCTCAACGCTGTTCTCTTTTGGAAATGTACATTAGGAAGTTTCCTAAGCAAAATATTTTGATTTCTGATTTTCAAATGACATCATTCATGAAAATCTGATTTGCTTAAAAAGGAGAAAAAAATGAATTAATGTAAAAAAAAAAAAAAAAAAAAAAAGGTTCAAATATTTTGAATATTTTGCCTAGACCAATAATTAATAATTCATCACAAAACTAAAAAATTCTGTTTCAGTTTTACTGTAACTGTGTTTTTCTCTCCTTAATTTTTGATTTCGTTTCTGAACAGAACTCCTCCATTGCTTATAGAAAAGGGCAAATATTTTCCAGATCATACTTGAGCTTAATCTGCTTGGTTTATGATCAATAATCAAGCCTGGCCGACATGTCCTGACTTTAGAAATGCCATCATTAACAGGGATCGTGACATTTTACTGTTCTCTCTAGACAACTAATAGAGATGTTCAATGTAAGGAAAGCTTTATTTAATCTATGAGTGACATATTGACCAGTACCAACAAATTGAGATTGCACATTTCTATCCAGGCAGAATGATGAACATTAATAATAGTAGATATCCTCTCCTCTCCTCTCCTCTCCTCTCCTCTCCTCTCCTCTCCTCTCCTCTCCTCTCCTCTCCTCTCCTCTCCTCTCCTCTCCTCTCCTCTCCTCTCCTCTCCTCTCCTCTCCTCTCCTCTCCTCTCCTCTCCTCTCCTCTCCTCTCCTCTCCTCTTCTCTCCTCTCCTTTCTTCTCCCGCCTTCTCCTCCCCTCTCCTCTTCCCCTCTCAACTCTCTTACCCCTAGGACTGATTTTTAGAAGGCTGCTAAGGCATCATGATGCATTGGCTTCTTCCAAAGCACTGGGCTGTGAAAGAAAAGTGAATTTAGATGAGTCGAAGTTACGCATTTTCACAAGCTCTCCAGTTGCTCTTCTGTAATCTGGGAATGCAGGGATGTCTTAGTGTAAATCCCAACCTAATATCACAGTTATGTTTGATCTACTGCTAATAATAGCTCCACCTACTTGACACAGAGCAAAGCTCACTGATATTTGCAAGGCGATCTATGTCTTACGAGTGAGATACAGCATGAATCAAATACGCCATAATAAAAACAGTGCTGATATTGCTATTTCATTTTGATTCCTGAAAACTGGGACCTCACTGGGCTGGAATGGGATTTCCCATCATGAGAAGCCGAGCAGAGGGCTTGCAAAAATCATTTTCTCATCTCACCACTGATTCTGTTCTCACCACTGATTCAGTTCTGGAGAGAATGGCATGCCAAGATCATGGGAACACAATGGGAACACGACCAAAACTTGATTTAAAGGGAGAAAATCCATCAGGTCAAGAGAAATGGTTAATTGTGATGGCACTCAGTTACCTCTGCATGACCTTCCTTGCAGACATGGACGGGAGTCTCTCGGCAGTACTGCAGATATTGGGTGACTCTGCTAGCACTGTTGAAAGACAGGGGTGATAAATAGTGTTTGAGCTGTGTTTCTTCCCTCCTTCAGGCAGAATTTGAGAATCTTAGGTATACAGCCTTGGGAGAGTGATTCACGAGGTACCACTTGCACCGGCTTCCTCCGAGGGGGAAAGCTGACACTTCCAGGACACTGACCTCGAGCCTGTATGCATTTTAAATGTTTCAGCACCCTCAGGAAAACCACAATTAGATGTTACCTCCCTGCATATAACACCCGGAGACCAGCAAAGCACATGGCCAGGGAATGAATGTTTAAAAAACAAATGTCAAAGGTGAAAAAAAAAAAAAAAAAAAAAAAAGAGAAACATCATTTAAAAATATGTATATATATATATAAATAATTGCTGACAACAGTAGCTGAATGAATTCAAGCTTGTTTGGGAGCAGACTCAGTACCTTTTTGCAACTCCCCACATAATCGCCTTGCAGAAAAACAACCCCTAGGCCAAAAAAAAAAAAAAAAAGAAGAAAAAAAAAAAAGAAAAAAAAAAAGAAAAAAAGCACAAGCCATTTTATTTTGCACTTTGTGGAGGCAAGAGGGTGCTTCAAACCTGCCTTCATTATACAACCGTGTCCGGCCAGGATGAGCAGTGCAGCCACTCCTCCTACATTCCCCTCCTGTGCTGCACGAGAGCGGGAGATGTTGGCAGCTGAGTGTAGGCAGATCTCAGATATCATGGCAATATAAATAAATAGAGAATGATGATATGAAATATACAGGCAGATGGAGGGGCTGATAGCTAGATAGGCTGATAGGGTGGTCAGGGTAACTGTGCTTCAGAACAGGCATAAACACATGGGTTGTGCCCCTTACCCTTGGGGCAAAATATCCAGCATCCAACATGACACACGCACGGGGCCATTTAGCTAAAAGCACTACAAAGCTGATAATAAGAATAAATCTTCATTTGTGCAGCACATTTTAAGAAAATCCTTTTTTTTTTTTTTCCTCCCCAGGTAGATATTTGTAAGTGGGACAAACATAATTAGACCCTAAGATTTCAAGAAAAAAACAAAACAAAACAAAATTCCCTTCACCCACCACCCAGTTGCAAGCTTTGCTTAAGAGAAATGTCTGATGGGAAATATGATTTTTCTGTTCCATTTCTGAAGTTTCTGCTATGAGGACCACAAGGGAAAAATGTGAGGGTCACAGAACGCAACTTTTGCTTGACACTTGACCAGCTTTTCAGTGTGCAGAGTTCTGTAGCCCCATGCAAGCTCAGTGGTGATTCTGGGTTTCTGCCTGTGGGCATTACGCTTCTGTGAGCCCTTTCTGTGGGATAATAGCTACAAAAACCCGCTCTAGTTGTGGTCTGGCTTGATGCATTTTTACCAGGGATGAAAACTTTGGTTGAATCTTTTTCATAGAAGTTTGAAAGCAAAATAAATTAGGGAAGTGTTTAAATGTTAGGGAATGAAAACATTTTCAGGGTAAAACCTTTCCTTTAAAAAAACTAGAATTTGAACCAAGTCTTTTTTTTTTTTTTTTAAAAGATATTTTCTTTGAAGGGTTGCACTAATTAGAAAGAAAAAAAAGGAAGATAAGACGAGAGAGTTTTAAATGACTTCTCAGTGATGTGGCATCACATTTTCAGCTGAAAAAAATGCTTTGGGTTGACTCAATTTTTTTTTTTTTTTTTTGTTGTTGCCTTTTTTTTTTCACTAAGTCCAAATGAAAACCTTCAAACTTCCTGTTTTTTGCTTCATTTTGACTCTGTTATTTTATTTATTTATTTAATTTCTCCATGCTTATTATGCTTGGCCACGCCACTGG
Source organism: Lagopus muta (assembly GCF_023343835.1). Classification (NCBI taxonomy): domain Eukaryota; kingdom Metazoa; phylum Chordata; class Aves; order Galliformes; family Phasianidae; genus Lagopus; species Lagopus muta. Next base: position 4,558,586 of record NC_064433.1, read on the forward strand.
AAAATACAGTAATTCATTCAGGTGAATCACCACTTGTGACCTCTTTGAAAATACTTTTGGAGATACACCTCAAACATCTCCAATCTTTCATGTCTTTCCTCAGGTCTGAGCATTTGTTAATTAAGCATTGCCACACAGTGCTGAGGGAAAAAGCTATTACTGTGAAATGAATGCAAGACACAATGTGACCTGGCCCATGGGTATTGGGACCATACGTTTTCCAGGCAAGGAGAAAATCTAGGATTCTTGGAGAGCTTCCTCCTCAAACTACTGTAGGCAATGGGAGTTATCTGTCCATGTAAAGTGGTCAAGAACACAGTCACTGCAACAACTACACAAATTGGGCTAAGAACTGATTGTTTTTTCTCTATGGATAAATGGTACATTACAGTGGTGTTTTGCCTGGAATATTTCACAAAGGATAATCAAGCACTGAAGACTGAAATTTCTGTGGATGCGTAATGCAAACAAAACCACAGCTTCGCCTTCCCCACCCTTGCACCAAAACTATGTTGAGGTTTTGGAATGTATATTCACTTTTTCATTTTCACTCCTCCGAGGTAGGACAAGAAGCAGAGATACCACAAAGGGCCATCTGGTCTGGGTAGGGTTCCAGCATATTTCTGCAGAGTGTGGAACAGCTTTTATTTCAGAGTGGATACGAAGGAGGGACTTTTCCATGAGTTGAAGTCTACACCCAACTTCGTAGTCATAAACTTAAAAGTTGAATCTCCATAGTGGGTGATGTGATCCTTATGAATATAGAAGGGACAAAATAAAATCTTGACTCCAAAACTAATTTTACAAGTGAGGCTGAAGTGACCTGCAAACTCTCTGCAAACCTCACTCTTTGGGTGAGTTTTGCTCCTACCTGGAAACAAAGCAGAGGTGGGATGGCTGATAGGAACTGGCAGAGGAGGAGTCAGAGATAATAAAGCAAGATTACTTAATAGGAGAATTTCAGTTTTTTGTTTGCATTGTTTCTTTTTTCAAGCTTTAGTTTTTGCATTAAGCTGTCTATGTTAAAACGTCGTGTTGGGCTTTGGTTTTAGATTGACAAAAGGGTATTTATATACTGATATTTAACGCAGTGCAGAAACAAGGTATAGTTGCTTTAAATGAAAGGCAGGCAGTTTTCCGAGAGCCTCAAAGTTTAAACAAATTATACAAAGTATTTCTCAGGTGAAATTGGAAAGAGTGCTCTGTGATGCAGAAGAGTGGCCATGAGTCTCCTGTGTTCACACTGTCTTGGGTATTGTAAGGAGCTTTCTTGTGAAACTGTTTGCCAAACCAGAAGTCCTAAATTGAAATGTGTTGACAGAAAGAATCTTACTACTTATTTATAATTTAAATACATCTTGAGGCAGGTTATGAGATGATAAGGGTAAGTCATAACCCACCCTCCTTCCTTCCTCCCGCATCCTTCCAGCTGCCAAGCTGCTCGGCATTCTGGGTGCTGACGCTCAGCAGCATTCCTTCACCCTACCTTTCAGTGAGGGGTGAAGGTGCTGGGGACTGGGCAGAATCAGGCCCTTCACCTCATGCAATCCTATGACCCTGAGGGAGCCCACACACAGATTTGTTCTGTAGTACATAAACAGCTTCATTTTACTTAGAGGGAGGGAGACAAGAGCTTTGAACGAATGATGCATTAAATCGGGGCTGCCAACTGCACCTTGATATGAGTGCTTTATTCCAAGATCTGTCTGTCTATCTATATAATCTCTTATATTCCCAGCTCTTCCTGCTCATCTATCTATCCATCTCTCTCTCTCTCTGTATGTACCTTCCTTATTTCAAACTCTTTCTGTCTATCTATCTGTTCATCTATCAGCTTATTTTGATGGCTGTCATCAAAATAACATCTATCATGGTGTCTTAACTGTGCTGGCAAAGGATGTATTACAATTCCCTTGACAAAATAACAGTTGCGTGCAAATCAGGCCCCAGCTTAGTACAACTGAAGTCAAATATAACAGCAGCTGAGTGGCAGGTTTTATTTTCCAGCAGTTGGAGCATGGAGCTGTGGCTGTAGGATCCAGGCTATGGTCTGCTGCAGGATCATCTCCTTCTAATGTTTTCTGCCCTCATAACATTTTCCACCTTGTTTTCACTTCTACCCTGTCCAGGCCTGCTGTGGGTATCATAAACAAATTTCTGTTTTTTTTTCTTTCCTTTTTTTTTTCCTCCCTGTAAACTGACACATTGGCTTTGTGGCAACTCTAGGTGCTGCCTTCTCCATCTAGGTGATGTCTTCTCCATCTGCTGTCCTCAAATATGAGAAGAAACCTTACACCTCTCTCCATCAACATCTAGGAGGAGGCTGCCATTTTGCATTTGGGCTAGTGCAGTAACTAGTTGCACTCTTTCCTCTGAGTTGATCAGAATTTTTTTTTCTTTCTTTTTTTACTTCACATTATCTGAAAGAAAACAAATCTGACTCTTTCCTCTATTCCCCCTTCTTCTCTCGGTGCTGTTGTCCCCATGTTTTACTCTCTGTATATAGTAAAACACAACATGCTCAACTTACTTGGACTGTATTCACATGTATTAACTTCTACAGCCTGCAGCGAGCAATGAAAACCCATCCTAGCAGGAAAATAACAGGAGCTGCACATTGGCTGGTAAAAGCAGAGGAAGAGTTTCAATGTACACAAGGAAATCGAACCTCCAATTTGCATGAGACTAGACTGAACTAATTTGTTAAGTGAATAGATAGATGAGAAACAAAAACATGCCTTAAAGCATGCATGGATGGTTACTCCAGAAACCAGTACCCAAAATGGGGCAGATCCAAAACGGAAGCTAGCAGAGCCCACTGGCTGCTGCTGGAAGTTGGTCTGGATCAAAGGGTGAATAAAAAGCAAATTTTCATCTGCTCCACAAAACCGCAGCTCTTACATTTGAAAAGCAGCAGGGATCCACCTGGCATTAGGGTTTGCTCAGAAAATATACCAGAAAATGGTAAAGGCTTGAAGTTGTGCTAGGGGAGGTTCAGACTGGAAATTAGGAATAATTTCTTCTGAGAAAGTGTGGTAGTGCATTGGCACAGGCTGCCCAGGGAGGTGGAGATGTCACAGTCCCTGGAGGTTCAGGAAAAGGGCAGATGTGGCACTAAGGGACATGGTTAGTGGGCATGGTGGGGATGGGTTGATGGCTGGACTGGATGATCTTAGCGGTCTTTTCCAACCTTAATGATTCTGTGATTCTATGGTACATTCAGGGTTGTTTGCAGGATTCACCAGCTCTCCTGGAAATCTAGGATTATTGTCTTTTTCGGTGTTTGCCAGCTGTGTCAGCCTTCACAGAGATTGCATAGAAGCGTTGCTACCGAAGCACCAAGTGAAGCAGATGGGAACATGATCTTATTTCCTCTCCCTTGCTAGTGAAGTGTTTGCCCCACTTGCAGACAAAACTTAAGTTTCCCAAGGGGGATGAAATCAATGGGTCTCTGGGACTTTTTGTCTTTGTTACCTATGAAAGAGACAGTCTGGAAAGAAACACGATCACCTCCAGCAGCAAAGAGAGAGAGACTTGATATTAGCCATCGCATATACTTGTACACATACCCATGACATTTATACGCATGTGTATGTACATAAATAGATATATATAAATCCAACAGAGTAGTTTTCCTTGTAGAATAAGGACTTGGTATCCCCAGGATCAGACAGTTTGATGAAATATACTTTTGCTAAGCATTTGCTATTTTCTCCACCAGTTTGATTTATTTAATTAACAATAAAGAGTGATCTCAGAGCAAGAACAAAAATAATCATTTCTCAATGTGAAAAAGCTCTAAAATAATAAATGCCAAGAGCTCACAGAGATGAAAGACCTGAGGTGGTTGTTCTGGAGGAAGGGAAGCTGCTTTGTTGAAGTGCAATAATATTTTCCTTGCCTTGAGACTATGAAGGCTTTTCTGTTCAAGCTTTCCCTGGAGCTTTAGCAGGATATGGCCGTGTTATTACACCTTTGATAGCACACAGCCAGGCAATAGCTGCCATAGCAGGTGTGTTAGGAGTTCCAGTGAAACTTTACAGTCAGGGCTTGTTTTCAGGAATCTGTTTGATTGTCTTTAAACAGTACAGCTAGGTGGCAAGAGACCGCAGCAAACTGGCCCCTGTAGATGAGGTCCTGGGTGGCTCAGAAATGCTGCATCTTTTTCAGTTGGAGGTTATTTGAACCCCCGGGTTGCTGAGTTGGAGATCCTTGAAGTCTATCACCACTGCTGCCTGTCTTCAGCTTGCTTGCTTCTGGCTGACATAGCCATGAACAACGTGACCATGATATTTGCCATGGTTCTTCAAGTGCTACTTAAAGGTGTCTGAATGTATGCAGGGGAAGGTGGTGCTGAGAGTGGTAGAGAGTAGAATGGACTTAAATGTAATCTTTTTCTATGAAACTAGAAAACACAGTAAATAATGTGGGGAAGAATTTCAACATGAGGGAAGTCAATCCCTCACACTCACCACGAGGTATTTGAAGACAGATTCCGCTATATTCCTTATGGGCTTATACTTGTCAGTAGCTCTTAAAACCTCCTCTTCCTGTTATTAATACACTCACCATTCAAAATAATTCTTCTCGTCTTATGTCTTCTAAGGAAAAACATAAGACTTTAGAGCATCCCTAAACCACCAATTACTTATAGGTTATATGGCAAGCCCAAGAGATCTCAAGTTGCCCCTTAGGCAAACAGACGTTACCCATTATGGAAAACAGTGATCTGACTTTTGGATAACCAAAAGGAGAGGATCACGACTGAGGTTCTTAATTTGTCAAAGAATTGCCAACCATTTTGTAGCTGGGAATGGCTGTGAAGGTTTCTCTTCTGCCTGCAGACCACAAGGTTAAAATAAGCAGCGATCAAAGGGTTCATGACCCTGGTTACATTGCTGGGCTTGCTGCTTTTCCACAAGGCAGTGGCAGCCCTCTGGCCATCTGCCATGTGGGATTTATGGTGAAGGCCAATATGATATGGGCTTTGAATGTGGGTGAGGACCTGGGTCTTCTATGGGAAGGGATGTAGCTTTGTCTTGTCAACAGTTCTATGTCTTGTGCTAGACCCTACTTAATCATATTTATCTAATTAATTAGCTATGCAAAACAAGATAACAGGTATCTTCTATGTCACAAGCCCATCCACAAAGTGCATGAGTGTCTCCCTTTTCTACAAGTGACTTTCTGTTCGTTCCGGTTCTGTACATCCTACCTGCACCGGAGCTCCGAAGGAGAAGTGGCCTATTTATGTAAGTGGCCCAACAACTTATTTGTTTGCATTCCGAATAGAGTGGTGTTATATTGTCCTCACCATGATGTGAACATGTGCAAGAGGCAAAGGGAAAAGGCAAACTAATTGATTTAATATGCAACATTGACATAATTTTTAATAATTTTTCTGATTCACTGAAACAATTCCCTTAGATCCCAGTGCAGCCCTTTTCTGAAAACCTCTTGCCGACTCCAGCTTTCCTCAAGCTGAGGCACCTAGTTTGGCAGAGTCCTGCAAGCCATTTTGCAGATCATACTGATTGTACAGTTCTCATTTTGAAGGTTCCCTGGTGATTGCTGCAGGTATGCCAAAAAGAGAGGGTGCGGTACAGGCCTCAGTGAGTTGGCACCCACTGACTTGAGTCAGTATTTTCAAGCTCTCAGTTTTGCAGACAGTGGAACCTGGAACTTGGTCATAGTCCACCTCCTCCTCCGTCTCCCTTCATCAAGGGGGCTGGTACAAAAGCACACAGAGCACTGATGGAAGGCACTTAGCTGTCATCCTGGCTTGCAGAATATTACATGAACAGAGCAGGAGGAACCCTTGTGACAGCAGCGTGTGCGTGGAGCCATGGGCAACCTGATCTGGTGGGTGGCATCCCTGACCATGGTAAGGGGTTGAAACTGAATGATCTTTAAGGTTTCTTCCAATCCAAGCAATTCTGTGATTCTATTATCCTATGGCAAGAACAACCTAGTGTTCCTTACAGAATTAGGATGGATGTTGGGCCAAGCGAGGCCCAAATTTATGAGAGGAGACTGTGGGCTTAATTCATATAACTTGGTTAGGAGCTATCTCCACTTCATAACAGTGACATGATAACCATCTAGAGCAGGCTACACTGGTGTAGGGTTATTTTTGGCAATACAAAGTATGGAACCAACAGCAGCGAGATAATACAATGTCATGACTACATAACACAGCACTCAGTGATGGAGCAAAGTTGAGCTTAAGTTGAACCTGCATTAGAAAGAACCTTCCATGCTGTGAGAGCTTATGAATAGGGAACTGTTAGTCACAGAAAAGCTGGAACTTTTATCATATTTATCATTTAAGACTGGACAAGACACTAGGGAACATATAAATCCCACTTCATCAACCTGCCCAACTCAACCTGTCTTTCCCTCCTTTCTATCATGTTGTCTCACTTGAGAGCAGTGACAGTAGGCTGGGGAGGCCATTCAGCCTGGCTTATAATGAAGGCTGGATTCTTCCACCTGCCCTGCCTATACCACACACAACACAGAGATGGCTGTTAGTTCAGGATCATTTTCCCCCCCACCCCCTCCCATTTTTTTAATTCTGAAGTAAACACTCTGCAGCACAGAGGGATGGTATGCAGACACTGGGCCAGGCCTGGCTTCCATCGCAGTGGTAGAAATGGGAATTCCACTGCAGGCTAAGGGGAAGGGAGAGCCCTCCAAGCAAATGTGATGTGGGAGGTCTAATTCCTACCATCCCAGGCTTGATTTGTAGGCAACAGATTATTCCACTGGCTTTCATGACGGTTTTTATATCTTGGGTTTTTTTTTTTTTTTCCTTTTTCTTTTTTTTTTTTGACATGAAAGCGGGAACATGTGGATTTTGAAGGTAAATTATAATGAAAGTCAGTGGGTGCTTGTGTAGGCTTGTAGAGGGTTTGTGCACAGAATGCAAGCAGGGGCTGGAGGGAATAGCTGAATGCCCATGGAAGGTTTAATTAGCATATTGTGAAAAATCTAAAGGTTATACCTAGCCTTACTTCAGTGAAAGACAAAAAAACAACTGTTCTCAACATACCCCAGCAGCAAGCTGTGCAGCACCTGATGCAATGCTTTCCTCTTGGGCCACCCACCTCCAAGACATGATTACACAGTGAGAAAGGAGCAGTGCTTTGCACTTTCTGTTATCATGGTCCTTCTTAATTACACGTGTAAGCATTCAGGCACTGCTGCAATGAGCATGGTACACATCCAGGGGAAGTGAGATTCATCTGAGAATCTCCTAATGCTTGGCAAGGGCTTATTAACTCAACCTCCTAACACCCCCGTGAGGAAAAATGTGTCGAAACCCATTTTCAGTATTAATTTAAAAAAAAAAAAACAACAAACTTAAGCAAGCAAAATGATTTGCTCAAAGCCAAACAGCAGGTTGGTGTGAAAGAGCTTGCCTGAAAAACCCAGAATAAGGGATTTTGCCCTTTGTCACTTCACATGAGGCCATGTTCCCAAATTACTCTGCATTTCTACAACAGGGGGGTCCTGCTCTTTGACTCAGGGGCTTGGTCTCCCTCCAGAGAGCTATGTTTCCATGATTTCTCCTGCTTTATGTAAAATGGTCCTTGTACAGGCTCATCTTGCTGAGCTGTTTGGCTCTGCTCCTGGGCTTGACTGCTACCGTGGGTTAGGAGTGCAGGATCGCATTTCCATTTTGTAAGAAGATGCACTTTCTCAGGATGTGTGGAGGCCTGGCTAATTTCAATAGGAAATCTGCTTGAACGAGAGCTGCAAGCTTAGGTCTACTACATTATTATTAGCATTAATATTCATTGCAGTACTGCGTCGGATTCCTAATCAGCAATCAGAGTTCTTGTGCCAGGAAAAAGTAATTGTTCTTGGTGATCTCAGGCCTGAATCTACCAAAGTTTAACTTCTAATTAAATGCTAACATCTACATATTTTACTGGGAAGCCATAAGTTGGGAACATAACTACCTCTCTGCAGGCCTTGGCGCAAATCTTTGCATCCTTTCTTGCATCCTGGTGCAAAATTGCTTGGCACGTGAAGAGATGCTCTCTGCGTGAGAACCATCCATTCCATGTGTGCTTCACATTGCAGGATCAAGGTTGCTATTAATGACAAGGCTCAACAATGGGACAAGACCTACAAAGAGAAGAAGAAGGAGGTGCCAGGGGTGTCTTGTGATTATGTGGTTAGCGTGTGTTTCTCCACTACATACAACAAAAAGGGAAAGAAAACCAGCTAGACTACAACAGGCATCTTTGTGTGGCCTCCAAACTGCAGTGTCATTTACAGGCTCACTTGGAAACTCTTGCAAAGTTTTATTAACATCTGCTGCTCTGTGAATAGCGATATTTTATGCATAGAAGCTCAGCTTCACCTCCTTCTTCTAGCTTTTTTTCTCTTGTGTATGCTGATTCTGACCTTTTTTTTTCTTTTTCTTTGGTTGGTTGCTAGTAGCTAGCAATTCGCATTCTGCCTTATCAGATTGTGCCTAGTTACAATCTTTCTCTATGTGCCCAGGGCAACCCACCATAGGAACATATGGAATATTTTAGCATGTGTTGAACTGTTGTTTTTTTTCTCTTTCTGTATTAGTATTTTTTTTAATAGAGCTTGGTTTTGTTCCCAGTGTAGTTTTGTTGCCATTCAGATTGTCTTTTGTCTCTGATAAAAACTGACATCCACCTCCTGAAAGCTCTCAAAAGAATCAGGCAAATTGAGGAAAGTGGTAAAGTTTGATGACTTTGTGGCCATTTTCAGCTTAAAAATAAAATAAAAAAAATGTTACATCCATTTTAAGCCAAATTCAATCCCCCCTTTGGGCCTCTGATGGAGAAGCCTGTTCAGCCCATGTAGTCTGAATTGCCTTTTCGAGGTGCCTACATTTCTCCTAATTTAGAGTAGACAGAGCCTTTGAAATGTGGCCTCAGAAATTCAGACTGTGCAGTATATGGAGCAGAAAGCCACACACGTAGCGTGCTCTTCCTGTTCTGTTTTACCATCCTGGCTTTACTAAACGGGTCGAAAAGGGAAAGTCAATGACACCTCTTCATTCAAGCCAGACTCTTCCTTAACCAGTGACAAAGGAAAGTATGCTCCTTTTGGCAAGGTATGGCACATGAGCTAAATGAGGGTTTTGGGGCTCTTCACAAAAGGTGTTGTACAACATGGGTACAGATCAGTGCTTCACACCTTGGGTGCGAGTAAAATGGAGTTGGCCATGTCGCTCTTGTTAAGCTTCCTCTTCATGGAAATTTGGTTTATGGGATTATGCTTTATGCCCAGATGGGTGTGCACGTCTGTGTCTGTCCACATGGTAACTCTAAAAGCCATTAACCAAATTCAATCACATTTGACAGCAGGGCTACAGATTTAAAGATATGCAGCTTCTCTAAATTGTAGGAAAGCTTGCAACTGACTGGATCTGGAGGTTTTGTTGAAAGAAAGGCTGCAGTGTGAGGTCTGCCCTTATTAGACATTAAAGAATCCACACAGCAATGATGTTATGAATGCTCTACCTGCAGGAAAACCTTTAATCAGCTAATGCCCTATCAGACACCACAGAATTCTCTGCCTGGTTCAGTTTTCTTTGTGGCATTCTAAAAGCCACAAAAACATGCTTAAGTCAATCTTTCCTTTTCTCTTTCTTTCTTTCTTTCTTTCTTTCTTTCTTTCTTTCTTTCTTTCTTTCTTTCTTTCTTTCTTTCTTTCTTTCTTTCTTTCTTTCTTTCTTTCTTTCTTTCTTTCTTTCTTTCTTTCTTTCTTTCTTTCTTTCTTTCTTTCTTTCTTTCTTTCTTTCTTTCTTTCTTTCTTTCTTTCTTTCTTTCTTTCTTTCTTTCTTTCTTCCTTCCTTTCTTTCTTTCTTTCTTCCTTTCTTTCTTCCTTTCTTTCTTCCTTTCTTTCTTCCTTTCTTTCTTCCTTTCTTTCTTCCTTTCTTTCTTCCTTCCTTTCTTCCTTCCTTTCTTTCCTCCTTTCCTCCTTTCCTCCTTTCCTCCTTTCCTCCTTTCTTCCTTTCTTCCTTTCTCTCTCTCTCTCTCTCTTTCTTGCTTGCTTGCTCATTTTCTTGCTTTCTTACTTTCTCTCTTTCCTTATTTTTCTTTCTTTATTTGTTTATTTCTTCTACTTATGACTAATATTGGTAGAAAACCTGTAATCTTAGTGCTTTTTCATTAATTGTCAAACAACCATGAGATAAAAATATTTTTGAGACAAGCTCCATGAGTCCTGCTGTCCACTTGCTTTTTTTCCCTCTTCCAAAGTCTTGGAGTTCTAGAGGTTGGAAGAAACACTTACTATCTTATTATTTGAGATAAATCTAATCAGAAGGTGATCTGTTATAACGACATTATTCCGAACATAAGAGGAAAAAGGCCTGGGGACAAACGGTGATAAGTTTCCCACCAAAGACAATCCCAGGTGAGCCCTGTTGGTTCAGAGTATGACTGATCACTGTGGTTGTACCCTGTCGCATATCTTGTAAGGAAGCTCACATCTCCTCGTGGGTAGGTTAGTACTGTTTCTCATTATTAATATGGCTCTGTAGGTGTGCCAGGCCCTTTCCAGACTAATTAAATAAAAGGTCTCTGCCCCAAGGAACTAACCCAGCGAGGGATGACAATAAACAACAAGAGGAAGAAGGTTACGCAAGTGAAAGATCATGAGATACATCTCATGTTGTACCAGTATGTTGGGCCAAATCCTCAAGTAATTACATAAAGCCCAATTTTGCCAAGTTGTTCATTGTTAAGTTACTCCACCCTCATGTAAGAAATCCCATTCAATTCTCTTAATGAGAAAAAGGCACAGAGCTGTACTGGGAAACTAAGAATGACACCTTGCAACCCAAGTTAGTGGACTTGGTTGTGAAGAAAAGCGACCACTTGTCAGGAGATAATGAGTGCAACAGAGCTCTAAGCTGTTAATTAGGATATATATTGATACTTTGTTTTATTAAGCACTGTAACAAGGTGGAACAAAGCACGCAAAATTAGAAAACAAATCTTGAAATTAATTATTTACGGGTTCAGTCATTATGACTGGATCTTATAAAGCACTTAGGAATCAATGGAAGACAAGCGTCCTCGAGAATCCAGCTCCATATCTTTAAAACTTGATCTTCTGCATAAGCTATCAATTCTCATCTCTCTCAGTAAGACCTTATCTGAGAGGTTCCCTGCTTACTGAAGGCACAATGACTCACACTTAAAATTGACATTCAAGGAACAAAGAAGACTACAGCATCTATCTTGATGCTCATGTGGGCCAAGATAGCAAGTTACAATCTGCCTTGCTTTGAGCTTGGAGAGGGGTTGATGCTATAAGGATCAAAAGGAGGTCCAGATCCTTCTGACGTTATCCTGTTTGAATGCAAGGTTTTGGGATAATTCTCAGCTCTAATTCCAGGGAAATCTCATAACTTTCAGCTCTGAGTCTCAGACTATCTAGGAAGTGAACGTTTCTGTACTGAGAGAACCCAGGTCTGTGGCAAACAACAGCAATGGTGCTGGAGATTTTTCTTCTCCACTGGATCCAAGCCATATGCAGCTGAAATGTAATTCTGAGAAGCAGGCAAACAACTGCAGGGAGGGAATAGTTGGGAGTGGGACCGTTTTCAGGTAAGTAGGTGGAAGGCAAAGGAAATTTTGTATATGTTGGCTCTGAAGCCATGTGAGGTATAGGGTGGTACAGAGAAGAGCTCAGACAGTAGCTCACCTCCTTCTTCCCTGGGGCAAATGCCTTTTTTTTCAGTTAGGAATGGATGCATAATGAAAGAGTCAACTCTAGCTGTCATGATGTAGAACCTGGCAGTGCCTGTTTCAGAATGCTGGCTTAAGCATAAACAAGACCACATGAGATCAGAGAGAATGATGATGGACCCCCATTTAAAAAAAAGTAGAGTAAACATTTACCTGTGTTTTGATAATCAGGAATCTTCCAAATCTTGCTTGGCTCTATACATTCCCAGGGGGCTTGCTGATGGCTGTGAAGAAAGTAAAAAGGATACTGTGACTTCATCTTTCCCTTTTGGCTAAGATCAACTCATAGAGAAAAGGAACATCAGGGATCCTAGCAAGAGCTAATGTGGTACCCCACGACAACTTGGGACTTCTATTTGTCAATCCACTGTCACCTCTTCTTTGAGATCTTGACAGCCACATCCAGCCCTATCAGGGTGTGCAACCCCCAGAAATCACAGAATTATAGAATGGCCTGGGTTGAAAGGGACCACAATGATCATCTAGTTTCAACTCCCCTGCTATGTGCAGGGATGATGGATGTCTGCTTAGCAGCATCAGGGACTTGAGTTACCCTAGTCTGCTATCAGAAATGATATAACCTGACAACTCAGGCCTTGGAAAGAAAACTGACATAGAATTCTTAATACAACGCTGTTTTTTTACACTGAGGATGAGCCAGCCACTTTTGAGCAGCACAAGACATCCATTCCAGCTGAACGGCATCTGTTTCTTTTCTCCTCACAGCAAAGCTCCCATTTCAGGCACAAGTATCACTTATTTCTTGAAATTCCCTTTCTTGCCTCTGCTTCACTGACCTAATCAACTGAATCCTAAGAGTGGTAGTTACTCCTTCCTACAATTGTTAGCTCTTAAGACCAGTTTGGAAGTGTGGCGTGTGTTTGTTTTGTTATTGTCTTTTCCTTCTTTCTTTTTCTCTTTTTTTTTTTTTTTTCTTTTTTCTTTTTTTTTTTTCTGGCCTTATTTTTGCACAAATACAACAAAGAAATCAGAAGCAGGAGTACTGTGGCATGCAAATCTGTCAACGTGCTGTTCAATTAGTGTATTGTTACAAGCAAAACACCAACAGTCTAGTGAGAAAAAGGAAGTACCAGGTGCTAAAGGACAGCCGTGCAGTTTTTGGTATAGTACACCAGACAGGCTTTTCCCTCTTAGTTTTCTTGTTCTCTCTCCCATAATGACACATAAAACTGCAGGGCACCCCTTGAGTCTCCAGGTCCTTTCTCTTCTTTTTATTAATCTCTTCCATGAACTGGAAAGGGTTCATGGGGAAGGAAGTTTATTATGCTTTTATCTTGTGCTAACTGGAAGATATTTATCTTTGTCTTTCTTATATTTTTCAGTCTGTATTTATTTAGTTTCAATTTTATTTTTAATTTTTGCTATTTGTTGTGCATGTTTTGTCATTTATCTTAAATAGTTCTTTTTTTTTCTTCTCCTTATTTACTCTCTTGACATATTTATATAAATCAATGCTGTTGTCTCTTAGTCTTCTCTTTGTTCTGCTAAACAAGCCAAGACAATCTCTTCCCATGTAAAGGGCTCACCATTTTCTGACATAACTCAGTACTTCATCTATGTAGTCTGTGTTTATCTTCTAAATATAGGGAGTTAGGAATATAACCAGCTGCTGTGGACTATGTATTAAATGTAGCTTAAGTTAGGTGAGGTGTGTTGCCACTTCAGTATTGGACCTCCAGTGTTCAAAGACATGGACTTCAACTTCTGTGACAACTTGGTGTTCTGTGTACTAACAAAGATATCTTTTGAATTTCTGTTAGCAGAAAATTCTGATAACACTCCTCTGCTTTTGTGACATTTATTGAAATATTTAATAAAATCAGTCCTTAAACTAATTCTTGAAGAACTACATAACTTCCTTCTAGCTTAGTACTTTCTCTCTGAACACCATCTGTTGTCATTTCCTTTGTAGTCACTCCCTTTACTATCGTAAAATTCTGCTTCTAATCTCCATACTTTGCCATTAATAATTTCCCATGAGGTACCATAACAAATGCTTTTCAGAAGTCCAGAGAGATTAGATCTACTGCATTTCCTTTCATTAGAAAATCAGTGATCTTATCAAAGCAAACTATCAGGTCAGTTCAGAATGATCTATCTTTGTCAGAAAACATGCTGTGTTTTACTGCAATTTTAATTTACATCCATGTCTTTAATTATTCTTTTCTGCTGAAGGTGTTCCAAAGTCTAGCTTATTGTCGATGCCAGCTTGCATTTTCTGGATCAACTACTTCAGCCTGTGACTTGATAGACCTCTTAACAGTATTCTCAATTAGGCTTTGTGCTTATGTTTAGACAAATAAATAAAAAGGTCCAGGACTCGCTCTCTGATTCTAAGTACAAATGGCAGGGCATGGCTTGAGAATATACACTGAAACTCTCAAATCCACCTCCTCACTTCTTAGAAAAGAGTGCATCCATGTAGCTCTGGGAAAGATGCCTGGCACGTTGTGTCTCCTGAACCATGCCTCAGCTTGCCAGTGAGACTGCCAGGTGCCACAGGAGAAAACTTGCTAGGGACGAAGCTAAGAGCAGGGCAATCACATGTCCTGGCCTTTTTTAATATGCTACAGTACGCAAAACTAATGATCCTCCGTGTCTGTTCTCTCTCAGACCTCTGTAGGGAGATCGTATAGTTTTCCCTTGAGCAGACAGCAATTTCAAGAAGGCTGTTTCTACTCTCATCTCCTCTTTCCCATTAGACTTTGTGCCTCTAAGCCCATGTTCAGTATTAACATCCTTTACTAGAAACTTTTGTGATTTGTTTGAATTTCCTTTGCAAATTCTAATTTGGTTTGACTCGTGGCAATTCTGCTTGCTGCATTTATTTCAGCCATCGTACTTCAACTATCAGAGGGTTCAGTGCCTAATTTGGGATGGGGAAAATCTATCTTTTCACTGTGTATGGATGAACAATAGTGCTATCCCTTAGAAGTTGAGGGAATTGAGTTTCATCCTATATTTATATTTCTCTCTTAATCGTTCTCACTCTTATTCTTGCTACAGTGAACTATAAAATAGAAGATTGGATCCCACAGGTGAGGTCTTTCGCTGCTGTAAATCTAAAACCAGCTGTGTTGGCTTGATGGTGATTTTCATCATCAGAGACGTGTGCCTGCAGCTTTCCCTAGTGAACCAGGGTGAGAACGGTTTGACGCCATTTTTTCCTACGCGAGTCAGACACAAATGGGATTGTTGCTCCCATGCAAAGATTTTTCCTCCCCGCCTCTGTGACGTGAAGCGCAAGGCTGTGCATTTCAGATACTTTTTGGATAGAGGCAATCATTTCTTCATTTGCCCTGGAGGGGCACACGCAAAAATGGGGAGAGGGAAAAAAAAAAAGCTTGTGGAATTGATTGGAGAGATGTGTCTTGTTCAAACTAGAAGTGGAAATATATTCCAAAGGAGAAATCATTAGCATTTTCATTAAATGCCAGAGTGTGACTATTAGACCTACCTCAGGCAACCCTGGGGTTGAAGACTTTTCAACAAGATTTAATTGATCCAGATGGATTCAACTTGTTTTTGTTTTTTACCTCTTCCACCCTTCTACCCCCTACTTAAATCTCTGTACTCCATCACATGTGAGAAAACCCCAAACTGAACCAAATTAAAATAAATAAACAACGCCTTCAGCCCACGCCCTGGAATGAAAACTGCAGCGTAATATGAAATGTGTCCTGATCATCTTGTTATGGAGCTCAGTGACTCACCAACAGTTACAATTGAGGTTAGATAAAATAAAAGGATAATAATTAAGGAGGCAGCAGGAGGATGTTAACTGGGCAGTTAGATAGAAGCAGGTCCATTACAGACCAGGATATGCTTGGGTTCAGCTTGGCTTTTTTGGGCCGGTTGAGGATGTGGAGATCGGTAGCTCAAGTGGGTAATTTTCAGCTAAAAAAAAAAAAAAAAAAAAGGGTCAGTTTAGCTAAGCTACAAAGGTCAGGGTCTGACAACAGCATATGGAGAAGGGGGAGTCACAGCTCCCATTTGACCTTCTGTAGATGTCCCTTAAAAAAAGTCACACCTGAAGGCAGTGGTAAAGCATCCAGTTACCAGTCTTGGCTGTCAAAGGAAGTTGCAGGATCCTTATGGCAGTTATCTGAGGCAGTGTTCATGGAAAGATTTCAACCTAGACTTCATTGTGGGGCCTTCTTTTCCCCAAAAAGAAATCTGAACCAGCCCTTTGTACTCAGCACACACCCAGCTGAGGTGACTCAATAGGGCTACTGTAGGAAGCATACTCATGGCAGAAGGGAGCAGAGGGCTTTAATCGTCATGGGGGAAGGGAAGACAGTTCAGTGGCATATAACTATTAAGTTCAGATCTACTTCTTGGCACAATGACAGCAATATTTGAAACTGTTTGGTATAAGGTTGTGTAGCAAGCTGGCAGGTTTGGTCTTCCAAGATCTACCATACAGATAGAACTATTCTTTTTCTCCTTGTTCCCATCTTGCTTTGGTGCTTCATGGCCTCCTGTAGCAAAATAACTGCAGAAAAATTCTGTTAAGATCTCCTATGTATTTAGCATCTGACTTCCAGCAGCTTGAGAGAGCAGCTCTCAAAGTCTCAAAGCTGGGTGGCTCATACGAGTATGTTCCATGTCAGCATGTCAGAGCAGTGCCACAAATAATCTATGGTCTGTGCACTGCTTCCTTGTTAAGCTCATGAAAGCCATTTGCAAGCATGAAAAGCACCTAATATTTCAGTTTGGGTTAGCTCAGTATCTCCAGTAATTACCTGACGGAGTCCTGAACACCATCATGATTAACTATCAAGTTGGGACTGGACTGAGATGGAGTCTGTGAAAATTCAGTCCTGGTGGGAAAGGGTAGACAGCAAAGCCCAAAGCTGTGCTCTAAATCTTCACTCTTGAATTAACCACACGTGTCTCCATTTTCTCATGCTCCCCTGTCCATCTGTATCTGCTGTCACTCAACTGACACTTACACTTACCCCAACGCCCTGGGGCTGGCATCCCCCTTTTTTTTTTTCTGTGCTTGCACAGCCTCTTGCACAACAAGTCCTGTGGTAATACGGCCAAACAACAATAGTGAAGGGTGAAAGATTGCCAGGTTATAGATGGCCAAACCAGTCCGCAGGACTGGCTGTGTAATAGAATAGCAACAACAACAAATTCATAATAATAATAGCAGAAATAATGAATGGGTATATTCAAATAGCTAGCTAGCTAGAGCTCACCACTTGCCGTTTCTGCAGCTCCCATAAAACTCACTCTCCCTGCTGAACATGTATTTGCCTGCACTGCCGATGTGTTAATTCTGCTCCTTACCATTCTTCCATTTGCCTTGCTGTATCTTTCTCAATTAAAAAAAAAAAAAAAAAAGGAATAAAAATCAAATCACATGGCATCAAAGAGCTACATCAGGAGGTCATTGCATCAAATGCTGCCGCTAGTTTAATAAAGGAACTGACTAATATACTCATTAGTGGTGCTCGTTGCTAATGCCCGATCAGATAATGAAATTGAAATATCATATTTTAGGGTGTAATCAGGATCCCTGCAGGTGCTGGGATGGAATTGCCCCATAGGTACGGCATTACACAGTTAACTAAGTGTGTTACCTGATGGAGGTGTTTCAGCTTCCCAAGCCTGCGGGTAGGAAGAGATGAGCAGGACTGTCTGCGTAGTTAGTAAGAACAGGGAATTGGACTGGAAACAAGGGAAAGAAGATGAGGTGAGTGGGGCTGAAGAGGATGGAGGCAGGTGGGAGCAAGTGCAGGTGTCAAACCATCTCCCAAACCAGCTTATCCTGGGTGGGTGTGTGGAGTATACATCAAGCTTCCAACCCTGATTTATGCAGAGAAGAGCACTGAAGCAGGGTTTCTGGGAGCATCAAAGGTTTCGTTGCTTCCCTGGCATGGAGAAAGTAGTGCTGGACAAACTAGTGCAGATACAAAAAAATCCATCAGTGGAACTGAGATAGAGAGAATATGTTAGACTACCCCTGAGTGGGAACTAGAATGCTTTTGGAACTGTCTCTAACTTACCTGTAAAGGCCTTTGCAGTATGGAGAAGGCATGCTCCTTGCTTCCATGGGTCGGCAGTGTCACCTACACAAGACTTTGAGTAACCAACATCCCGGGAACAGCTGCAATTTCAATTTAAATGTCCAGAGAGGAGACAAGTACATCAGAAGCCTTGCACCAATCTTCTCTTCCTCATCTCAAGCAATTACATTTTCCACCAAGTGGCTAAATCCAAAGAAGTTAGCAACACTCCTTTTTAATTGCCTTGGTTTTTTTTTGTTTTTTTTTTTTTTTAAAGAAAAAATGAAAACACATTAGAAAAATTCAAACTCAGCTTGAGCTTAATCAGTGCTACCAGACTTTGGGTAAACCGGGCTGAATGACAAGAGTTTTCCAGAGGAATTTGTTCTGTATGGAAGTTAACTTTAAACACTTTTCTTCATTGCCAGATGATTTAATACTGGATGAGCCAATGAAAGACAAAGCACTTCAGAGACGCTCAAATTACTTCGCAAGTTGCTCACAGAATATGTTCTGCTGAGACAACACCATGTTACAGACTTCAGTGGGATTAGCAGTAAAGCAAAGTTTTATTCTGCTAAAGCACTTCAGATTGTCTTCCAATCTTTATTTGTTTTTATTTTTCACCCTCCTGCTCTCAGTTCCTTAATAATAACAACTTACATGTCAAGAACAACCCCTCCTGGCTACCATCTTTCTACTTTCCCTCCTTTTCCTTCAGCACCCCAGACCTTTCTCCTGCCCCTTTCCAAGCAAAGACAGTGCAAATCCTTTCAGATGCAGGAGTGAGCTCACCCAGTATTTACGCATTCACTGTGAGGTCTTCAGAAGTGGGATAAAAGAGATGGGGTAAAGGAAAGTGCATGCTTCTTCCTCAGGATTCTGAGAGAAAAAAATCTTTGCTTAAGTTCGTGAGAGGGTTCAGGGCCACGAATCCTCTGGGAAGGGAGAACCCTTTTGCAGCGTAGGATATGGCATCTGCATCTTAGAGGGTGGAAGAATTTAAAACATTTCTTTTTTTTTTTCCTCTTTTCCCCTTGGTATTCTCAATTGGTTTGTTTAAACAGGCTCCTAAGCCATGTGTAGACTGGTATAAAACCTGTTTTCAGGTGCCTTGCACCAGGAGAACCATAGGAGTTGGGTCCCTAAATAATTAACTTAAGCACCTAAAGATATGGCTGTGTTGATAAACCAAACAAGAGCAGGGCTCAAGCCCAGGAATTGGCACATGATCTCCCAAACTATCCTAACTTTAGTATGATCCCTGGCAATGGTTTTGCCCTGTTCCAACTAGCACTTTTGCAGACAATGCCTGGGCATGGTCCAGGGACTGCCTGGGCCAAGCAGCATCACCACAGGCGGTTCAGATGCAGCCCCCTGGTTTTGGAAGGAAAGACAGTTGGCCTCTGGGGCAAAGAACAGCCCCATGCATGTTTTATTTACTAGAATAGACAAAGTTTAAGGCTTTCTTGAATGTAGTCTGAGATGCTAAAAAGGGACTTGGGAGCATAGTGCTGGAAAAGAGAGGGAAATTAAAGTGATGAGTGGTTTATCCAAATGTTAACTCATACCTTCCACCTTCTAGAAGACCCAAAAAGTTCTTCTACTATTCCTAACCTGTTTACACTTACATATCTTCATCTTTCAATCTATTTCACATCTTTCTTCAAGGCTTCTTCACTGTCCTTTTCTATTAAAATTGTTCTCTTGAGCCCTCATAATCCACTTGTGGCCAATTCCTAGATCTCCCAGTGGTGTAAAGTCTCAAGGGGGGAAACCTGGTGCAGCAAGGCAGGGTTATTTAATATTTTATTCAGTATTTAATAGAAGTGAAGTTTTCAATAGGAAACAAGGTGTTCTGCTGTTTTTCTTCAGATTTTTTTTTTTTTTTTTCCTTCAGAAGTGTCCAAAATCTCCATAAGAACTTGGCAAAACTTTACAAGTCCTTTAGCTGAGGGAACTGGGGTTGTTCAGTCTGAAGAAGAGGAGGCTCAGGGGAGACATTATTGTTCTTTGTATCTCCCTAAAAGAAGGCTGTAACAAGATGGGAGTCAGCCTCTTCTCCCCGGTAACAACGATAGGATGAGAAGTCATGGACTTAAGTTGCATTAGCAGAGGTTCAGGTTTGATATTAACAAAAAGTTAATCTCAGAAAGAGTGGTGAGATATTGGAACAGGCTGTCCAAGGAGGTAGTCACCATTCCTGGAAGAGTCCAAGAAACGGGTAGATGTGGTACTGAGGGACATGGTTAGTGGACATGGTGATGGATTAGATGATCTTGGTGGTCCTTCCAATCTTAATGATTCTACGATTCTATGGTTCTGTGAAAACAAGATGTTTCTCTCCTTTTAGTGGCCAGTGCAGTAGTTAGTGATTCACTCCAATTTTTACTTACTCAAAATCTAAATGTTCTGTCTGTGGAAATTAGGTGTGCCTTGTATGTGTATGCATAATGTGTGTCTATTACAAGCAGAGGTGCATGTACTACTAGAAATAGTGTGTTCTTTATTCCTGGATGGATTATTCTTGTTGTTACTCCTAACTGATTCCTATGGCAATGGAGACCCTTTTTAAAACATAGTCCTGCTGGGCTGAATGCTTTGCTGCTCGATGACTAGTAGTGCCCAGGTGTCAGGAGCCATTTAGCCCAAGGGGTGAAGGATCAGCCTCATAGCCTCTCCTCAAGATCCTACTACCTCAAGGGCATTTCACTCCTCTCTGTGTGTCACCAGGATGTCTGGCGGCAGTGTCATCATTCCTATGTGTGTCAGCTGGACAGCTGGAGGTGACATGGCTGAGGTTGGAGAAGTGTGTGGCAGACCTGAGCTGAACGCAGCTTGCCAGAGTTATCAGTTGTGATCTTAACTAGAAGGTCCTTTTTCTGCTCACTTACCCTTGCACACACGCACATAATTGCAGCGTGAATTCATAATATAAACCATGATGTAATAGACACCGACTCAACTCAGCTTAATTACTGTACAAATGAACAACAACTTAAATCGCAAGCAGAGTCCCATTAAAAGTAATCAGATCCTGGGTGGGGAGATGGTTAAAGGTGGTGTTTGAACTCCAAAGAAAAATGTGCTCTTGTTTGGACATAATTGGTTTCTTTTTTTATTGTTATTTTTTCTTACACAGTGTATTTTTGCTCTCTCTCCCTGGCTCTCTCTCATTTTAATTTTTCAACCTTTTCCTGATAAACCAAACTAGTCTAGACATATCTTTTGAGAGCAAATGTTCTCTAAGCTATGCTCATTCCTTGTGAGTTTGTACGTTAATCATTAAATATAATTAATTAGAACATCTTGTAATTAACTTGGAAAGCAAAATTATACAAGGGAATGAGTTTGTAACCACATCACATTTGAAATAAAAATAAAACTTTGACTAAAAGGAATAACTGCTCTTTGGAATTAGATGAGTAACAATGTTGGATTGGTTCCCCCGGAGTTATAATGTTGGCTCTGAACTCATTCAAATATTCACATTGATGTGTACACACACACACATGTGCACAAACACTGTAGTGCCATAATCCAGAGTCTGTTCGCTACAGGGATTCTTTTAAGTCATCCTTCTGTCTTCTTGGCTCTCTACACTGAAGAGGACAGATGGGACTTGGTACACATGCCATCAAGCAGCCTTGGGGTTGTTCTAACTTGCCCTGACTGGCTGCAGTGGCCCTTCAGGTATGATGTTAGCTGGAAATTGTGGCATTTCATGTCAGGTTTTCCTGCCAAGGTAGAAGGGAGCTGGCAGGGGGTGGCAGACAACTGGCTGTTGGGTCTACCCCCAAGCTGGAGATTTCTGGTCCATTGGGATCCTTATTTACGTGCTGGGTCCTGTTCTCATGCCCATCACTTCTTCAAAAAGCAGGTGTCGGTCTGACCTGTGGAGCACAGCAAATGAACCACCTAAGCCCTCTTATTAAAAAAAAAAAAAAAAAAAAGAGAATCTGTCTTGTTTTGCTAATCAATCATTCTCATTGACTGCTAAATACTGCTGCCATTTTGTTCTACCAATTGCGCTTGAGTGAATGAGTCAGAAACGTCTTAGGAAATACAAGCCTCACTATGCCTAACAGGAAGACATCTGCCCATGGCTGCTAAAGTGTTAAAATGATGAGAAACTGGGCCTGGGAGACTTGGGTCAAGACCATGAAATGTAGGAGCAGCTCTGCCAGGAAGACCCCAACTGGCTTTGAAGAGGATGTTAGAGAGGAGAGTCTAGTAGTGACTGTTCATCAGCATCTGGTGCTGTACTTCACCACTTACTTGCCATATGGCCTGTGTGACTTCATCTCTGTTTCAATTTCTTCTCTGTGTTGTTGAGTATATTGTCTTGGCAGGGAGATCACCTTCTCACTACACATTAGATGGATAATACTGCTAACCAATTCCTAAAGCAAAAGGGTTCTTTCACCTGTGTCACATGCCTGGCTGGGACCATGCTTTTTGCAGAAGCCAATGCCTGCTTGAACTGTCTGGAGAAATTTGTTGCTTTGAGCTTGCCCAGAGATTTTTGCCTTTTGCTCTTTTGGCAGGAGGAATCACCAAGCCTCCCTTCAATTAAATTTCCATCCTCCACTGCCAGACAATTGCTCGGCTGTGTTGTTCATCACCACATAGGCACAGAAAGTTTCCTCCTTGTGTTTTTGTTGTCAGTTTTCAGAATGATGGAAGGAAAGGCAGTTAGGGGAGCTGCGGTAAAGAGGAGAGAAGGTACAGGGGGAGGAAGGTTCTTCAGAAGATAGGATGATTAAAGATGGAACTGACTGGCAATACCAACTCTGGAATGAGGATCTCAGTGTGGGGAGACACATTTCAGGTAAAGGCAGGGAGGCACAATCCCTCTCTTTTTTTGGAATCATGAGCTAAGCAACTGAAGGACTTGGAAATGCGGTCCTCAGCGTCCCTCTTCATTTGCCAGAGTATCCTTGCTTTATGTTCAGATCTCTCACCACACGTTGGCCCTCTTTTCTGATTCTTAAGACTGGAAATCAGCTAAGAAGTTTTCCTTTGGCTGAAATTTGCTCAATATGTGGAATTTAATTCATTTCAGGAGGCTCAAAGGTACAATCACCCCACTTTGATAAGTAGATGAAATACAGTGTGGATTTGGGGGACCAAGGTGGAGGGAAGAGGCACTAGGAACATAACTGCCCCTCCTGCCTTCTTCCTCCTCTCTGCCCATGGATAGCACCTTTCTGCTAGGAGAGGCACTAAGCTGGGATGCAGCTTGCCTAATTTTAGGTAAGTTGATGTTAGACACCCAGGATAACTAGATAGGCCATATGACCTTCTCTAGGCAGAGTGGATGGACAGACACCTTTGGATAAGAATATATCATATATGATATCATATGATTGGCAGTGGAACTGCACCGATGCGGGGCTGATGAGTAATCTGTGGGATGAAGCCCCCTGTTGAAGATATTCAACAGGGGGCTTCCAGTATACATATCTGGGGTAATGAATAATGTGACCACTTAGGTTTTCAATCATGACATGAATTCCATACCCATAAGAGGAACCAGGTCCACTCTGCCTCCCACCATCATTTCCATCCTTCTGCCTCCTGGCAAATATCCCTCAGCCAGAGCAAGATGGTCCTGATCTTGAAATGGGAGAAAGGGTATGGTCTATGTGAGATAAGAAATCTGCCTCCATTTATTGCCTTGCAGAAGCAGGGCACACCATGAACAAATGAGTGTGTATGCATATTCCCAAGGAACAACAGTAGTGAATGACAATAAAAAAAAAATTCTAAGAGAGATGTGACAGTAGTTTTCAATAGAGCTGACACTGAGCAAACACTTCACACAATGTGGAGGGTGATATAATATCCTGCCCTTTCAGAATGTCACTATGATGGGTATTTAACATTCATTGGCAGCAGCAGTCCAGCTTGATCTTCGTACTGTGAGGTGTTGTGCATATATCTAGGAAAAAATAAGATTGTTAAAGAGATGCACCCAGTTCATTGCCCTTTCTGATGTGGGTGTGGATCTGTCTTAGTGGAAGGCATGGGAGCTTTGCTACTGACTTCAGTCTCTATTAGCTTCCCTGACGAGTAGTAGGAAATTAGGCATGCATGGAGGGAAGGGTGTTTATGAAAAGCAAGGTCTAATGAGAACCTGGTTTCAAAGTTAATTATGGAACAACTATTGCCGCTCCCTAACCCAATACCGAGCCTGATTCTGATCTTGCTGCATGGGAAAGGAAGATACTTTATACCCATGGGGGCTCTAGGGCTGCACATGGCTCTTGAGCAATTGCAGTGCATTTATGCTGGGGTGATATCATATGATTGGCAGTGGGACTGCACCGATGTGGGGCTGATGGGTAATCTGTGGGATGAAGCAAATCAGCAGGACTTGCCAGGTCATGCCCAGCCCCATCCCATCCCACAGTGGTGCAGAAAGACGGAGGAGAGCTGTTGTTATCTCCTCCATGAACCACTCCTGGTGCTCTCCCTCCCTTTGCTCTCTGATGTGCCTGATACACGTCTTCAGTCTCTGGGCTGAATGAAAGGTGTTGGTAGATGG
The DNA here is from genome assembly GCF_023343835.1 of Lagopus muta. Classification (NCBI taxonomy): domain Eukaryota; kingdom Metazoa; phylum Chordata; class Aves; order Galliformes; family Phasianidae; genus Lagopus; species Lagopus muta. Next base: position 4,582,927 of record NC_064433.1, read on the forward strand.
TTTGTAAGGTCAGCAAGATGGGACAGCGTCGGGATCAATTGAGCTGCACCCATGTGTATGTAATCAGAATCTGGTCTGCTGCTAATTAGAAAGCTTAAACAAACACATGCAAATGAGACAGATATGAACATGCAGGTGGATTGCTGGAAACAACACGCTGCACTCCACCAATGGAGGGGGCAGCCTGTCCCAGCACTCCCTTTTGTTTTGTTGTTTCCACAAAAAAGCTGCCTCTGTTGTGGGGAAGTTTCCCCTTGGTTGAGCTTAGCGTGTATGGTCCTGGGGCATAAACAGCCTCTTGTCCCATGACACATACCTGCCCTGAGATTACACCCAACTTGTCAGAAGGGGCATGGAATGCTTCACTTGCTGTGTGCAAGGAAGCCACTTTCCCATTTCACTTGGCCTTCACATTTGATGGGCTGGGTGCCTTTCTAAGAACGAATCTCAGTTCACAGTGTGTGACTGAAACCTTTCTGGGTCTGATTCTCCTTTTCTCTGAGGTCATCTTACTTAGCAGCTCCATGAAAGCCTCCTGGGAAAGAAACTTTTCTTGGTTTCTAATATAGGTACACAAGTGACAGCCCTGAGCTCACTAATCTAAATCAAGTTGTAATTGAATATACTTTTTGATACAAACCAGGTTATTGGATAACATTTTAAACACTTTCACCACTCCTGTCACTGCCCTTCCAGAGTCCTTTGAGAATAGGGTTTTTTTCCCACAACATAAATGGTCCTTTGATAATGGAAAATTTGCCTGAGTAAAAGCTGTTTAATGCTGTGGTTAAGTCATCACTTTAATCTGTCATTGTTTTTGAAAGATCTGGTGGAAAGAGTTGGTAGGGGCTTTCGGCTCCCCTTTTTTCTACAGTTGCTCATTCCTTTTGTGCTCACACTTATGTCCATGGGTCTGCAAGGTAATTCAGATGAGGGAATTCACAGAATTGTAGGGATTGAAAGAGACCTCTGGCAGTCACCTAGCTCAATCCTCCTGCTAAAGCAGATTCCTTACAGTAAGTAGCAGGTTCCCTAGAATTGGTGTTCTGGCCATAAACTAACTCAGCTGAATAAAGTAAAAATTTTTCAACGATGCGTCAGCATGAGATCCAGCATCAAAAAGAGGGAGATGATGGGAATGAGAGCTCATGCTGTCAAAGAGAAACTTATTATAGGTCACACTTGAGCTTAGCTTTCACGAAACACAAAATGGTTTAGGTGGGATTCTTCCAAAATGCAGATGCCTGTTTGTGAGATAAGTTAACAGAGAGGAACAAGCACTTTGCAGGGCACCACTCATTGCGTGGACACCTAGAATAGGCCAAATTGCATGTGCCCAGAAAAAGCTTATTTCCCTCTACTGAGGGCAGGGAGAGGTGACTAGCTCCAATCTCTATCTGACTTGATTGAAGTAAGCCTCAACCACTACACACAGTCTGTTGATAGACTGACAGGAAACGATTAGGACAGAAAGTGTTAGAGCTGTGGAACTCACCACGCTGAAGACCAGCCTCCAACCCACTCATTAGCTGATACACAGGATAGCTAATATCTAGTAGGTGCCTGACATGTTCAGCAAAACCTGTACTTGAAATGCCCCAGCCCAGGCTTGCTTTAGGGCTGGTCAGCTAGGAGTGGAGTGTGTCATTCTCCAGTTTGATGCAGCAAAGGTAAAAAGAAACCAGCACTGGCTTGAATTTGGACAGGTTCAACACAAAACAGCACACTGTTTATAAGATCTTGATCTCCATGGTTGTCTTGACTGCCTTTACTGAAAAATGGGTTTGTGTTATGTGTTGTTTTAGATGGGACCAAATGTGAAAATTTTCATTTTGGAAATGGCTTTCAAGTATGTCCTTTCATTCCTATTCCGGTGTCTCCCAGTAGAGAAGAGTTGTGCCAAAGCAGCAAAAAAAAAAAAAAGTTCCAGACACTTGACTAGAGAGCACAATGTGCTGTTTGATTTCACTTATTTTAACTATCAGTAGCACTTCGACTACTCTAAATCTGTCTTGAAAATTCACAGACAAGGGATTCAGCACACAAGAACCAAGCTGTATGTTAATTTGTTTGGCATAGCCTTGTCATGTGGGTTTTTATTTTGCAACTCACAACCAAAATGAAGGGTAGTTGAGATCAAAGTCCTTGTCTGTTTAAACTCTAATGTTCAGGGGAAGGTAGAGGTGCTATTTCAGATAGGATGAAGTCTCTGATTTCATGTCATTAGAACTGGATGTCTCAGTTTCTGAAAGCACACAAATGCACCTATAGTTGAGCTTTAAGACAGAAGAATATGTAAATACTTTGTTAAAGGAAAGGTGAGGTTACATGCAGTACATCTTATTTCTCTCTTGCATTGACTTATTTGGTTAACACAGACAAAAAAATGCCATATAGACATGGTAACTTGGTTTTAACTGGGTTAAAGTTAGAAGCAGATTAAAGCACAGAAGGGGCTTGGATGCTGAACGGGAATTACTAGTTAGAGCTGATCTCAGAATGTCCTTGCCTTTCATCAGTTCAGAAGTAGAAGTGGATTCAAATGGAGAAGTCCAGCTTATTGTGGAAGACTTCACCAAGGGTTTGATTATGGGAAGGATTTATGATAATCATTTCCTTCCAGTCAGTCTAGACTGAGTTGGAGTTTCTTCTCTTCCACAACTTGATTCCGAGTTTCTAGAGCCTATAATTTTTCAAATTTGCTTTACTGGATCTGGTTGGTCAAAGCAAGTTAGGAATCATCTTTTCTTTTTTAATTTCCACTTAAAATAGTTCTTGATACATTCATTCAGTTTAAAGTTTTTTGGCTGAAATTCTCATTCCAAGAGCTTAGTGTCAACAACAGATTCCAGATTCCTGTTTACTTTAATTGGCTTTGCTCTAAGCCACAAGTAAAGATTGCAAAACTCAAAGGCGTGGAGTGGCTGTCCCCTGCTTTCAGTGTGGGCCTGCATTACTTTTTTTCTTCCTTGGGCTTCTTATATGAATGTGTTTTTGGAACCACTTAAAACAAGAATTCTGTTTTCAAGTGGGCACTTAAATGTAGGATTCTGAATCCATATTTAGAAATGGATAAAAATAACAAGAAGTTCTTCATGTAGTTCTCCATGGAAATTTCTCGGCCCCAACAACTTTCAAGATTTTTGATTTTGGACACCATATTTGCCAGCATAAATACTGCTAAAACTTTTCCAGTTAAAATCAGCAGAAGATTTTTGTTGATATGTTGCAGAAATCTTGCAGATTTCAATGAATGTACCAGTGTTTGTGCTCATGGTATGTGGGCTTAATTTCTATGTCCAGGTAGGTAAAAAAGTATAACAGATGTAGTGATTTTCTAAAGTTGAGCACCCAGTGATAAATCCCAGTGTCTCGGTTTAAGTTAGCTCTTCAGAAAGCAGCCCATCTTCTCTGCTCATCTCTTCTACCTGTGATTGCTTTGGGTTGGGATTTTCCAAAGTGCTCAATGTTGACTGAATTCCGTTCTCAAATTTACCGGCAGTGATTCCCAGAAATTCATTAGGAGCAGAGGTAGGCCAGAAATTAGACCTTCTCAGAGAATCCACTATGGATTCTGTTGTATGGTGTCTGCCTGTTGAAGAAAGTCTTCTTCTGGGCCTTTTTATTGGTGGCTGTATAGAGAAAAAGGTCCAAGAAAGCTCAGTCAGCACAACTAATGCTATTGACATGAATTTTTTGAAGTTTGTAGGGGAGGTTATGAGAGGTACCTTTTATTGACCAGTGCACTGTGAACTGATCTATCAGTGCAACCTGCTCCACTAGCTGAGAGGCCTGTGATATCTCTCTGAAGCTGCCTCTGGCTTTGAAGCATGTATTTGTTTCACATTAGAGCGTGATGGACAGGAGATGTGTGCGTACATATGTCCATCCTTGGTGCAAGCTGAAAAAATAACATTTTGGGAAAGGTCTACAGTCACAATCATCTATAACCTTTACTACCTCTCCTATTTTCTATTCTGCTCACAAGGCTTTCAGCCTCCTCCTCACTTCATGATCACAGTTGTTTTAACCAAGTGATGGTGGTATCGGAGATAGATAGCACGTTTGGACATATTTTCCCTCATGTGGGTTGTCCTTCTCACCCCACCCATGCTCTGGTTGTGATGATGCATATCTATGGGAGTCAGTGGGAGATCTTTTCACAAACACTCACAGTGTGTTGTGTCTCTTGTGGGCAGAGATGTTGCTGTGTTAGCCATCATTATTTGATCTGCCTCTCTGACAAGATTACTTTAAAGCATAAATATTGGTTTCTATGCTTAGCTGGGAACACTCTATAGTTATAGATTTGCCTGCGTGGCCAAGTCCAGTTCCTCAGCTATGTTGGGATTGCCTGGTACTGTGGAATGGGAACTGTGGAGAACAAAATCTGGGACAAGGAGTGTTGCTTGTGAAAAAAAAATACGCCTCTTTGAGTATGTTGGAAGAAAGTTTTTTTTGGTAGGGTTTTAAATTCTTCCTTAGGGCAATCTAAACTGCATCAAAATATGCCATATTTGAGCTGCGTGTACTGAAGTCAATAAGATTTCACATGTTTGAGTGGAGAGATGAAGAAGACTTCGATTCTACCTTCAAATGACAGAAGTAGAATTTAAATTCAGCCTATAAACTCCTCAGCACTTTGCCCCCTACGCTTAAATTTTACCTGTTCTATAGAAAAGGTTCATTTATAAAATTTCAGTTTGGAATAGAACTGGAAATTTCTCTTGGAACAAAGTCACTGGCATCCAGTATGGTCTCCTGTTACACTTCTTGCACAAGCAGGAAAGAGCAGAGGGCATGAGAAGTTCTGGCTGAATGAAGATGAGATAAGGAGAAAATAGTATCCTCTTTAGGACAGAAAAACATACTTCTCATTGGAAGTAGCATAGGAGCACAGGAGAGAGTCCCTGAGGCAAGCCTTTTTCTTAGGGTTTCTCTGAACATGAGCATCTTTTATGAGGTTTCTGCAGTGCTCAAGGCCAATTATTTGGCTTTGGCCCGGCGTGCTGCCCTGAGGTCAGCTCTAGTTTTTGACAAAAGCATTTTTTTAAACAGTTTCCTAATAAACATTAAAGAGAGCTTCAATGAAAGCTGTCAGTGGATCCTTAATGGCCTGAACTTTCTTCTGCTGAAGTCAAGAGAAAAAGTTCTGCAGATTTCATGAGATTTATGTATGTTGGCTTTTCTAGACACAGCTGAGCTGTTCAGAACTGATTGGGAATGGAAGAGATCTGAAAATTGGTGCACTGCAGTAGCTGAGTATCCGAGGCTTGAGAGTGGACGTTGGAAAAAAAACAGAGAAAGCATTTAATTGGCCCACAACCGGCTTAAGCAAGGGCATGGTTGTGATGGTATGGCAAGATCTGTATGTGTCAGAGGATGGAGATTATGAGAAAAAGGCCATGGAGACGAGAAAAAAAACTCTAGCCAGGGTGAACTGGTGGGATGCCAGGTGGGTGCGATGCAGCTGGAGCTGGCTGGCTGCAGAAGTCGATGTCTGTATAGAGAGCAGGAATCCTTCTGGGAAAAGGCCCAGTGAAGGCATTGCACGTGTCCAGAGACTTCAAAATACAATTTTATGGGGATGGAGCCGCTGAAAAGTTGGAGTGTTAAAATAATAATGAATGCTGTGACTCTGCCCGTGGGGTTGGAGTAGGGTTTGCTATTCTGCTCTCGTCTCATCACAATGTAAGACCAGGATGCCTTACAACCAGGTGAGCTGTTTGTAGATGAGAAACAGCAGAGAACAGAGTAAAACCTCCAGCATTTTTTGAGGTAAAAGCAATTCTGTGAGTGATACACCAGAAACAGCTGGGGGAAATCAGAAGGAGATAAGATAGCTGTATTTCTCTGGCTAAAGTCTTCAGTCTTTTCTCTGGGCTCTCTTGCTGGTCTCTCTGTGCAAGTGCCACAGGGCTACTGTAAGGGCAATGTCAGAATCATGCTTTAACTGCACAGCATTTTTTTACATGAAGTGGAAAATACTAATTGAGAGAAAATATACTTGAATCCTTCTTCCACTGGTGTCTTTTTCCATCCAGAAAAGACAGGATCTGGGGAAGTGCTGGAGGGACTCAGAGAAGAAGATGAGAATGTCTGTGGGAGGGCTGTGGAGAAGGATGAGGCACCCACTGTGCTGAACTCCCTACAGTTCTGGTGTAGGTCTGCCTTTAGCTGCTGTAGTGTCACCAGTGTAATGCCATATGTTTCTGCTTCCTCCTCCAGACATCCTGTCTTGACTGTATCCCAGGGCTAACTCAGTGTCTTCAGATGGGTCATCATGAGGACACCAGAATGCTGTTTCTTTGCCCAGCTCAGTTCGATCATTGTTTCATATGACCAGACTTATCAAACCACCACATCCTTCCAGAAACACCCATGGGACAGGGGACCAGGCCAAGCCAGCTGTCTGGTGTTGTTTTGCAAACACCATGGACAAAGGTGGAGGTTAGGCCTGCGCTTAGGCTGCACCTTGAGCACTGTGCTCAGTTTTGGGCCTCTCAGTATGAGAAGGACAGCGAGACCCTAGAGTGCGTCCAAAGAGAGACAACAAATCTATGAAGAGTCTGGAGCACGTCTTATGGGAGTGGCTGAGGGAACTGGGATTGTTCAACCTGGATAAGGCTCAGGGGACACATTATTGCTCTCTACAACTGCCTGAAAGGAGTCTGTGGCGAGATGGGGGTCAGCCTCTGCTCCCAAGTAACAGTAATAGGTTGAGAGGGAATGGCTTTAAGTTGTGCCAGGGGAAGTTCAGGTTGGATATTAGGAATAGCTTCTCCAAAAGAGTGATGATGCATTGAAACAGGCTGCCCAGGGAGGTGATGGGAGTCACTGTCTCTGAACGTGTTCATGGAAATGTGGCACTGAGGGACATGGTTTAGTGGGCGTGGTGGGGATGGGTTGATGGTTCGACTAGATGGTCTTCGTGGTCTTTCCAACCTTAACGATTCTATGATGCTATGATTCTGAATCATCCATCCTTAAGGAGAAGCTCTGATCCAGCAGCCCTTTGGGGGAAGGCAGAAAATGCAGACTCTTCTGCATTTTTTCTCAGAGAGGGAGGAGCAGGGCAGGTTTCTACCTGGGGATGCAGTCACCCTGGCAGCACAGGGGTCGGGGGTGGCCTTTGTGATGATTCTTGCAACACTGAGTCAGGGTTGTGATGAACTAACCTTGCATAAGCAAGAACGCCATCACCAGTGGTAAGCTGAAAAGCGCCGAGCTCTATTTTCAAAGACAGCTCAGAGGTTATTTATGTGCGGAAATGCTCCTTATCTCTTAATTCCCAGACTGATGGGTGGAAGATATGCAAAGAGTGACTTCTGTCAGAGGCGAGCTCACCAGCACTGCTACTGTCTTGGCAAGAGGGGAGGGCTCTCTCAGCCTTCCCTGGTAGCAATGCTGACTAAGGGCCATAGGAATCTTAATTCTTGGCCCAGAGATGGAAAGCCAAGCTATCTGATGGGCTGGTTGGCTGACAGTTTATATCCTGTTGCAGAGCAGTATGTAGTTATGATATAGCAGGGCTTTTTTTTCTGCACCTGGAAGACCAGAGAATGAAGACCCAGCAAATCATCCATTTTGAGCATAAAGGATCAGATCCATCCTGAAAGAGCCTAAATTGGGCCCATTCCTTTATCTTCTAATGAATACATCAAAATTCCTTGGTATCAAATATATTATTTTTTTTCTCTATTACTAGACTCAGACATTCAGGCTGGAATCTGAAATTCAATCCTATTTCCTTGTGGCACATTGTTAGTAAGAAGAAATTTGCAACTGGAAATTAGTTAATGATTTCTTTGTAAGTACAGCAGATGGATGGAAATCCAGCTTCTTTTACCCGGCTGCAGCGACTGGCATGCTAACTAAAAGTAGTAAAACATTTATTAATGAGTGGGATAGGCAAAAGAAAAAAAAACCTACAGCAATGAACACAGGTAATAGGGTGTCATTATTACAGAGCTATCTGTCAGAGTAGGACATGCATAAGAATTAGGTGTCTTGGAAAAAGCTGTGAAAAATATATCTACTTCTGTTTGATGGAATCAAATTTCAATTTTTATGAACTTTTCACAGACTAGGTATATTTGTGTCTAAAGAAATCATATCTCTTAATGGGTAATAATGACAACTTTATTTATGCTGAATGACATTTTTCTACTAGTTGGGCTGGAAAGCATGGGGAAATCACATAAGGGAAAAAAGAAATCTCACTGATAATTTTCTTAGCTGTGGTGGGGCATTCTGGATTGTGCTGAAAAGTGAAAAAAAAAACCCTCTTACTGCATGGGGTTCATAGAGGGTTTTTAAAATAGAAGAAAAAAGACAAAAAGCTGGATTTTACATGGGAAGGGATTTTCTGACATATTCCTTTTGGGAGAATGGGATGGAAGGCTCTGGCTCATTGGATGCCTGGCTCTTGAGTGCAGCCTTGCTGGCAGGGGAAGGCTGAATTCTCTGTTTGAATGCTTTGCCTGGCCTCAGCCTCTGTTTGCTGTCCCTGATTCAGGCATCCAGGCAGGCAGCTGCCAGTGAAGGAGCCAAAGACACTGGGAATAGGTGGCTACAAGACCAGTGGAGGCATGGCTGCCTCTGAGAGGAGACAGGGGAGCTCTGGGTGCCACAAATCCCCACTTATGCTGCCAGGATCAGGTTGACTCTCTGCAGCAGGGCTGGGGAGGAATAGATGTGATTCCTTAGGAATGTGATGCCTTAGGAAAACAGTGTGAGGGTTTTGCTCCTTACGTCCCATTTGCAGCCTTGAAAATGGCAACTGACACCATTTCTGGGTTCATGTTGCAAACATCCTTGCCTTGTCCTGCCTTTCTTTTTCTTGCCTTTCCTTGCCTTGCTTTCCTTTTGCTGTCTTTCTTCTGTACCATTCTATACCTTACTGCAAATGAAAAAAGAACATCTCAAACGGAAAGATTCTTCAGATGGCAGCATTTCGAGTCAGCCCAAATCACTACATATAATCCGCAGATGTCTTGATCCCAAGAGAGCTGCAGTAAGGAGCTGCTGCATGTGACTCAAGGTGACAAAATTAGGCACTCTGCATGAATAGTGGTTCAGGTGCTGATGCATCATTTCTTTTCTGTAGTGAGAAACTGGATGAGAAGGTTCACATGAGCTCATTCGGTCTTTATGGGCTTCAACCAGCTTCCATTGGAGTCAATAAGAATCCTTCCATTGACTTTAATGAGAGCTAGATTGGATCCTAAATTAGTACCTTCACCCTTCAAATTGTTTTGCAGTGCCTATCCCCATCCATAATTAACATAAACTGACTGCGATATTCATCAACGGGAAAATTACATGAAAATGTCCTCGGTAGGTTTATTCCTGCTCTCACTGGAGATGATAAGAGTCTTGCAATTAACTTCAAACTGGCTGGTTGTCTGTATATCGTGATTATAAAATATCTTGACATATTTGTTAGGTAGAGTTCAGTTTGAGCAACTTCTTAATTGCATGTCAGGAAGAAAAGGTTTGGCTGTGACCAAAGAAGGCCACATTGAAAAATCAGGCAGCATTAAGGAGCACGGTTTGACTTTGTGGCTACATAAATCAGTATTTCAGTTTCTCATTTGGTATTCACTGAAACGAAAACATAATCTGAGTTAATTGCTCTTCCCCAAGGTGCCTTGTTGCGCAATGTTTTATAAAATTAAAGCCTGTTAAGTACACACGAAGAAACATACTTTAGATGCAGAACATAAAATACTAGCACCTCTAATTCTGCTGTCATGTATGGTTGATTAACCTGGTACAACAGAAGCCTTGGGGAGAGTTTCTGTGCTGTTAGAAAACATATTTCCACTTAAGGGAATTCAGACAACAAAGAGATCTCACAAATCGCATTGTTGGAGGCTAGGCTGACATTTGGGGCATCTGAGCTCTCTCACAAAACTGTAGAAGACCAGGGAAAAAATGTAACATTCATCTCACCTATAGACAGTTATCTGTCACCCCAGTGCCTTCTACAGCAATTAAGAAATTATTAATCCAGCCCTATATCCTTTGCTCAGGCAATGTTCCTGTTAGCATCACTGGGAATTTTGTCTGGTCCTGGAGTGAGTGCGGAGTGAAGAATGGAGAACAGTATGGGGAACAGGAGAGATGCTTTCCATGCACCTGCACATTGCAATTGTGTGGTGGCATAATTCTGGGTGGAAATGAATGTTTTTGATTTTTCTGGGCTCCTCATATGCATAGGTATAACAACAGAACAGCAGAAAAACCCTGTGAGATGGAGGAGTCTGAGCTGGAAAGCGGCATGGGTGATATCCAAGGGGAGGATGTGGTAGTCTAGGGTTAACAGAAGAAATGCCATGGGGATCTCTCCATGCCCAGGTGCTCTGGATTCTGCTCACTTCTTGCAGATGCCTCCCTGGGGCAGGCAGGGAGCTGTGGAGTGCATACCAAGCACATCGCAGCTGCCTGTTGGACCAGAAGCTGCTCAGGAGCATGTGGGAAGATCAGGAAGGCTTATCAGATAGTGTGCAGCAGTGAAACTGCCTCGTAAGGCATAGTGTGGGAGACAGGGGTACTCTAGAGAAGACCAAGCTGAGAGCTTGCCAGGTGTGCGTGGTTAGAGTTAAGGTGAATGGAAGCTTCTCCCAGGATGAAAGTGAGCCCATATCTTTATAATGAAGTCAGCTGGTGTTTCAGGTTGCTACCTGCTTCTGCTTGGGACATTCCCTGAGTCTTGGCTGTCCTCAAGGCTGGCCCAGTAGCCATACCTCAATCTGACCTGGTCCAAAGGAAAAGACAGGGGTGATACAAATGGGTAGGTTCCCTATATGGTTATAATCCTTGTGTTTCTCTTTCTTTTCCCTGGCATTTTCCCTACAGATTGCACAGAGACATTTGCTATAATAAGCTGAAAAAAGCCTCGACACAGGACCTATTATCTGGAGTGCTCCTTGTATGTGTTTGGCCCACACCAGCAATGCTCAGGCTGATGAATAAAAAAGTGTTAGATGAATTGTGTCCAAATGCTATGCTGTGTGTCAGCACATCCTTTAGCCTTTGCTCAGGGCCATGTTTTCACTTAATTCGTCCTCCCTAGTGGGGGAATCACATGAAACAGCCAACATAGAGCTAGAACTGGAAAAGGAAACCTGAGGCTTTGCCAGTGCGGCAGAGAGGTGGCCATCCTTGCACATAAGTGGAGTGCTGTGCAGATGAGGGATCTATATCTAAATTAACCCCCCTCATCTTTTGAAGGAAAACGTATTTTCAGAGGGCAAGTTTTCTGATCTCTTCAAGAGGAGGGAAAATATGGGAATTTGGATCTATTCTGGCAATTTTAGGGCAGATAACTGAAACCCTGCAAAATGATCTTTGATTCCAGTTGTCGCATGATGGTCAGCTTTAAGAGCTAATAATGTGCTTAGACATTTATGCTACCTGTGACCCTTGAAGGGAGAGGATTTTTTATTTGGCTTCACAGAACATGACTATCCCCTTGACACCTGCTTAAATGAACCTTTGAGCCTCTGCCAGAAACTTTCATAGTGTTGAGTAGAAAAAAACATCAGATCTTCTAAAGGATGTTAGAGGTACATTACCAGCTTTCCGAGCCTTTGGAGTTTTCCTAGACTTCTTAAAAAAAATAGCACTGGTAGTTCAAAAAAGTTCTGTAGCTTCTTTCTGTAAGACTTCTGGTGTAGGTCTTCAGGCCTGCTTGAATGAAAAACTCTTAACTTCAGCAGATGCTGCCTCACCCCCTTCTCTGCTGCTATTTACTATTCCACCCACACCACGTCAGAGCTGCTGCAGATTGCGCTGGGGCCAGGGCTGCTACAGGCGTCTGGGGCTGGAAATTTCAGCTGCTTCCTTTGCTATATCTGAGCTTTCCAGTATCAGATAGTGAAAGCGATGGGGATCTGACCTGCAGGTCAAACATGACTTTCACTAACTGGTTTTATGCAATGCAACCTGTAGACCAGTTTGGCTCTCTGGAATCTGTCTGCCTTAATTTAAGCAACCAACTGAGAAAGATGGAAGGAGTGAGACTCCATGAGCCCTTCAAATGGTTCTACCTGGACTTGAACACTTGGAAACTCTTGAATATGTTGACTAATGCTCTATCACTAGCCATCTTATGTGACCTCTATGAATAACCTATGTGTGGTTCCAGTAATTCTGACATTAAGTAATGTTTCCAGTCTTTCAAGAACTTTATGGATTTCAAGTGAACTTTCATACTGCCGTTGTTAGCAGGATCACCTACACATTTTCACAGCAATTCTGGCTTTAAGCTATGGTAGAAATGTGTTGGTATATAAATCCCACCATTCTCACTCTTTGAACATGAATGCTATCAGTTTTCAAAGTTAGACAGATAGGACAAATATGTTCCTTTGCTGGATCCTTTCTTTTGATCACTGGGGATATATCAACACCTGGTAATTCTCTGAGGCCTGCCATGGTGGAGCCTGTCTTTCTCAAAAAAATATGGAAAAAGTCCAGAAAGACAGTTCTGCTAGTCCAAAATTAATGTTCTCAGTAACAGGGGTATACTCATCCTCTTCTCCTAGTGCTTTACACACAAAGAAATAGAAATAGTATAATTTATTTGATAGACCCTGGTACTGAACTCAGGAATTCTTGGCTTGTAGCCCTGTGCTCAAACCCTTACTCCTCCAGCACTCAAAAAAGGGCCCAGTATATTCTCAGTAATTATGTACAGTGATTTGTGCAAGTGTAGTAGAACAATGCCATATGCTTAGGTTCCTAGGCCAAATTCTCATTTTGGCATTATTCCACCGAATGTAATAAAACTAGGCCAATAAGAGCATTTGACCCAGCATGTTTCTAGTCTGTGGGGATTATAGAGGTGGTCTTGTGATTTTAACATGAAACTGCTTCACAGTGATGGTTCAGTCACAGGTTTCATGCACAGAAAGGTTTAGGGAGAACTAGCAGCTTGCATTGAGGCTGCATGAGATTAGCCAATAGTAAATGTTTCCACCATTTTAATCAATTCTTGTTTCTCTATAATGTTCTATTTGATTATACTTACAGACCTGGGAATGTACAGTGTTACATTAGTTCTGTTTTAACTGGAAAGATTTTTAGTATTATTGGTTATCCTATCTGGAAAAGGGGATGTTTTCTTTACAAAAAAATGGCCAGCTAACTAAAAATGGTAGAGAAAACAGCTGTCCTAGGTAGAGAACTGCAGATACAAACAGCTGCTGGGCTTAAACTTGTTCAGTAAGTTCTTTGATGATACTCTGCATGAAACTGCTTAACTGATCTGTTAGAAACGAATGAAAAGGGAGCTAGGGACCAAAAAGTAGGTTGATGTCTGTCTAAAATAGAGTGGGAAGAAATTTCCTCTATCTTCCATTAGGACTGGGGAAAAAAATTTCACCCTGACATTTTCAATCAAAAGAAAATACTTTAACAAAAATGATAATTTGTATTATGTATTCCATTTTCAACTCATGTCAATGTCTGTTTGCATTTCTTGACAATGACAGATGATTCAAGGGACATAGAGATTGGAATCCTGACATGGAATGATCTGTGGCCAAAGCATGCAAAGTACCTCCTATAACAAAGGGCTTTGATGTGGTATATACTTATGGATGGATTCAGAGCATTGACTTCTGTGACGTTCTTATAAGGAATACACTCCAAATAAAAAAATGGACTATGGAACAATGGCTTCCATGAAACAGCATTTTGAAGGAAAAAGACTATTTTGTTGAACTGGTTTGAACTGCAACGTTTTGGCTTTTTGAAAAGAAATGTTGCATTTGAACTGAGCCGTTCCAATGGCATAATGAATGGCAGTTTCCCAGTGGGGAAAAAAAAATCAAATCTGCAAAACTTTAAAAACTGTATCTGCCACCAGGAAATTGTTTTCATGAATAAATCCTGAATATTCGAAATCTAACACAGTCCCTTGCTCTTCATCACCAGAATATTTGACCAACTTGTTAGCTTCAGCTTTGGAGAGGCACCAGGAGTACTTGTCTTTGTTTCATAAAATCACAAGCAGGAAAAAAGAAATAAAATTATTTGTCCTGGGTCCCAAGAATGTCTGAACTACTGAAAATGAATCCTCCATCCACAGCATTCTGAATTGATGATACAACCTTCTCCGGGAAGGTACGGTGCAGATATCTTTCACTTATCCCTTACACATTGATTCTCATTGAATTTCTTGCTTTTTATTTTTGTTGGTTGTTTGCTTTCGATTCTCTGTAGGGGAACTAAATGAAGGGAAATCACAGCATCCTTAAAAATATCTTCTGTGAATTTATAGCAACAGCCTTTTGGAAGGGCTGGCAAGTCTTCCTATTAAAGAGAAACAAAATGCAGATGTTTTCAGTAAAACCTGCACTCTTTTAGTGATAGTGTTGTCTTCTCTTATTCCACTAAAATGCTCACTGCCTCTCAGTGTGCCTTGAAATTTATCTTGAAGTACATAAGCATACAAAATGAAGCATACTCATAAAATAAATAATAATAAAAATGCTCCACAGTGTCTCAATAATTCCTGAGGGAATTTTACTTCTTCTACTGAATTCAGAAAAAGAAAATAATTTAAGAGTTGGTGAAAATATTGAAAGATATGAGATAGAGAAAAATAGACTGAAACTGGGGAAGAAATGACCTGTTGAATATATTGTGTGTGAGAAGAGAAGACAAATGACTAAGTATTACAGAGTGTATGCTGTCCTCTAAAGTTTGCTCCAAACTTGCACTAATAAAATGGGAAAGACATCAGAAAAGAAAGGATGATTCATCTAACACCTTGGTCCTTATTTCTGAAGCAGAGAACTCTATTTGTATTCATGGCAAAGAGAAGGGGAAGTGATTTGTGGGGCTATACATGTCTAATCAGGCTTTCTGAACTAGGTGCTGCACTGGGTTGTCATTTGTGATGAAGTGCTTGGAAGGTTGCATGAAATGAGAGAGCATCTTTGGTGGGTAGCAATCTAGTCCACAGGGAAACGTGGCTTAAATTAGCGTAGTGATTTTTGTTTTAACTTCAAGTACACTAACTCAGTGGAAAAGATAAACATTTTCTGTGTCTTTCTAATATTACAACTGTTATTACTGTGTTTTCTCTAGAACTAGTATAAAGACAAAATACAATGAAAAATAGAGGCTAAGTATGGATTCACCACATTTAACTTCAGCTTTATAAAAATAAGGAGTGTAGTCCAAGCTAGTTCTCTGGATTCCCTCTGTGTTAAGTGGGGAGAGGTGACTTTGTTGGCTTCAGTTCTGTTCTTCACCATTCACTTTATCCTGACAACTAGTTTTACTCAATACTGAAATTTTAGATAGTGACACGAAAAAGGGAAAGGCTCCATCTTAGGTAAAACTCATCTGCCTTTAAAGTCAATGACAGCAATTCCCATGACCTAAAATGATGTTCAAACATCACCACACAAAATGTTTTTAGAGCATGATTCATATCACTGATTTCAGATGGTTTGTTTATGAGGGTGAAAAGAATTGCAGCCTGGAGATAGTTAATTCTCTTATTGACTTACAAAGGAGTAGAGAAGCTAGATGTCTATGCCACATACATTTACTTTTGGCCATGTGAAGTCTAATTATGTTCTTCTAATTAATATTTCAGGGTCTTAAGTCAGCTTTATCTTTCCACCTTTATATCAAAAATTAATATACACTATCAAGAATAACTCCATGTTTATACATTTATTCTACTTCAGCCAGCAAATCTTCATCGATCTTAGAGTAAAATGTTTGCAGTAGAGGGAATGAATCCTTTTTCTTTCAAGTAATGGCAGAATAAATTTTACACATACTTTTGAAAAGGCTTGACAGCATATAAAACTGAAGTGTTTAATTTATTCAACATCTTTTTTTCCTAAAGAGTAAGTATTGCTAGATTGTCCAGAAAACAAAACAAGACATCAGTCCTGTTTTAGCTGCTTCTGAGTTCTGACTTGCACTGTCTTCAATTTGGAAGGAAAATATCTCGTTCAGTTTGCACCTGCTTCCAGTCCTTCCTCTGGAGATGCTCCAAAGAGGACTTAATTTGAATGATAACTGAGCCCAGAGTTTGCAGTGTAGGTGGGAGTTGGCTCTAATAATTCCTTTTGGAAGTAAGGATCTGTGAAAGAAAGTTAATCAGAAATCTCTTTATGACATTGCTTGGAAGGAATTACAAATACAAGTAAAAGGTTAATTGTACACTAAAATCTTAGGCAATTTCTGCTTATATATTCTCCAGGGGAAATATGTATTTTCATAGATTAACAGAATCATTAAGGTTGGGAAGACCACCAAGATCACGTAGTAAACCCATGCCCACCATGTCCATTCAACCATGTCCCTCAGTGACACGTCTGCATGTCACTTATCTGCATGTCATCTCCATCTCACTGTTTCTTGAACACCTCCGGGGATGGTGACTTCACCACCTCCTTGGGCAGCCTGTGCCAATGCCTCACCACTTTCTGAGAAGAAATCTTTCCTAACATCCAAGCTTAACATCTCCTGCCACAACTTAAGGACATTACCTCTTGTCCTATTGCTAGCTATGTGGGAGAAGAAGCCAAGTTATCTGGGAGAAGAGGCTGATTTTAGCAGACATTAGGTGAATATTGCTTCTCTGTCTTACTTTACATCAGACCAGCACTACTACTCTAAATATTGACAACAGAGAACCAAAGTTTCGCAAATTTTGTGTTTGGTGCCTAACTTGGAGTTTTGGGAAATTATGAGAACTTATATTCGGGTTCAACATTTACACTGATTTTTATTGCTTAGGAATGGAAATCTTGAAGTTATAGTTTTATGGAAACAAAGATCAATGCTTGATAGACATCAGAAAGCAAATTAGATTTTAGCACATACTAGAAAAAGGACAGAACAAACAAGGAAAAATTCAGTGTACTAGTGAATAACTCTCTAGTGCTCCCACACTTCAAATACGGCATGTAGTTCTGTTTTTTTTTAATTTCAGAGAAGATATGTTTGAACTAGAAAAAGTAATGAGAAGATCAGAGAACAGCACACGGAATGACTGATATACTGAAAGAGTTCATCCTTCCAAACAGATGACTAAAAAAAGATGGGAGACAAGTTCTTTTTCTTTCTCCCCTCATGGAGAAGGCAAACAGGGAATAGTTTATTTCTTTGACAGTGAAAGAACTGGAGTTCAGCAGATGAAACTAGCTAGCTTCCACAGGATTAACAAAAAGAGGTTACTTACACAATGTGTGGTTCAACTATAGGAGTCTTTGCCACAAGATCTTGTGAATGGTACAAACTGATCAAAGAGGAATGCTTCTGAGGTAATTCAATTCAAAGACCTCACTTGTATTTAGGGAGAAGTTGTTCAGAAGCTTAGGAAAAAGGAATCTAATGATATAGATCTCTGCTTTCCCAGTTCCTATGCTCATCTCTTATGCTTGGCATTTACTGTTGAGTTTAGAATTGTAGAATGGGTTGTGTTGGAAGGAATCTTAAAGATCATTTATTTCCTCAGGAAATGGACAGGGTTGCCAAACGCTAGGTAAGACAATAGCTTCAATGGCTTCACTAACTTCACTAGCTAAAACTTTCATTTTGTGTGATATGGCCATTCTTATGTTACATTCTAGTCTTTGTCTTCAGTAAAACATTTTCTTGAGAATACATGCTGAAATTAGTTAATCCCATGTAGCCTTGAATGACACCTAATTATTTTGTCTGTCTATCCCAGATGGCCAGTTGTCCCAGTAAATCTACCTAAACTATCACTGACAACACTAAGTCCTGAGCATAATGATCAATACTGCATACACCATGAAGTCTTGTCTGGCTGAGGACTATGAGTTCTCCTTAATGGTCTGTCTACAGGTCCATCTGACAGGACTGCTATTCTATACGAAGGAACATCAAAGACAGAAAAGTTATGGCTGCTGTGTGAGCCAAGGATGTTGCTAAATCCTTTGGTAGCCCATCTACACTTTCTTTATGTTTTGTTTTTTTTGGCAAGAAGTTATTTTGATGGCCCCAATAACATATATCTTTTCTTGCTTGAAAAGTTTTTTGTTCCCTTTAAGCTTCCTTTATATGAACTCTTATGTCATCACCGTGTTGACAGAGCGGCTCTGATGGCAGGGATTCAAAACCTAGTCACCTCTGTCAGCCAGTCATTGAGTTAATAACAAAACAAGGACTGTTAAAGGTGTACCTAGGCAAAGCAGAACTGGAATTACAGGAGAATAACTTCTCAAAGTGCCCAAGGGGAAAGCTGAATAAACAAGGGCTTCCAGCCTGTTCAAAAATGTGTCAAAATGACGTCTGCAAAATGTAATAATGGCTTAATAGAAACTCAAATCATACATTGTCCAGTAAAATATGAATGTAAACATTTGGAAAATCGTTGTACACCTAACAAGCTGTTTTGGAATCTGTTATTTGACTTGGACATCACTGAGCATATGACAGGGCCTTGTTTAATGTGGAAAGCTGATTTCCCTCATTATTCCAGTTTACGTTTTTATTTTCTCAGTGTGTTCGTATCATGAGGGCATTTGGCATTTCTCAGCTTTCATTTTGTGTTCAGAGTGAGACCTGGATTAATCCCTCAGCCGATGTAACCCTGCACACTTCATTAGAATTGAGTTGATTTATATCAGATGAGGATGTGATTTTGGGCCATTTTCACCTGCAATTATTTTTCCATTTTTATTTCTCATTTCTTCCTGTCCTGTATTTATCTGAATGAAGAATAAATTCTGTTTGACACATCTTGAGGTCTACACAGAAATTTCAGACTGAAGACAGTGTGCTGTCTCTCCTTGCAGGGCCAAACATTTCCTTTTATTTAATAAGAAGTTCAAATTAAAATAAAATAAAATAAAACTGAGTTTAAAGTTGTGCACAAGAATTTTCCCAGACTGTTACTTTAAAATATATCAGAGATACATTTGATGTTTTTGCAGCTGTATGGCTCTTATACAGCCTAAGGACCATATTGGAATTTCTGACTGAAGTTTTGTTTTCATAGGTGTGTAAATGTGTTATCGAAGGTATTTTGGCATTTTAACCAAAGACTTAAATTTTGTCGACTTTAGTTAAAAATGTTAGTCCCTTTTTTTACTCTTCAGAAATTCTGTTTGTTTGACAGGTGCTGCTGGTCCCATAGTGAGCCCTTCAGTGAGTTTATTTGCTGGTCCCACAGTGAGTTCTTCAATGAGTTTATTTTGTGTAGAGTTTGTTTGGATTAAAAAATAATAATAAGTGAAATCCACTACTTTATTATACCACTTGACATTTGCAGTGAAGTCAAGAAAACTGATAATTTTTACCATTTGCATCTATGTATGTGAAAACAGAAGGCTTACTTTGAGCAGAAACAAAATTTATAGTGGCACTTAGCATAAAATCTATTATCTCCAAGCTTTCATACTGTGGTTGTCTTTTTGTTTTCAGGAAGAGTTTCATTTTTTCTAGGATACAGTAGAATAATCGTATTCACAGTCTCAAACTGTGATTTTTTTCAGATAAAAATTGATTCATGTTCTGAAATGGTGGTATTACCCTAATGGCAGCATGCTGGTCACTCACTTATAATCTTACATACTTTGGATATTTCAATAGCATAAGCTTTTTTTTTTTTTTTTTTTTTTCCTTCTTTTTCTTTTTCTTTTTCTTTTTCTTTTTCTTTTTCTTTTTCTTTTTCTTTTTCTTTTTCTTTTTCTTTTTCTTTTTCTTTTTCTTTTTCTTTTTCTTTTTCTTTTTCTTTTTCTTTTTCTTTTTCTTTTTCTTTTTCTTTTTCTTTTTCTTTCTTTCTTTCTTTTTTTGTGGCCAAGGGAAGACCAAAAAATCACAGATGAATGTGAGATGAATGTGCGTTGGTTACCTCTCTGCCTTTATGATGAAACAGAAGAGTGAATGGAAGGAATGGAAATAGTGGTGGAATGGTGGAGAAAAAGCTTTAGCTTATTGAGCCAATAATTCTCACTGAATCACAAAATACAACTGTTTCCATGTCTTCCATGCATTTTTTCCCCTGTCCTTGATATGTTTTCTAGTATAGCCTGGTTTCCTGAGTGCCAGTGTATAGGTCTGGAATGAGAATCCAACCACTTCATAAGAAGTAGATATTTATGTTTAATATACACACACACAATCATGTATATATGCCACTTAGCAAAGTGTTAACAAAAATTACTCTCATATTCTAATTAAGGAGATTTAAAGCCTAGTTCCTCGCCACCTCAGTCAGTGCAAGCTTTGCCATTGACATCATTAGGAGAAGGACTGACTTGATTGTTCCCAGGAGTCATGCAGAATACTTTTCCAGTCTTGATTTTTCTTTTTGGCTGGGTTGAACCCATCAGGTTTGTCTCATTTGACAGCAGAGAAAGGGTAGGCATATGGGGGTTTGCTTTTAAGTTTGGTTCTGGCTGTTGTTTAGTGTGCAGTATAAATTTCTCTTCTTGCAAAGTCCTCTGTGTAGCAGGGTGAAGTAGATGTGATCCATGTTGTGCACAAACTGTCTGAGCTAGTTTATTTAAACCCACCTCAGACACATACTTATTGCTCCATCTCACAACTACAGGGGGAATAGATGAGATGGCTGCACTCAACCTTAACAAGCCCAGCTCCATCAGCCTTTGTTTATGGGTCACTTTCTGTTAACTTTTAACCTTCCTTATTTCTCTTCTTGATTCATTCCAGTTTGTCAGCATCATTTTTGAAGAATGACACCCAGCCAGAACACATAAACCCAAAGAAGTCTGGCATCCCAAGTACAGTTGAATGGTTAACTTCTTCACATTACACGCAACACGCATGCTGATGTCCAGAAAAATATTTTTTCTTTCCTACCACAATATCAGGTTACTGGCGTCTCAGTCTGTGAGCTGACCTCCACTTCTTAGGTTCGCATAACTGACAGGCAGGCAAACTGAATTCCAACCTAAGAGCTCACTCTGCAAATCTTGGCTCATGC
The DNA here is from genome assembly GCF_023343835.1 of Lagopus muta. Classification (NCBI taxonomy): domain Eukaryota; kingdom Metazoa; phylum Chordata; class Aves; order Galliformes; family Phasianidae; genus Lagopus; species Lagopus muta. The sequence continues at coordinate 4,603,886 of NC_064433.1, forward strand.
AAATGATCCATACCAAACACATTATCAGCAGTAGTGCTTTATTTAACAGCACTAAGCAGTACTTGATCCAATTGGTTGTTCAAGATCAAGCCTGAAATGTGTGAGGTCATTGATTCAGCACTGAGTACTGTGTGCTCCTCTTTTGACACTGCTGCCTTTAGGGTGGTCTGGGTTCTGAGCTTATTTCCTCTCCTTTGAGCAGTGCCCCCTCCCCCTTGCTCACCTTTCCCTCACCCTCTTCTTCCACTGTGTCAGATCTGACAGCAAAGCTGGATGTTGAGGATCAAGACTTGGTGCAACCCCAAATACATATTTGAGAATAAAAATTTTAGCCCTGGAGTGAACACCCATCTTGCAGCAGACGGGTACCAGGTGGGTTATAGAAATGTAAGAGGTGAATTCAAAGGATGCTGGGGCTGTAATTTACAACCTCCTGGTGCATGTTATTTTTAAACACTTGATTCATTAACACTTCTCTAGATGTTAAAAGAGGTTCGTAAATCAATTGGTAGCCAGGAAAAATGAGCAGCAATGAAGTCATTTTGGTTGGAATGGCTCGTTACCATGCCAACTGTCAAAACTTTTTGAAGTCAGACTTTTACCTTCCCTTTCAAACAGTCAACACAGGCTGAGGGTCCTTTGGTTTGTTTGTTTTGGTAGGATAAGAATAATAACAAAAAAATCAATGTCTAGAAAAAGTAGAAGAGCAGATTCTCTCGGAGAGCTGAGAAGCACTCTAGGTAGAGTAGTTTACTGATCTTGGGCTTGTTTTTTCCCAGTCAGGACAGAGGGGAAGTTTATCTGTCAGACTTTAAGAACTGCATACTGAGATGTGGATTTGCTCCATGCTCTTTCATTGCAGCATCACTCTCAAGTTGTGACAATGGTAATTACTAGTGTAACAACAAGCTAAGAAAGATAAACCCTCATTCTACCTCCATGCTTCTGAGATTTTTCTGTTTTTCCCCATCTGAGTAGCAGCACAGTCAGACATGATTGTAAAAGAAAATTGGAGCCCCAAGCATAAATCAGCTAAATCATGAAACGGAGGGTCAGAGGCTAGATCTTTGGCGGCATAATTCACGCACATGTTCAAACTCACTGAGAGAAGCTTTGGTGAGTCCAGTCAACTCAGGAGATCCAGGTCTGACCTATTGATAGAGGCTGCCACAAGAAGATATGAGTACGTTTCCGAGGACAGATACAGCCTTTCTTTCAGGTTCAATTTGGAGAAATGGAAAGCATGATATCTTTGGGATTTTGGGCTATTGGAAGATTATGAACCCCTCCGCTGGTGTATTTATTTCTGATCAGGTAACACACAGTTACTCTGTCCTTCCCGTTCATCCACTCTTGCCCTTCTTATCCTTTTCATTTTGTGATAGTGGTTGACTGCTTGATCAAAGGAAGCTCTGGCTGGGATTTATCTCAGCTAACTGTAGGAAACCAAAATACAGACAGGTAAGTCTAAGTTAGTCACTCTAGGCTCCTTTTATTGTCAGCAGAGATAAACAGGTATCTCCAGAGAGCAATTAATCTGATACTTGTGTGATATCTATATTAGGATGAGATGAATCACCTCTAAACGCCTCTTCCTCTCTATTGACTGTAAAGAGAACCTAAGGTGACTAGCTTAGATGTAGGCATCTGTGTTGTAGATGGTTCAAGATAGGTAGAGAAGTCCAACCTCAAGGGAACTCAGGTCCTGAAAGTCTAAATGGGAAAAGATTATAAGAAACTTGCTGAAGAACGAATTCAAATTGTTGAAAAAGTAATTAGGATGTCTTAGCATGAAGTGTACCTAATTTTGTTACGAACTCCATGATATCTAATTCAACACATATGAAAAGTGCTAGTATGTATGTTTGAGACTTTGACACTGTATGCTTCTGTCGGCTGGTGTTTCACACGTTGCTTATTTTGCAATAATGATCCCTGTCAATTCACCAGCTTTGTGTTGCTAACAAAAACTATGCAGTGTCATCACTGTGTTCTTCCTACTCATATCCGCCTCTGATTAACTGATTCAAGTTAGAGGACCCATGAAATATGGGTTTAAATCAAAGGACTGGGGCCATAGTTTTGAACTATACAGTGTATTCCTAGTGTCTGACTACACAAGCCCATATGAGAGATTTTGTCTCCCAGTCAAACTCTTCACCAGAGAGATTAAGCTTTTATATTCAGACACTTCAGTAGGTAAATTCTTTCTCCTGGGGAAAACACCTACTGGTAGGATAAATGACCTCTCTCCTTTTCTTCCTTTAAGCATAGAGAGATCCTACACAATTGATTTTGACTAGGTAACTAACTTCTAGATCAGTAAAGACTGTGATGTCCATGTTCTTATCTAGCTCACAAAGCACTGGAGGGGATAAACAATGTGAAATATGTATGTCTGCAGGAAGGGAGGCAAATTTCTGCTGGGGAAGCAATAAAGACGTTATGATCAGAGGTGTCATTCCGACTTTTCATTAAAGCTCTGCTAAGTACAAAGGGCTCGTACTTCACCAGTTCTGCTACTGGTATTGTTTCCACCATCACTGGTTAATCAAGGCACTATGGATATTTGACTAGGGAAAGATCTTTTGCTAGTAGCTTGCCTTGTTGGGAGTTAGGTTTCTTTTTATCTGACAGGAGATGAGAGCCAAGATAATATAAGCCTCATTCTCCGCTTGTTTGTATAGCTTTTCTTGACACTAATGGTAGTTACCTATCAGTGCTACTTTACAGTTGTCATTGTCTGTTTTGGACAGGTTATTTTAAGAAATTGAGGTCAGATGAATACTTACTACACAGCCAAGTTTTGTTAGACACTGATTCCAGGTGATAGTGTTAACATTCCTCTGTGCTAAATCTGGTATTTTAGATCAAAATATTTCTTAGTCGTTTTTATAGACAATCAGAAACCAAAATATATCTAGTTTAGTTTCCTGTGCCCTGTGCCTGAATAATGGATTACTCTTTAAAAAAAACAAAACAAAACAAAAAAAAAAACCCAAAACTTTATCAGTATGTTTTTATGAATCTAAAACAACCCAGAAAAAGATATGTTGAGTATGGACACTTCTCTGCTGCTTACTGTATTTCATAATTAATTCTTCCTGTCATTTTGAAACAGGGAAATTACAGTCTATACAAGTGTCAGTATAAACGATTAAATTTCCCTCCTCTCAAGTATTAATGCTACATCACTAAAGACCAAAGACCTACTTGCTTCTTCAGACTCTCCTGTGAAAATATTTTATACAGGCAGCTCACATTTGTTGTACAAGTACTTAAAGAGAGCTTGTGAAGAAGGTGAATTTAGGAGGCAGGAAATGTTTAATTGTCCTGGGATTCCTTCTCTGAAGGTATGAATATCATCATTTCCCATTTTCTTCATTTGTTACTCAGAATTAAAAGAGAGAAAAAAAGGCAGGAAAAAAGGGAAAGAATTTTTGTTCCTTATTTTGACTAGAAAATAGTCAGGAGAACAGAGACTGTCAAATTTTCCTTGAGGGATATGTACTTGATATACATACACAGCTAGACAAGTACAGGAAGACTTTAATTACCTTCTAACTCCAGCATAAAGTGAGACTAATTCCAGGAAAGGCAGTAGAGCTACATTAGGGGTAAACTTTAAGTAGATAAGCTGGAGAGCAAAGGTATCCTTGTTTGATGGGTGGAGAAATGAAGCCTACAGAGATTAAAGACTGGAGCACAAGATTTTGAGCAAGCATTAAGGCCCTCAACTCTAAGGGAGGCCAAGAAGCCAAAGCTAGAAGGGTTTCTGGAGCTGTTTAGTATTTTAAATTACTCCCAGTTTGAGTCTGCTTTTTCTTCTGCAAAGCTTCTCCTTGTGTGAAGCATACAAGGAGTTAGCTCCAGGACCCAGCTCTCTTGATGTGCCCTGAGGAGACTAAGTCCTTTGCCCTACACCACTGTGAAGTGGCATTTAGGAACTGGTTTTCAGTGGAGGCCTCTTGGTACCACCCCTGTTGTGTAGGGTATGGACATCAGCATCAGCAAAGCACTTGTTATTCTAGTTTTGAACAGAAAAGCAGATTCGCATTTGAAATGCTTCCTTTTGAAACTTCAACTCTTTGTAGGGCTGCAGATCATTTCTCGACTCTCTTTTTAATAACTGGGTAGTGCTGGCAAAGAGAATAGAATAGTAGAATTATAGAACGTTGAGATTGGAAATGACCACTAAGATTATGTAGTCTGACCATCAACACCTCACCACAATGCCCAGTAGAATAGCTGGGATCCCTGCATCCTGTGTCTCTGGAAAATAATTATATTTTCTTCTACAACTCTAGTGGGAACACATTAACATAGATCCTTCTTCTGCTGGTCAACCTGAGTTTAGCCTTTAGCCCCTTCCCCACTTATCCCTTCCTTTCTCCTTATTTTGCCCATTTCTTTGTCTCTGAAGATGCTCAGGTCTCACTCACATTCCCAAAGCCCACTGCTAATGACCTGAGTTCCTTTCAACCCTGTTAGCAATGAATACATTTTGATTTTAAGCTTTTATTTCATTGAAAATCTGGGAAGTTATTTATTTGTTTTTAATTCCTCTTTCCAAACAAACACCAAGTGAAAAGGGCCAGTTTCCTGGGCAGTTTTTAGATGACTTTTGTCCTTTTCCTGATACACAGCCCACCAAATTAACAGTTTCACGCTCTCTGTTTCCCACTCCGGGAATGACACAAATAAACTGGGACACCTGGACCTAAGAAATGGTACCAGAAATAGCAGAATTCTTCCAGGATGAATTGATTTTTTTTTTTTTTCTCCTTAAAGCTATTCAGTTCAAGGAAGCAATATGCTTCTCTCATAGACAATATACCACATTTCTGGGAATCCTCAGTGGGACAATTCTTCTCTTTTCCCCCAGCCCAGTTCTTTGTGTTCTGGACACCAGAGTGTAACAAAGTGACTCGGTCAAAATGTGGTGGGAACTCCTGGGCTCTGGAGATACGATGATGTGTCTCAGAATAATAAGGTGTTCTGAAAGTGAATTCAAATTACCTATTGATGTTTACAGGCGTGACTTGTATGTTATAAGCATCCCACCTTTGTGTATAATACCCATCTCTTATAAAATGCACATATACACTATTGTGTATTAAAATATCATGAAAAACACAGGTCATCTACCTAATAGGCAATGCAAAGTCTATAATTTGTTCATTGCACAAACTGTCTCGGTTCACGTTTTGCGCAGCAATGAGAATATTTAATATGTGAACTTTATACAATGCTTTATCTGAGGTATATTTTGAACAGAAGTCTTCGATATCTCAAAAGTCCTTGCTGTTTCCACAGTAGTGCTTTTTTTCTCCTGCTGTTGTTGTCCAGCCCAATCTGTATTAACAGATTGGGCTGGACATTTACTTTTGGTAACAGCATACTTTATATTCATCTGATACAGTCTTTCAGTACCTTCCTGAATACAGTAATTGGGAAAATGAAACTTGAATGAAAGAGTACATACAGCAATTTTTTTCCCCTTTTTTTTCTTTCTTCAGATACTGCCATTGCCTCCGCCTATCAGCTCCTTTCTGTGCACTCACCTTCTGTATCCATTATGAATTTCTTTAAGAATGTTTCATTCTTCAGACCCTTTTGGACACCTTTGATACTCCTGAATAGACTCTGTTTGCTTCTCTAAACATGAACGCCTGCCTCACCCACATTCAAATTGGAAACCTAAGTTGTACTTTTCTGTGTAGAAAACCTTTCCTCATTCTTGATAATTTTTTTTCAAAGCAAAATCCTCAAAAGTTTTGTGTATATACTTTGGAAAGTCTTCACAGTTTGGTTATGTACATTATGGAGGGAAAAAAATAGATGATATGGAATTATTAATATTAATTATTAATATTATTAATCTCTTTCTTTCTTTCTTTCTTTCTTTCTTTCTTTCTTTCTTTCTTTCTTTCTTTCTTTCTTTCTTTCTTTCTTTCTTTCTTTCTTTCTTTCTTTCTTTCTTTCTTTCTTTCTTTCTTTCTTTCTTTCTTTCTTTCTTTCTTTCTTTCTTTCTTTCTTTCTTTCTTTCTTTCTTTCTTTCTTTCTTTCTTTCTTTCTTTCTTTCTTTCCAATGAGTCCGAAGTGATCTCCATAAAGATCCAGATCCCTGTGAAACAGACAGAGAAACTGCAGCATGGTACAAGGTATTATTTTGCTAAATGTCATGTTAAAAATGAGGATAGAAAATTGATTGATTACAAAATCATACTCATCTAGTCCTAATCTGTTTCCAATACATATAGGGAGAACATATAGCAGAATACAGTTAATATTAGATGTTTAGTAGAACCTCATTTGCATTGCTCAGTACCAGTTGCTTCTGACGAAGGTAGTAAATACTTTGCAGATAGTAATGCAAAGAGAGACTGTGCCTTCATAACCCTTAAAGAAGGTTATTGTCTGTGATACAAGATAGATTATGTTGAAGATACATTCAGAACAAACCACGGTTCCCTTTATGCTATTCAGCTGAGCTATCAGATTCCTAGGAAATGTCTCCTCTCCTCTCCTCTCCTCTCCTCTCCTCTCCTCTCCTCTCCTCTCCTCTCCTCTCCTCTCCTCTCCTCTCCTCTCCTCTCCTCTCCTCTCCTCTCCTCTCCTCTCCTCTCCTCTCCTCTCCTCTCCTCTCCTCTCCTCTCCTCTCCTCTCCTCTCCTCTCCTCTCCTCTCCTCTCCTCTTTCAGTTACTTCCCACCATGGGATAGTTGGCTTTCTGTTTATTCTGATCCCCTTAAATAACACTCCAGCAAATTATCAGAACATATTGTTAGATGATCTAGACCAAAAACGTAGAATTCCCAAGCACCATTTCAAGCCTTTTGGTTATGCCTTAGATGAGAAAGCATAAAGACTTTATTCATATTGTGTTTGCTTGTTCGCTCCCCTCCTCAATGGAGAGACTGTAAAGTGAAATGGAATTGAAGACTTTATAGTACCACAGAGTAAAAAAAAAATCACATGCCAAGGGAATGACAGTCTTCCAATGGATTTTCACTGAATGCACAATGAGAATTAAACTTGCCTTTAGCCACTACAACCTAGATTAAACTTTGGCCAAAAATGAAAAATTAATGGAATGATACTGCAGCTGCAGTAGCGTCTATTCCTGACTGTCAGCATGTGAAGAACTTCTTAATGGAAGATCCTGAGATGAGTTTGATTGTGATGAGAAGAAATCTTAATTTCTAGAGGCATCTGAAATCCAGATGAAAAAAGCATAACAAAAAGACACAGTTGGAAAATAAAGCTTACAGTGTTCACTCTTGTTTTAGCTAGTGAGGTTAACTTCAGGACAAACTGATGAACTAAGAAAGTATTTTATTTTCTTCTCATGCTTCTCCATAATAATGCCAGATACCTTCCTGAAATCTATACTTCACTTAATCAACTTGGTCTTGGTGCCAATGTGAACGTGTCCCAGTTCTGTGTGATAAATCAGATCATGGCAATACAAAGTTGTTTTTATCCCTCAGAAGAGTTTGTATGTGAATCTATTCCTGCTGGACTGGATTCTGAGCAACCTGATCTATCTGTGGATATCCTTGTTCATTACAGAGGAGTTGGACCAGATGACCTTTAAAGGTCCCTTTGTCCTTTCCATCTTAAATGATTCTATGATTCTATTCTAAAAAATCCAGTTTTTCTACTTTTCCCACCTCTTCTAAGTGAAAATATGAAAGGCAAACACAATGAACGATATGAGATAAATATGGGGCTTTTATAGTATTACAGAAATCCAAAGCAAAGTCTCCTTCAGCTAGAGCATTGGAATCAGCCAGAAAAAAAAAAAAATAAAAATTGCATAGCTTAGCTACAGAGTACATTGACTTCCATCCAGGCAGCTGCTTCATGCCTTTGTACAGATAAACAAGATGATGTGAGTCCCACTCTGGAATTTAAGCTTACCTAGGCAGCCCCTGGCTAGGTCTGCCATCTGCCATGGACTTAAAGGCAAGGCAATGACAGATTCCAGAATCTGTCTCAAACTCCCTGTGATTACAGGTCCAGCATATCCTCTGAACTGATAACCTACATCCTTTATGCTGTAGATTGAACTAGTTTTCTTCTCGACCTACTCTCATTGCCACTGTAGAACAATAGTTGCTGTCATCTCTAAAGCAACCTTTCACGCATGGAAGGAAAGATAGATTGTCCTGCTTGAACCTGCTCCTTTCTAGACTAAACAAATACAATTTCTGAAACCTTTCCTTGCAGGTCATGCTTTTTACTTTCGTATCTCTTCATCTATATCCCTAGTGAAGACTGAAGGCCAAATCTATTCACAACATTCCATGCCAAGATTTACCATTATGGAATAGAGAAGAAAAAGGTTTAATACTATATTGTATTAAGACTGCAGGATGACATTTTTGTCTCTTGTTACTATGACTGAATGTTGAAGTTGCCTGTAGCTTCCAGATCCTGATATGTGGTGATGTTCCAAGGGAGCTCCTACCTTTTGGACTCGTATGCCTTTGCACTTTCTGTTGTACATTTCTGTGCTTGTCTCAGTTAAAAATAACTTCTTTGCATTTCAGACCATTTCTGTAGTTTGCCAAGAAAACATGAATCTTGATCATTTGTGAAGTTTCCAAAAATGTGCCATATGCTTGTTCTAAATAGGTACTGCTCTGTCTATTATAGATGACTTTTCATCTGTGGGGACATCTCCACCATACTGCCCATAGCAAATCGCCCTTTTATGTCTCCAAGCTGTTGATAGTGTTTTTGAGTACTTTTTACAAGAAGTCCTGTACCTCATTTTCAGTAGTCATACCCAGGTTCCAGGAGCTCAGTTTGCTGATGAAAATGACTTACAGGCATGTGTTATAAACCTTAGAAAAGATTTGTCACATTGAGTTTTCATGTTCCCTCCATCCATTATACAAAGAATCCTGACATTAGAAAAATCAGATTGAACTGACATGATTTCTTCTCTGCAAACTCCTGTTTTGTTGTATCCCTTGGCTTGCTAACAAACGGTTTGGTGAATAATGTACTCTAGTATGTTTCTAGGCATCTAAGTGAAATGTGGACTAGCTCATAATTTCTGTATTGTCTTTTTGTTAAAATAAATTCTGTGCTTGTCCTTCCACATTCTCTGCAAGTTCTCAGATGCAATTTCACAAAGGAAGTCCTGTGAAGCTCATAACCACATAAATGTCCAGATTCATAAATGTCCATTTACACATCTTTTCTGAGCTAAGACCATCACTCAGTATTCAGAGCATACAACAGCAATCTTCCTACTTTCTTTGTTCTTTAAAGGCTGCATCTGGCTGACTTTGACCAAGCTGGGTTGGTAAAGTTGCCTCATCTTTGGAAGTTGTCATTCTTCTGTTTGCCTTCTGACCTTTTTTCCAAGGAGCTCTCTGGTTGTACAGTCCTGGACATTACCCTCTTATGCGTCCTCTCAGCAGAAGTTTGAGAGGAATTAGAGCTGCTTAACACAAGGATGATGGAAGAAAAAAACCCAACAGATGCAAGCACATCAAATGGACACGTAAAATGAGCTGGACTATCAGAACTGTAAAACAAGAGGACTTTTAGCAAAAAAAAAAAAAAAAAAAAAAAAGAAAAGAAAAAAATAATTAAAATCAGTTTTAAAAGATAACAGTGTATTTTCACTTGATACCGATGTGATAGCACGGATCTTGGATTTTTTATCCCAGTCCTATTCCTTCTGGAGACCAAGAGCCATATTCTTTACAAAGGCGAAGATCCTAGAAGGATTAAAATGAAAACTAAAGCACAAAAAAAAGAAGAATTATTTAATAAAATAATCTTGAACTAGGTTGTGTTTAAATGGTGCAAAACCAACAAGCAGCTGGCCACAGTTGAGGTACAAAAAGTATTAAGCTAGTGAACACTGTTAATAATACTTAGTTCACTCTTATTGAATAACCTTAGCTGATGTAAAGGGGAAAGAATTGGGAATATTTTAAGCTACCATATCTCAGTTACTTTCTTCAGTGGAAAAATGGTAATTCTCAGGTGAGGGAAGGTAACTTCCTATAAACACTTTACACACTGTTGTGTGAAATCAGATGGACATAAAGTTAGATAAGCAAGGGATACATTTGGAAAGTTTGTTGGGCATGAACAAATTTATACTTATGGAGAAGGAAGGAAAATCTATGGTCAATTCACAATAATCTGCATTCACTGTAAAAAACATTTATTCCATTTATTTATTACAAACAGGATATTAAAATAACTGGATAATTGATCTAATCAGAGTAGCTCTAAATGTTTCTTTGTAGTCCGTTGCTGTCTCTTTTTTGTAAGTTTCTAAATTCTGGATTTGCAGACTGGAAACGGTTTCATCTTCCTATTCTGAAATCACAGTTTCTCACAGCTGTGCTGCTCCATCAGTACACAGATCCCAAAGAAAGCAACAATACTGGTACTATGAGAAACATAAAGAAGAAATAACAGGGAACTAAACTTCTGATTGTGATTTTGTTTAGTAGTGGGTTACACACAGTTTTCCTAGAAGTAGATGATATAGATACTCAGAGCAAAGGTTATGGCTTCTGAGGCATACAGAAATTTTTACCTCAAGTGTATGAATAAAGGATATTGGGTGGGAGGGCACAGATAAGACAAATTGTTTTAAGAATTGCCTTCAGTTGATCTGAAAAAAACTTTTGGTGCTTTTTGTCAATGAGATAAAAGGAAGTGAAAAGGAAAAGTACAAGGCTGTTCAGCCCACAAATATTCAAGTTGAGCAGGAGGAAACTTTTTTGGTGTTATATATTGTATAATATATATATATTATATATAACTATATAACTGAATGCTGAACCTAATGCCAATCAAAAAAAGTATCCGAGTCCTACTTGAAAGGAAAATCCCATCTGAAGACAGAAAAGACCCAAAAATAAATTAAAATACATTGAAATGATGATTCCCCAAATTGAACCCGAGACTAAATCTGAGTTTTGTATTTTGGGATTGTCTGTTTTTGATGAATGTGAAGGCATTTTGCACAGTTCTTTTTCTTTGTTCAAACTATTTGTTGCTTAGGCTTTTGGTTTCCTCACTGGCTTCCTCAGCTTGCTTGCTGTGCCTCTCCTCTTCCAGCCCACTTGCTGGGACACTTCTTGCAGAAACTTCTGCATTGTTTGCAGGCAAATCAGGTGTCAGTGCTTTTACTAGATGCAACTTCCTCCTGAACAAAAAACTGTACTTCCAGCAATACATCACTGCCATTGTACAGGCTGGCTTGCAAAGAATTTTCTGAGGTCAGCATCCTTTGCTAGGACGCCATACAAGGCCATACCTTCAGTTATTACCTTGTTCATTATGAGGGAAATGTACAGCTGGCTTTTGGATAATGGGTTTCTGCTGCTGGGAAAAGCTTCGGTCCAGTGGTAGGTAAGCTTAGAAGTACGGGGTAGATGAATGGGCATTGAGATGGATTGAGGACTGGTTGACTGGAAGAGCTCAGAGAGCTGTGGTCAGTGATGTAGAGTCTGGTTTGAGGCCTGTAACTAGTGGTGTTCCCCATGGTCAGTGCTGGGTCTGGTCTTGTTCAACATCTTCATCAATGACCTGGATGAAGGGAGAGAGAGCATCCTCAGCAAGTTTGCTGATGATACAAAGATGGGAAGAATGGCTGACACACCAGAAGGAAGAGCTGCCATTCAGTAAGACCTGTCCAGGCTGAGTTGGGCAGAGAGGAACTTTATGAGGTTTAACAGAGGCAATTGTAGAGTCCTTCATAAAAAAAACACATTTGGGCTTGATCTACTGGAGAGGATCTCTGCAGAGAAGGACCTGGCTGTCCTGGCGGACAACAGGTTGCCCATGAGCCAGCAGTGTGCCCTTGTGGCCAAGAAGGTCAGTGGTGGCCTGGAATGCATTAAAATGAGAGTGAGCAGCAGATCAAGGGATGTTATCTTTTCTATCTGCCATGGCAGTGGGACCAAGGCAATTTAACACCTTAGAGTCTGGATGAGAGCTTGGAAACATCAGCTGGTCACTAGCCCTGGTACATCAGGGCAAGCAAAGGAACCAAAAAGAGAGTGGTGAGGTGCTGCAACAGGCTGCCCAGAGAGGTTACGGATGTTCAAGAGGTGTTCAAGAGAGGTGTTCAAGGCCAGATTGGATGGGACCCTGGGCAGCCTGGTCTAATATTAAATGTGGAGGTTGGTGGCCCTGCCTGAGGCAGGGGGGTTGGAGATTCATGATCCTTGAGGTCCCTTCCAACCCTGGCCATTCTGTGATTGTGATTCTGTGAAAAGGGTCTAGGAGGCACTCTGAAGGTGAAGGTCACTCACGACCCAAGCAGTTCTCTCCAGACAGCACAGTTTTTTCTCCAAATTGCAGTGGATCAATACAGATAATAATTTCATGCTTTATCATCTGAATTGGCTAGGTGGAACAGGAATTATGGTATGATCCTGAGCCATATTTTTGTAGCACATCTCCATACAGCATCATCAGAAGTAACAGTGCTAGTCCATGAATAAAGGCTGACCTGGTAGCTGTTACACAAAACTCTGAATTGCTGCAAATATCACTTTAGATCTTCCCTAGAACCAAAATAAAAAGAAAGCTCATGTTGTAAAAGTTTAACTTGTACAAAAATTTTCCTGATGCTAAACTGGCTGCCACTGAAATGACAATTGAAGTGAAACATAGGGGAAATACTGGTTGACAAGATAGTTTTTCAGTTGGAGTTTAAAAAATATCTCATTCTTTTTTTGCTATTGCTGTGCACTTTATGTTTTAGACTACTGTTACATATTATACATGTTCCTCTTTTTCTTTGTTTATATTTGCTGTATATTTAGAGATTCCTAAACATCACGATGTGTTTAAAGTAAAGCAGATGAGGAAATAAAAACCACACAGATATTAAGACAAAGCAAAACTCTATTAAACCTGCATGTTATAAAGGGCTCGGAAAAGGGAATGGGTGTGTTTATCGTCTCAGACTCACATAAATCCTGTTTTAATTTTTTGAGAGGGAAAGTGGGGGAAATTTGGCCTGGCAGCAAGGATTGAAAATAAATTCAACCCATTCAGAAAGTGATATTATTCTCAAAGCAGAGATGAATTTGAACCATTACTTTCTTGGATTAGAACAGGAACCAAGCCACAACAGATTATTTCAGAAATGATTTAAAGTTAAACTGAAAAATCTACTGATCTAACAGTAAAACAGGGTGAGGATCTCTTTTTTTTCCCCCTCTTCTTTCTTCTTCTTTCCATATTCCTGAATGTTCTAAGTTTCCCACCTCCACCATTCCCTCATCACCACTGTGCCTGGGTTAGAAACTGAACTGATGGACAACATCCAATCCAACAAATCACCCTTTCTCCACCTGTAAAGCCAAAAGAGTTGTAGCAGCAGCAGAAGATATTGTCAGACCTGAGCAAAGCCAAAGCAAAGAGGATGTGTAAAGCTGGTAGTACGGGTAGGAGAAAGGAAGAATGAGTTAGCCTTTTTCACTCATATGGGAGGGAGAAAGGTAGTGCTATTAAACACAGTTCAGCTCCATGGTAATAAAGAAATGCACATGACAAGCTGTGAAACTTCCTGTCAATCTGACTCATTGCTTGAGTTAACATTACCTTTCAGTGACTGGAGTGGCAATGTGTAGTCAGCTGGCAGCGCGCTGCCAGAAAGGACAGCAAGGGAGCTGTATCATGAATGTTCATCTTACTATTAGGATATCTTATCTATCTGTGGTTGCAGAAACAATATACTAAGTGTGCAGCAGTGAGAGCACATGCCGTTCAGAGCACTGTCTGTCCTCTCTCTTTGTGATAGGAAGCCAAGGGCTGCTCTGAACACAGTCATGTCGCTGATTGCCACAGCTGATGAAAAAAAGGCCATGGATTTGCAAACTGCTTTGCCTATGCAAAAGCAGGCTGTCAAGGGAAGGACAATAATATATGAACAAGAATACAAGCCCTGTGAAAGACAGCGAGCCCAAGCAGTTATGGGAACTGCAGGGCTAACCCCAGGGCTCTCCTTCTGAAATTTGTTCCAGTCATGCCCCTCTCTTACCATGAGGATCTCTTTCTCCTCAGGCTTCCTGGGGGAAACTGTGTGTTACCTCTGCAAGTAGAAAACAAGAAAAGGAGTAACAGAGCACTCCATTTCTATATCAGTAAGATTGATCATAGGCTTGTTTCCAAAGTGCTTTGGTCAGTGCAAATCCCTGTTTCCTTCAAGAAAGACTCCACGGAGATACTCCGTGTATCTGTAGGAGTAGATTTTAAGGAATATCTTTAAGAATGCGGGATAAGAATATGTTTGCTAGCACATAAAGATGGAAATATGTTTTGGACCTAGATCATCATGTCATAATGACAACATTTCCCTCAAAGCTGAAAGTGTGGTGCCCACTGAGCATGTATTAATCAGTTTAGATCAGTTTTTCATGGAGATTCTGCTGGAACCAAAAGGCCAGACATTGATATGACCTGGTGGTGGAAGCATGTTGTGGGGCTTCTAACTCCTTAGGTACAAGTGTCTCCTCCACTGGTGGGGGTCTTGGTAGGTTTGAGATGGACTATGCAGGATACAGTCTGCATTATTTATGAAACAGGGGGTGGAGCACCTTCCCTACAAAGACAGTCTGAAGGAGCTGGGCTTGTTCAGCCTGGAGAAAAGAAAGCTGCAGGGTGACCTCATTGCGGCCTTTCAGTAACGTAAAGGAGCCTACAAACAGGAGGAGAGCCAACTCTTTGAAAGGATGGATAGTAGTAGGACAAGGGGAAATGGTTTTAAGTTGAAGGAGGGAAGATTTAGGTTGGATATCAGGAGGAAGTTCTTTACTATGAGAGTGGTGAGGTGCTGGAACAGGCTGCCCAGAGAGGTTGTGGATGCTTCATCCCCAGAGGTGTTCAAGGCCAGGTTGGATGGGGACCTGGGCAGCCTGGTCTAGTATTAAATATGGAAGTTGGTGGCCCTGCCTGAGGCAGGGAGGTTGGAGATACGTGATCCTTGAGGTTTCTTCCAACCAAGTCATTTTATGATTCTATGATTCTATGATTCTACTATTCTATGATATAGACACCAGGCCAGTAGGATGTGTGCTGAGGACACCACATGGATTTCTTCTCTGCTGCCAATCATCTAGGAGAAGCACGGCTCTGAATTTCTTGCTTTAGACTGAGTGCTCTGAACTGTGCTGCTTTTGAAGTCATACACTGCTTTCCCCCTCCCCTCCCTGCCCCACACACACATCCTCTCCTTTCCCCAGCGGGAAGCGCTGCTGCATAATGCTGTGGGGAAGAAAACAGGGATGACTGACATCAGATTTATTTGAAAGGTGCTTTTAAAGCATAACTAGGGACGCCATGAGATGTCTGGCTCCAGGAGGTGAGAGGTAGCCTGGGAGTCAGAAGAGGAAGGTGGAGCAGAGCCAGCTAAATCCAGGTTAAGCCAACCCTTCTGTTCTTAGCTTTTAAGGTTGAAATCCTGCTGCCCTCAGCTAATCTAACATCTGCTTGTCAAATAACTATTGATTTTACGTGCAAGTAAGATTGTGTCTTGCTGCAACATATTTATAAGCACGTACACATAAAATGATAAGTAGATTAAAGAACAGGTAGATAGATGAATTGATATTTTGCACTTGCATACTGTACTGAACACTGGCTTGAATGGAAATCAATAAATAAGAAATAATATGATGGAGGAATTGGAAGAAGTATTGTGTACTTATCTGTCTTCCTACCAAGCTGCCTAACTTCTATCCTGTCACAGAGAGCCTCTGAAGCCTATAAAAATCACCTTATTGATTTTTAGGCAATTAGATTAATATTATATATACACACAAAAGGCTTTTTCTGCCCGATATCAACACTTGTCTGTTTGACTCCATGCCCACTGAAACAAATGGGGTCTTGGATGGTCTTTTATCCTGGTTGTTTGCAAAGTTTCTGTCTAAACCACACTTGAAGTAAGAATAACAGAAGAATAAAAGAATAAAAAGTAAGAATATATCTGTAGTAGATTTTTATTACTGTGTGATGTTCTGTATACACAGGTAGTACTCAGAGATACCTCTCAAAGGACACATACACAGAGTCACTGCTATCAGAATTGGACTTCTTTATAATTCTTTAGATCTGTGTAGGTATTCAGTGGATAGGTATGGATGTCTAAGCAATTTGCCTGTGTAACTATTATGGATAAACACTATAGAGATATATCCGTAATATACCTCTAGATCATAGAATCATAGAATCATAGAATGGCATGGCATGGAAAGGACCTTAAAGATCATCTAGTTTCAACACCCCTGCTGCAGTCTGGGTTTCTGGCTGCTAGATCAAGCACTATATGCCTATACCTATGCCTATACCTATACCTATACCTATACCTATACCTATACCTATACCTATACCTATACCTATACCTATACCTATACCTATACCTACCTATACTTATCTGTATTTATATTACAAATGTGAGTGTGTATGCACATCTGAGTGGTCTGTATATATTAGAAAGAAATGTGCACATTTGGAAAAATCCTCTGTATTGTGCAAAGCAGACAGGCAGTCAAACATTCAGCAAGGATTCCAGGCGCTGTGAAGGTAAGTTGAGTGAAAATGTTTATGTGCATGTTCAAAGCTGGGGAAGTTTGAATCTTGTACAATACAATTAAAATGTGTATTTTAGTGATAACTGAATCAGAAATAAACACAAAGAAAATATGAGAGAAGAAAGGAGGAAAAAATTACGCACTGCCGACATGCTCTGAATTAATTTGCTAGGTAGAAACCATGATGTCGATGTAGATACTGTATCTGCAGCTAGCTCCACAGTGAGAGGAATAACCTCTATCTAATATGGTGTTGATATGAAGGACTTTGACACAGTTTGAAAACACAAGCGACACATTAGTTAGAAAATAGCATTTCTGCGCTATGGGGTCCAAAGCAAATAATTTATGCTGCAGGCTTTTTTGTTCTAGTGATGATTATTTTATGAGAAATAGGTTTTGATTTCTAAACTTAGCCGTGCTGCCCACAAATGGTACTTTCTGGGGATTAACGATTGATCTTTCCATTTCTCAGCTTTTCTTGATTCTCTTCACATCTTCTGCTTCCCAATGTAATGTGTAAGCTCTGTAGGCAAATGCAGAGTAGTCATCTGGCAGAAGCAGCAAGCCACTGGTGTATGGACATATTTATCTCTCCAATTTTTATCATGTCTTCAGATGGAATACCAAGGATGGCTGAAACATTAAAGTTGGACATTCATTTATGGCGCCCATTGAAGGGAAAAAAGCATTCCCTTTCTTCAGTGTTTTGAACCCGTGTTGCTGAAGTCAATATCCAGTCAAAATCTTTGCTGATTTGAAAGAGTGGGGAGAGCAAAGATTTCAGAATTACAAGGGCAGATCAGATGAGTGCTTGAGCATACTCTGAAATATGTCCTACATGATGGAGCTGCTGATCTTTGTAATTTAGGATGGGAACTTGCGTGTATTTGATTTCCCTCCAGCTCAGGTACATTTCCTAGATTTCTAGCAAGCCATCAATAGATGTTTCAGGTGGGCAAAACCAGTCATGCAATTATTGGTGAATGGCTAGAGTTACTCTTCCCAATTCTCTAATAGTGGATTATGCCCTTATATATTTATTTTCCCACCTTCTCTGTTTCAACCCACCTTTGCATCTCCTGAAGGGAAAATGCTCATCTGATAGAAGTCTTGTCTGACTGCCTTTGAAGGATGGCTTGAAATAAAATCAGTCTGGATGATCATTTGATGAAGCTGGCTGGACACAGCAGAAGAATTGTTATAAAAATTGCTTTTCTGAATCCTTCTAGATGTAAATTTACTTCTTCAAGCTTCATATTCATATTAGTAATGCATTATTGGCAGCATGTCCCATGATCATCTTATGCTTCCTCTATTGTCAACAGAGCTCAGTAATCAGCTGCTGAGGGTGATTCATCCTATCTCATATCTGAATTGTTCTGTGGTTATTGTTATCTTCCATCCAGAGCAACTACCCATCTAAATTGAGCGATCCTGTTAGTGCCTTAGGTGGGATAAACTGCTGCTGGGATTGAATATGCAGGATACCTCAAAGTATTTTTGGAACATAAAAAGTGAATACAAAACCCGAAAAGAGTAGCTGCTGTACCTCTGACTCGTCATGCATTGGGCCAGGCAAAAGCACCTGAAGTGAATGTATTTTCCATTCCCAATCTCTCTCTCTTTTTTAAAAGCATCATCATGTGCTCAACTGACACAGAAAATATCACTTGGCCCAGCTGGTCTATCAAATAATGGCAAATAATCCAACTAAGCAGCTAGTAATGATTACCAATAGGTTAAAATCTACTAAAATAAACTGGTGGGCTAAATTAATTAGAATAACATATCCATTCTCAGAAATCACATAGATTCAAATGATTCAAAGTATCACCAAGATTTTAGATGTCTATACTGCCAAGGCCATCTCTGAGGAATGTTTTGCAACCAGTGACCAGAGGACTGAGGCACCTAGAACCAAATCCAGCCCTTTGGAGTGAGCTGGATCACTGAATACCTGCCTGGATCTGAGAAGGGTGTGGGTGGCCTTTGTTACAAATCTAGATTGAAACCTAATCATACATAACATGCTTCCAGGCAGGCACTTTTCTTGTTCAGCAAATAATAAATGCTTGTAAAACTGTACCAATACAAAAAACATGATCAATAGCACAATAAAATATTCTTTATAGGAGCACTCCCATCTAAGACTTTCCTTCTATTAGAGATCGGAGAAATACAAATAATCCGAGTTTTTATGATTTGTTCCTACTTCAATTTCACAACCTGACTGTTGCAAGAAAGTTGTTTTTAAGCCCTGCTGACCCCTGCACCTTAAACTCCATGTAATCTTGGTGAACTCCATTGCATTTCAGTTTGCTGCATACCTTAAGGAGAGACTGGAATGTTTTGCATTGCTGAAAGGAATTTTGGGCTCAGAACCATGTTCTGCTAGTGGCAGCACCAATAGTTCAGGCATACCTTATTTTTTGACATTGAGGAAAATAAACGTTGGGGTTGATTCTTTTCTCCAGTTGTAAATTCTTTGGGAAAGAAAGAGAAACGAGGAAGCTAGTGGTTGGGAGAAAGCATCCATTTCTCTCATATTATTTATGACTAAATAGCAGCATTCAAGGGGCAATTTTGGATTTTTGGACAGCTGCCCGGCCTTTGTTGCTGCTCTTTTTGGTTATGCCGGTTTTGTATCTCAGGAGATAAGTCAGAGAGCAAACCTAGCTTTGTGGAGTCAAGGTGCCCTTATGCGGTGCAGCACAGCAAGCTGTTCAGTGCTCCTGCAGATTCCATCTGCATGTGGTCTTGAGTCATTACTGGAAAAGATCTCAGAGCATTTGTTTTTTATGCCCTCACTTGTGTGACTTCGCAATGGTAGACCTGGATTAATTTATACCCATCGTGTTTCTAATACAGATGTGTACTCCTGAGGCTCAGTGCTCACCTTGAATCTGTTTTCACATGGTGTTATGATCAGACTTTGGCCATGAAGCACGTCTAGGTTTAACATAGGCTCAGACCCCAGGTATTTGTTGTGAAAGAGATTTGACTTCAGATTCAAATACATTTATATACAAACGGACTTTGTAGAGTGACTCAGCTGTACTTGCCGTGCAGTGATGGCACTCACTGCAGCATTTTTTCTTTACCTAAGACTCTAGCACTGTGAAGTCCATGTGCGGGCCCTCAAAATATTGAATCAATCAAAGTTCCTATGTATCTTTGTTTTGTTGGGTAAGGAATAATAGGAATAAAAACTTACGACAGGGAATGGACACCTCAGCATCCTTAGATGTCAATCAGAACACCAATTATCCAAAGATTTACAGCATCCTTAAAGAGGTTTTCCATTGACTTTGTAAAGGAAGGAAGGAAGAGAGAGAGGGAGGGAAGAAGATGATATAAATAAAGAAAGAAAAGGAGCAGTAAAAGAAAGAAAACAGAACAGCAAGCAATTCTCCTCAGATAAGTAGTTGTAGTTCATTGAACCTTGTCTTCCTTTTGCCTCCCTGATCTTAGGTAAACATCTGAGTGAAGTCCAAACCAAACACACACACCAAAATAGCATGGGGTGTAACTGATACAAGCTTCAGTACTAGGAGAAAAAGCTTCTTAAAAGGAGGAGGAGAGAGAACTCTTTCTAGAACAACCACTGCTTCGATGAAGACTATCATTCTTTTGACTGTACAGTGGGAATTTAGTATTTCCCAAAGCAAACATAAGAAAATGCCCTTTTCTACAGATGTGGCAGCTGTTGAGATGATGAAGGAGCTCTAAACATTCAGTGCTCTTTTACAGTCATTCTATGAAATTGCCCTGAAGTCCCTCATACACGTTTTGAACTCACGTGTTGAAGTCAGTAACCAGGCCATCTTTCCTATGCAGTAGGAACTTCTCTAACTTTCTGTGCAGTGTGTTATGAGGAGGAGGTAAGGATGAACAGTAATGTAAAAATGGAAAGGAGAAATTCAAGACACTGTAGCCAGTAACTTTGGACCATCTGGAGAACCAAGATCACTGTGAAATGCTATGCACACAGCTGAGTTGAAGGCTTGGGCTCTCATCTTCTTGGTTAGGTGATGGAGGAGACAGGTAGGATCAGAGGAACATTTGGGTATTAAGCAACTCAAGATAGCCTAGCTCATTTGAATGCCTTAAGTTTGCAATGAGGAGGCTCAAAGCTCATAATTTCATGTTGAACTCAACTACTTTGAGAAGCATCACACCTAATCCAAACTGAAGATGTCCTCATATGCCTAATGTGTCTAGACATACTAGATTTTAATATCCTACAATTTGCAGGAATCTAAAAGTGATGGAGACACCAATGTGGTCAAAGCATGTGCTGCATTTTCACCAGTGTAAATCAGAAAAACACCACCCATGGTTGGAGCTGCATAGATTTACACCAGATATGTGGCTTCTTGCCAGTGTTGGCTCTTACAGAAGATATAAAAGGCTTTTAGATGAGGAGGAGGTTATGGAAGGGAGGGGTGGCTTATTGAGAAGATAGGGCTAGGTCTGCCATGTAGCTGTTTAGGAGACAGCAAAACCCATGTCCAATGCATCTGACACACCTGATCTTTTTTTTTTTTTTTCCTGGGGATTAAAAAGGATCTTGAACTTCTTTTGCAGTTCTACACATGGGCTGCCCCTCGTGCTTTTATGCTATGCTGTGCACAGTTCTCATCGTTGCTATGCGTGGGGTACAAAATGTTCCTCTCTGGAAGAACTGTGATGTTCTGGGAGTGTTGCTGCTGGCTGTTAAAAGGCTTCTGCATTTGCCCCAGAGGAGAGGAGGGGTATGGATGCACATCAGATTTCCACATTGTATAAAAGAAGCCTTATAATTATCTTATACATTACAGTTGGGAGCCTTAGGCAAAGGGTAGGCTTCTATGCTTTCTCCTGACCCATTGTACAATGTTTCATGTGATGCAGGGTGGGGATGCGGCTGCCTCTAGACGTCTTGGTCGTGTAATGATAGTCATTCTGTGTCCAATGGAGCTGAGCCAGCCTGCCTGGGCACAGGTCAAAGTTGGACAGCATGGCTGCAGGACACACCAGGGGGTGCAATGTGGGGTTGGAATGCCATCATGGCACTGTTGGAAGGCTCCAGAGGGTGGACTGTACCCTAGAACATGCAGCATTCTGACATCTCTTCTGAACATGAGGTCCACATGCAATGTTGGTAAATGCTGAACTGTCTGCCTGTCAATGCTCATCCCAAGGAAGAGAGCTGCTCCCGCCACTGATTCCTTACACATCCTCTGATGAGGTCCCATCCACCTTTTGTCCCTTTGTTTCTAGAGGTGAGCCAGCTCTGCACCTTCCCCCACCTTCCAGCTTTGCCTCCATGGTGGTGAGCTAGCAAGAGCTGGTAAACACACAGAAAAACTTTCTCCACACTTAGAAGGCATCTATTATAATAGAATCGTAGAATCATAGCGGTTGCAAGAAGCCTCTGGAGATCACCAAGTCCATCCCCCAAGGTCTCACAAGATAAGCCAAGACAGGTTAAAATAGGAAACACAGCACTTCTGTATGAGCAGATTGTGCTTATCTATTGTTGCTGTGATATAGTATGAGAGGATTTGCTCTTATAAGGAGGGACAGATGCACTGTAATCCCCCTTAGCCTGGTCCAGAGCACCCTGTGTGGTCTGGGTGCTGAGGTGCTGTTGCAGATGAACTGGCTTCCAGCTGCACCCAGCCAAAATTAATTCCAGGATTAATTCTTGAGCTGGCCGCAGCGGGATGTTCATCCATTGAAATGCCATGATTTTTGAACCAATGGTGTAGCTGGTCCCTTTGTGTCCAGCTTTCTTATTTGAATGGCTATTTTTATTTTTGTGAGCCTGTGTTTCCCACCAAGAAGTCTGTTCTGATGGCAAAAGCACGATGCTGATCTTTGAACATATCAAAGTGAAACCTTGTGAGGTTTTTGTGTTCTTGAAGCCCACCAACTTGCTCAAACGAACCTTGGGCCATGGGCTGGGGCAGATTCCAAGAGATGACAAAATCAAAGTTTTACAAAAGAATTCCTTGTCTGCGGCACACCCCACCACCCCACCCAGGGGAGAGTAACAGAACAGGAGAGCTATTATGGGAACTCATATCACTGAAAGATCAAGCTTCAGTTTAATCACCTCTTGTTAATTCCTTTCTTATATTGGATTTTAATACATTTTTAATCTGTTTTTCATTCTTCATGCATTATCACCTGGGTGATCTGAGTGAGCAGGAACCAACCTGATGCTGGGACTGAAAAGCAGCAGGGGTGGTGTAAAAGCAGAAGGCAAAATTCCCAGGAAGTTATGGGAGAGGGATAAAAGATGAGGACTTGGTCTGCTAGCACAGTTTTAAGCTGAGACTGCAGCAAGATGGTCCGGTTGTGTGACCTTGAGTCACTCCAGCCTGTGTGCCTCCAGCCTCTCAGTTGCCTGCTCAAATACAGTATCTTTGAATTTAGGATTTTTTACTGAGTGTACACAGAACCAAGCATACCCAAACCTTCTTCCAAGTTAGATCTTCATGTGTAAAAAAAAGAAAAATCTTGAAAACTTCAACTAATGAGAGAGAGAACAGAGAGAGAACCTGTCAAATACCCCTTTGGAGGGACTTCTCCCATCCCCCTCCATGCTTTTCCTTCAGTTCAAAAAGACCCTTATCAACGTTTCAATCTTTCCATGTAAATACACTGACAAGTGTCAGGCCCTGGCAAACCTATAATTAAGGCTGAACACAATTTGCTAATAAAAGCTAAGAAACTGGATTGAGTTTACTTACGCTATTCCCACTGAGCACTTTCCATCAGAATCTTTTATCTGCTTCTGCAAATGCCACTTTGACATTATTTTTACTGAATCAATCAAATGCAGACACTACGACATATTCTCCTTGCCGAGAAGATGCTTCGGCTTCAGCAATGAAAATTTGTTGTTGTTGTCATTGCAGCTTCTCTGACTCACAAAGCGCAGTGAGCTTTTGGAAGGAGAGAAAGAATGAGGAAAATTGAGTGGGGGGAGAGAAAGAGAGAGAATTGGAGAGAATTGGAGAGAGAGAGAGAAAACGTGAGCCAGAGATTGTGGCAGGCTTTACAAATTGGCACAGTCTTATCAACAGCATTTCATGGTTTTCTGGAACTCTTTCAAAGGGAACTTGCCTTTGTGTGCACTGGCTTAAGCTTTACTAATATTTAAAGCTATATTTAAAAGTTTATGAAAATTGCTTCTGAGTTCCTGTCTCTTAAAAATCATCGAGGCCAATGTTTGCTTCTCGCTGTTATCCCTCTCACCCCCTCCCCCAAAGTTTCTGTGGTTTTCCCGTCCTCTTCGTCCTTCCTCAGCAGTCTATCTGCCTTTCCCTCCCCCTCTGCTGCTCTCCCTTCTTCCAGCTTTGTTTCTGGGGTAGCTGGGAGAAGGGTTTTGTTTGATGGATCTATTTGTAAAGGGTGAGGTCCACCTTTCCGCAGTGCCACTCTCTGTTCCATCAGTAAGTACATAAGTAAATAAGTCTCTCATGTGCTCTTTCTCTTGGATCTCTGCTTTGTCAGAAGGTCATCTGGCTTTTTCCCTTGCTTCTCCGTCTTAGTAATTACAGATTGGTCAGTGTAGCATCTGGCACCTCTTACAACCCACTGTAACATCCTAAAGCAGATTTTGAAATATCTCAGGTGGTCTTCATGCCAGCACTGTTTTTAATCAGATTAAAGGGGAGAAATCATAGAGTCACAGGGTCATACAATAGTTTGACTTGGAAGGGACCCTTAAAGATCATCTGTTCTAACTCCCGTGCAATGAACACCTACAGATAGGGTTGATCAGAGCTCTGACTTCGCATGACTTTCAATGTCTCCATGGTCAGGGCATCCATCCCCTCTCTGGGCAACCTGTGCCAGTGCCTCACCACCCTTACTATAAAAAAACTTCTTTGTTATATCCAGTCTAAATCTCCCCTCTTTTAGTTTGAATATAGTTCCATCTCTTGGATCATTTTTGTGGCCCTAACTTCCTCATTTTCCACTGATTGGTAAAGGAATGAGAAAAACTCCAGCTTCTGTATCAATGTTATCTATGTATAGGTAGGCACTCAGATGCATAATTTACATGAGCACCACGGTTGTTTGGAGAAGGAAAGTCTGAAGAGATTAAGTGTCTTGGCGTGGAGACATACTTTTGTTCTGGGCGTAGATGGAAAGAAATGAGGAGGGGAAGGTGATCCAGTGCAGGCCATCAGCAGCCCACTCTTGAGTTTAGCTATTCTAAAGCATAGTGATGACACTTGTGGTAGAATCACAGAACCATTAAGGCTGGGAAAGATCACTAACATCATCTAATCCAACCATCAGCCAGCTCCACCGTACTCACTAAACCATGTCCTTCAGTGCCACATCTTGAACTTCTGCAGGGATGGTAACTCCACCAGCTCCCTGGGCAGCCTGTGCCAATCCCTCGCCACTCTTTCTGAGAAGAAATTTTTCCTAATATCCAATAGATTATGGCTGTCTGTGAGCTACTCACACTTTTTTTTTTTTTTTTTATCATCATGCTGATGCATATCTGCAGAATAGCATCCTAAAAATATCCACTTCTCTTCTGATGGAACTGGAGGTGGCTCTCTCAGCTATATGAATAGCTACTTTTCATAGATCTAAACAAAAGAAAGATTAATCCTTTCTAGTAGTATCTGTTGACTTTTTTTTTTTTTTTTTTTTTAAGTGTATACCTTGGGTATATCCAGTGGCAATGTCCTGCTTTCCTAGTTTAGACCCAACTGATGAAGCCATGGCTGATTTTCTCCCTTCACAATGTCTACTCTGCACCTGGGGTTATTTGGTGGAGCTACTCTGGCTTCAGAAAAGATGATCTTCTTTGACTTTGTTGACTTCAAAAGAGCTAGGCAAATGTGCCCTATCTGAGGAAGTGACCCCTTACTTCACTTTATTGTACAGCATAAAAGGAGCAGCTTAATGTAGGAGAATATCAGGCAACACTCCCATCTCTCAAAGCTTAAAAATGCATAGAAATGAACCACAAACAAAAGCTATAAATGTCTTCTGTATCCTGTAGTGCATCAGTTATAAGCAAATCCTTTATATAAATGAACCCTAGATCCTTTAGATTCCCTTTGAAGAAATCTTGTCCTCTGGCAGCTGGAACTGCAGTGATGGGAGTGACAGAGGTAGTGGCTGGGAGACATGGCTGTCTGCTTGAGATAGGATCAACGTTCCTGCGAGGGACAACTGCAAATTTGGTGTTACAGTGAGATTATAAATCCCCTTAGATTTTAGTGGTGGTTTTGGAGAGAGAAGGAAAATAGAGCTAGAAAATTATTATATGTATATATATATAGAGAGAGAGATGTACATAAAATATTTATAATGTCTGCGTACTGATGGTAACATCATGTTATGTTGGAGAATATATATTGTGCTTTAATGCATTAATCAGTACAGGACCAATGAAGTGCATGTGACCACCACTATTTTACAAGGCAGAGAAGGTTAAGTGATTTGCCTGAGGCCAAAGAATAAATCACTGTCACCGATGGGATGAGAAAGGGAGAGGCTCCAGTTCAGGTGTGACTCTAGATAGAACAGGCAATACCAGAATGAAACAAGGCCTAGGCAAAGGGCAGTGGTAACTTGTCACTTTGGTGTCCATCACTTTGCTAAGAGGTGCTGCTGGAGGGAAGCTCTTCTGCCCCCTCTTTTATTTTCTCATCAGATGAAACTGAAGCCAAAGGTCTCTGCATTTTCTAACCCCAAGACTCATCTTTGTCTCCTTTTCATGCTTCTTGTGTTTTGGAAAATGATTTTATTTTCTAGAGGTCAGATAGCTCAGTACAAGGAAGTCCATACCTCATGCTCAATTTCCCTGCAACAGTGAGATCCTGTCATAGTAGCTCACACGTTATAGAAAACAAAAGTGCCTGTTAAAAAAAAAAAAATGATCATGCACACCAAATAATTAGTGTCATTAATTATTAGTACTGTGGCAGCACCTGCAGGGCCCAATTAAGATCCAAACCTTATCACGCTAGGTTGGGGAAGCATATTAACACACAGCTTTGGCTTTGAAGATTTTGCATTTTTAATGGACAGAGTTAAGAAGAGGAAAAAGGAACTTATTCTTCTTATTTTGCAGGTGAAGCACTGGGATCTGGAGGTATTGAGTTGCCCAGGGTCACATGTGTTATGGCAAAGATGAGAGCTGAACCTGTGGTCCTATGTACTGATCAAGGAGGGATCCGAAATGGAGTTTTACAAATATGGTGAGGCTTCAATTTAACATAAAAACTAATAAATTGGAAAAAAAAAAAAAGAGCTTGGGAAGGAAGGAGGAGGGAGAAGGATGCGCATGACTATGCCTCTCACAGTCAGGCTGTTCAATGACTAACAACTGGCCTTCCCTGGAATGCTCCAGTTAATGTCTTATTTCATCCCAAGCCACTTAAAGAGCTAGTTAATCTTAGAAAACCCTGAGCCTATAATCTAATGCTCAAATAACAACATTTGGCATTAAGTCACTGTGAGGGGAACACATATGTATATGTGTGTATATTTACAAATATATACATATATAGTGTTTTACTTGTTTAAACTACATATATATGTATATTTAATAACTCATGCACACACACACCCTGCCCTGTCTTAAAATAATATGACTGAGTTAGCAGTGGGGGCCTACCATTGTAGCCTGGAAACACGGCTGATTTAGAAGGTATCATTAACATTTTAAACAAAAAAAATGTCTCATTTAGATTAATAATTTGAAAAGCTGTGCTGAAGTAGAAAGAGTCAAAGAAAAGCACTTAAACATTGGCAGAATGTCCTATTTTTATCATATACAGAATAAAATTCTGTTTTCTTTTGATTTCATGGTTTTTTTCCCCCCAAAATGAAATAGCTTTTCTACATAAGCTTTAGAAAAGAATAGAGGTTGATGTCAAATTTAAAGTATTTGGAATTTTTACTTTTAGTCTGCAGGAAGAAAAAACACAAAAGAGTTTGCATGCCAAATGTTATAAAAGAGGCACACAAAAAAAGGAAAATTTGATTCCCCTAGATGAGAAATGTATTTCCCTTTGCCCCCATGATTCAGCTCCCTGGCATAAATGTATTCTGACAGATATAATGCATTTTCCATCCCACAAATCACGTTATTCAAAGCACAGAAAGACCTGCAGCAGAGGTGAGCAGAGTAAGGATGTAGAGATCTTGTTGCAGCCTATGGGAGAAGAGTTTCACTTAAAGACCTTGCAGGTGTGCTGGTTTGCATCAGTTTGGTAGAAGTAGTTGGTTATTGCATGTTCCCCGCTATGGAGGGATCCTAAAGAAGCTGAAACTCTTCCACTGTACAGCATGGTGTTGTCCTGAGAAAGGACACTGGAAAATGGCCATAGTATTTGAGCCAACCCAAATTGGCTCTTATGTTGAAACTGCTTTTCTACATAACCATTCAATCTTCCTGTGGGGGAAAGTGTGACCAATAGAACCCTCTCACAGAAGTGTTACAGAGAGAAGGAAATAAACATTTTCAGTGCCTTCAGGTGCAGGAGTGATGGGCATTGAGAAAATGCCCATTTGGAAATGAATTGTTCTGTCTGGGGGCAAAACTGGGATAACACACACAAAAAGTTGTCCTGAGGGTGATGCATTTCATGGGAAGAAAGAACAAAATCCAGAACTGTTGACTACTGAGCGCTCTGTCCAGCCTCCGCACTGCTTACTTCAGGCCTTATGAGAAGAGAAATGAGGGAGTGCATATTTGCATTTCTTTTGCAGAATGGATATGTGCAGAACAGCAGCTTTAATCCTGGAACTTCCAAAGTGTTGAATGCTTGACTTGGAAATCTGAGTTACAGTTGTTTGATGTATTTATTACTTTTTTTTTTTTTTTTTTTTTTTTTTTTGCATCTCCTTACACAAACACATGAGATAGGCAGCATATATTTATGTAGTGGATTTATGAAGTTTTGCTAAATTACTGTGAAAGTAACACTTTTCAGATCCCGTTCACTCTTTCTGGAGGCGCAAAGTGAACATCCTGCTTTGCGCTTCTGCTGCTGCAGTTGCAGGTTTCTCCATTTCTCTCTTCCTGCAGCTCTGGCGGCTCTTTCCTGTTTTCATATATTTCCATCTTTCTCTTCAGCTGCCATTTAAATGACCTTTCTCATTCACCCTTAAAATTCCACCAAACTGAAAAGGAGTCCTGCCTCCAGGCCTGTGACTGTGGCCTCTGTATCCTTGGACAATGGGATGAGGAAGGAAAAAAAAGGGACATTCCTGCAGGTCCTCGGTGTGTGGATAACAAACAGGGCACAAGAGTCGAGCATGTAAATCAGAAATCACTCCATTAGCTTGTTAAGCATTTTGGAGTGACACCACATACATCAGGAGCTGGTGGCCACAATGGAGGGATCCTGGCCATTTGATATTCATGAGATGGAAGAAGGTTTAAGAAGAGAAAAAGAAAGGGGGAGAGAGGGATGTGGGTTTTCTAATGTAAACACCATTATCATTTGAAAATCAATTAGCTCCTTGCACTGAGGGAATGAGGAGACTTAAGGCCCTTTCTGAACTGCTATTGTGAGCCTGGGTTATTTACTTTAATTAAGAGGAGACAGAGTGGATTATTGTCTCAAACCAAAGAGTTGGGAAGAGTCAGAAAATTACACTCTACCTCACTGCACAACAAAGCCGGGGTAAGAGACAGGCTCCAAACCCAGCAAAGTCAGAAAGAAATTAGCCTTTAATCTGGATTTGTCCTACATAAGGCACAATCAAAAAGAAGTGAGGTTCGGAGCCTTCTTGCTAAGCACAAGGCTCAGTATTACAGTTGCAGTCACTGCCAGTGCTTCTGTTGAACTTTAACATTTTGACTTCATGGGGCTTTTGCGCCTGGAAGGGTTAGAGTTTGAGAACAAACTCTATTTTGGACTAAAATTTGACAGAATGAAGTGTCAGGTGTCAGGCTGCATTTCCTCCTGCCTGCTCCAACCTATTTAGGAAGAAATGTTTTGCTTTAGAAACAAATATATTAAATTGTTGATGCAAAGATGTTTCCTGAATGAAGATGCTTATATTTTTTTGGCTCTTATTTAATTCAAACAGCTCAGATTAAAAGAAAAGGAGAAAAAAAAAAAAAAAGGCGAAGAAGGAGGAAAAAAAAAGAAAAGGAATTTGGCAAGTGACTAATCCACAATATTGTCTAATTTGGCATATGGAGAAACACCCCCCCGAGGTATCTAATACTGAGATGTTTCAGCACTGCTTTGCATTGCCCACTCTTACTCTGCATACTCTAAATATGTATTAAGTCAGTCGAGCATGGCAGCTGCTGAAGGAGTTGCCACAGCTTACTGGGTAAATAATGATCGCTTTATAAATCACCTAAATGCATATCTACCCCAAAGACCATGGCAGTGGCTTGTGGGAATGCTGATTTGCATTTTTAAAATTTCCTTGGATATATTTGCAATTGCTGTGCCTCCTGCTGATTGCTGCACGCTCTAGTTCTAAGTTCAGGTCCCCGTTCTTTCAGTTATGAATGGATGAATCTGGAGTGTCATCACTGAAATGAGCCACACAAAGTCAGACTGAGGAAGCAGCCCACTTGACAAGATTCCTCAAGGAATACCCTGTGAACACAATTTGGCTCTGACATCTCTTGTTGGTTTTGCATTTGGAATGACTTTATAAATAAATCCTTCAGAGCTGAGAAGCGCCATTTTTAGGATGAGCTGCTGTCCAGATGTGAGATTGAGGGAAGGTAGAGCCAGACCACAGCTTAAAGATTGTAGTCAGGCCCTGCATCCCTCTGGAAAATATCTTCCCTACGACAGTCTTTGGGGTCCAGATAAGCCCTTTTGTTGGCCCATGGAAGAAAAAAAATGCTGTTTTTTCCTATCTTCTTTACACACACCGAAGCTCACTGTTTCTTAGTCCTTCACAGAACTGGGACCTGTGTTTTATCATCAGAGACATCTTGGCCTGCAGTGAACTCCAAAACACATGACTCTAGAAGCAAATGGATGAGGAGGCTTTTCAGAGGGCCCTTAGGAATGAAACATTCATTACTTCAGGCAGCAAGAATAAAATACGTTCTAGTATGTGGCTGGTCAGAGTTATCACAGGCATTCAGGGTTCTTTTCTCTGCCTTTCTCTTGCAGTTGGTTCCTTTCTTTCTCATTTGACCCATTGATTAAACCAGATCCTTTTTCTGTGATAGTCATTCCCTCTCTTCTTCAGGGCAGGTGTGTCCACCTACATGCTGTATTGTCTTGTAGAAATAGCTACCCTGCCTCTGGAGCTCAGAAAAGCACAAATGTTTCCTGGTTAAGTTAATGCTTTTTGCATTCTGGCCTCTCTCTTGAGTTTTTACCTTTCCCAAGCTGGGTCGCTGTCTTAGTTTCATTGGGAGAAAACTGTTTTCTTCAGAGTGTCTGGTATGATGCTATGTTTTGGTTCTAGGAGAAAAGCAATGTTGATAACAGACCAATGTTTATAGTTGCTGCTAAGCAGCATCATACAGAGCCAAGGCTACTCACTGTGAAGGGCCCAAGGAGCTGGGAGGGAACAGAATTAGAACAGCTGACTTAAACTGGCCAAAGGGATATTCCATACCATATGGCATTATGCAGAAGGAGTTTTGAACTGAGTTGGAGTTCTCTGTCTCTTCTGCTGCTTGGAGGGCTATCTGGACTTTCGTTGGGGAGTGGTCCTTGTACATTACTTGTTATATACATTCATGTGTATATGTATATATATACCTGTGGAGGTATAATCACAGAATGTTGGGCAGAGGTTCAGTTGTTGCTCTTTTTTCTTCTGGTAGGGTATAGCTTTTAATACAAAGCCAGTGGGTTCAGATAGTGTATTAATTTCATTCATCGCTCCATTCATGTTGGATTAAAGTGAGTTCTTTGTATATTATCTGGTTATCATATTATTTTGTGATCTTGAATATACTTAATTGTATTAGAAATCACGCACTGTAGTCTTATTTCCCTGGAATAAACCTAATCCTCAACTGGAATGTAGGTTCAACAGACCCACAGGACTGAGCTGCTGGCTGCAGATAGCTTGTGTGTGTGTATAGATGACTACACACAACTGTGCCACCTATATTTGCATTCCTATAGCTATTCATTATTTGTATCTATTATACAGCAGAGAGAGCACAAATGTATGCAATTGAGTCACAACAATGAAGAAATATGAAAGGACCAATCCATCAGTTCAAGTGTGTTTGTGTTTAAGCGAAGGGGACACACTGATAAATTCACTGATTTATTCTCACTAACTCTGTATTCTGAGGCAAGGCCTGGGTCACTGAAGCTGCTGCAGCTGACAATGATTTATATCAGCTGCAAGATCTGCCCTGGAGCTTTTAAGTGTATGTCAAGGACCTTCAGCACTTTATGAATCTTTCTGGATGGAGTTTTCCAAATCAAAATCTGAAGGAAAGGCAAATCCATTAAGAAAAAGCACACATGCTCAACAGTTTTGTGTTTACAGTTTCCTATCTTGTTTGTTGAGATCCTATTCAGTTTTGACCAGCCAGCTGTTCAGAGTCATGGCTTACAGCCTTGAATAATAACCATGGTCTCATTCCAGAAAAAACAAAAAGATTCTAAACACTCATTGGGTTAAATTGAGTCCAATGGGGACATCAGGAGTGTCTGTTGATTGCTTGCTCTTACTCCTACAGCTAAGGTGCAGAGATTTCTCAATGTCTTTTACCTTTGTGGAGCAACATCTTCCTTCTTACTTTGGTGCTGTTACATAGAGGAGTACTAGACAGCCCAACTGAAGGGCCAAAATTCTTACCCAATTTCTATCTCAGAAAAACTCATCTATGAATTAAGGAGCTTGTATGCCCATGTTTATCTCGTTATTGCCTTGCCAGTGGAATAGACTCTCTCTGTCAGTGACCCCATTGGAAGCCATTTCTTGGTGGGGTTGGTGGGGTTGACTTCTGTAGGCATTCTCTTACTTGCAGCTCTCAATCCAAATCAAAAAGCCCCTGGTAGAAAAAGTAAAACGTGACTGGGTTTGCTCCAGCTGAGGTGGGCTGTGGGCTGTTCACACTGGCAACAGAGTTGGCAAACTGATGAGAGACGAGTGAATAACATCCAATGTCAAAGCTGTGTGAAGCTGCTTGGGGCGAGCGGTTGGCTGGAGGAAAGCATATGATTAAGTGTGATATTAAAGCTGAATGGAAGTGAAGGATCTGACTGCTGATTTCACAGAAGCACTGAAGAAAGAGGGAATTCTCTATAAGATTTCTTGAGAGGTTTTTTGTTCCCCAGCAAGAAGGCTGCAGGACATCCCAGTTAAAGGCTGACCTATCTACAGAAGCCTTGTGTGATGGCTTTCCCAGAGCCAACGCCTGTTTCCCCCCACAGCTCCCCAGTAGCTTTCTGACAGAGCTTCTTGCATCCAAGGATGTTGGCTTGGCAGGCTGCCTTGGTACTCCCTGGATCACGGGATCACTGGATGAGTTAATTTGGAAAGCACTTCAGGAGGTCCCTGTCCAGCCTCCTGCTTCACACATGGCCAGCCATGAGTTCAGGTGGGGTTTCTCAGGGCTGTACCTGGATTACTGGATATTTGCATGTATTATACAGGGACTGCTGCTCTCCTGAACTGTTCTTTGACTTGTGCTCTCTGGTTCCTTGGTTAGCCAAAGCCAAAGCTGGCTGGTTGTCAAATGCACCATCTTCCAGATTGCTCAGGTTGAGAAACTGTGCTACTGAACTAAGCTGCCCCCAAGTTTCACATTTATTCTTCCCAACAAGAGCTGTTTTGCGTTTTCCTTCCTCCTCCTTTCCCCTCTAACAAAGCTTTCTGTTTCTGTCTTACTGTCTGTATAGCTGAAATAAAATCAGATCAAAATGTAATCACAGTAAGTTATTTTCTGGTGGATGAAATATTCGGGGCACATGTGGCTTAGGACCTGATACTTTTAAGATGTGGGGAAGATGGCGGTGTGGGTTCAGGGTCAGATATCACAGAACAAGGCCACTGAATTCTCCTAAAATATGGGGGAAAGTCACTTAAACTGTGGAATTCCTTGTAGGATTTTATGGATATTAATCATTTTCTTTGATTCAGAGTATGGTAGGAGAGACTCATGGGAGAAAAAAACACTGAGGTCCTTCACATGAAAGTAATCACTCATGGCTTATGAAATTCAGAAATCGAATATTCCCTGGGGGAAAATGACAAGGTTTCAATTTTATCATACTCTACTCAGAATAATGGGTTGTCACTGACAGGACTCTGGGCTGGAGGAATAGTGTTTTGTTCTCTTATTTATCTATATTTTCCTGGTGGGATGAGTCATCATAAACCCTGGAACACTGCTTGTCCAGCTGTCCATGCATGGTGTGGTTGTCTCCTAAACGCAGACTTCACCTTCTTTACTATGGAAATGACTGTATTGGGGGCATGTTCCTGATAAGGTGCATGTGCTGCTATGCATGGCTGAAAGGTGTGTGTGTGTAGACCCAGCATCACAGAATCATGCCCTTGTCCATATTTTCTTCGTATTTGTACACAGCTGTCAAGAACAATGCTTTGTCAGTGACATTTTCTTCTAGTTACACCATGAGCTGTGTGCTTAAGGCTGATCCCTTGTGATACACTTTGCACACCCTGCTAAACGGGCATTCCAGAAGCTTCTGTTTCTCCAAAATAGCGATGATCAGGGTTGTTTGGTAAAAAAAAGGAAACCAACAAACTGAAAAACAACGTGATTAGCTGCTCTAATCCTTCAGCAGAGTAGCAATACTTTTTCTTGCTGTCATAGTTCTTGACAGTATTTTACATTCTGTTGTTCAGTCATTGACTTTGGAATAGGAAATATCCATGTGTGGTTGTGCTGTAAGTCTGAGTTTATTCAGAATGGGTTCACACAGAAGCCTCTTTCATGCCATACCACAGATTTCCACCCAGCCCCTTTTTTTTTTGACTTACTACTTGTGCATTTCCTCCTCCCTCTCTGTTTTCCCTTCAGGGAAACCTTTAAATAAAACCTTTCCCAGACTGTCATTTGCCTCTACAGTGCTTCTGAAAAGCTGCAGTAGCAATGCTCTGTAGGCCACCCTATGTTGCTCACCAGTGCATTTGGTCTCTCCACTCATGGAAAGAGGAACCAAAAAACTGAAGCACATGCCATGCCAGAGAGCCTGGCTCAAGATCCACAGGATTAGCTCTGTTAGCAGTGTACATGTGGCCTTGACATGCAATCAGCAAAGCAAAATGTTCATTATTGCCTGACTGTCAGCTGAAGACAATTTCAATTATTCTGGCATTCCAATGGATGAAGAAACCCTTTAGGCTGGCTCATGAGATTAGACTTAAAGACTCCGTAAATTAAGAAAGTTGCAATCAGTACATTATCTGGAAGGCAGCTGTGGAATATACTATAACAGGGAGGGGAAGGAAGAAAGAAAAAAGACAAATTGCTATATTCAGGTTGTGGTTTTGATATATCAATTTACAGTTTTAACATATGCATTTGTGAAATAATTGTTTTGCATTTCTTAAATCACCTTAACATCAGTGTGAAGTTTGCAACTCCTTTATCTTGAAAGGTCAGTTCTTCTTTTGCCTCATACCTTATTTTAACGACCAGTTTTAGTTATAGGAGGGAAAATACAAGCATTGCCAGAAGAACAAATCTTTCTGAAAGTTATTCAAATATTATACCTGTCTGTTGATCACAAAACTCCATTAGGAGATACATTTGTAATGTCCTCTAGGTTTGTTTTTATAATATCAGATTCTTCTTGCTAGATATGCACGGATGTGGTAATTACTGCCATATATGGCCTTTACAGCTCCTGTCTGATGTGTTAAGTATGAGTATCACTGCATCATCATATGTTGCACTTCTAGAGCTTTTATCTCTGAGATTCCCAAACTGTTTCAGCATCTTTACAAATAACAGTGCAGAACCTGTTTAGTTCCTGCAGTTATGTGACTTCTTCTAGGCAGAAGTGCTGAGATAGGAAGGCTGAAAAATGCGCAATACTGAGGCACTTCTTTTGGCAAAGAAAAAATATTGTTTAGTAGTAAATTATTCCCGTGGGGTGGGATTTTGTTTAATACCCTTGGATAACTATATATGGGCAAGACAGATTTGCCTCAAGGAGCTGATGAGTTGCAACCTAGAGAAGTCGGTGAAAAATCATGGTTGAGTTATGGCAACAAAGTCTTCATGAGAGTTGATGGGTGGGAAAATCTTGCTGAAGGCAGTGACAGTGTCTTCATATTTGCTGTCACCCCAGCTAGCTGGCTGAGGGGGTGAATACAACATGGAGCTTCCTGCTGCTACGCAATGTAGATAGAAGAGATTTATATCATGGTTAGACGGATTGTATACCTCTAAGATGCCTCTAGTGATGTTCACACTGTATTTTAAGGCTGAGTGCTCAACTGTTGACCCTTGACTTTGCTAAGAAGTTTTAGGATGACTTGTGTTATATATCTCAAGGGGACAGTGTCTCTAAGTTGTCTTGTTTCAATCTAATGCACTGCACGGAATTCATCACACTTATGTTTAGTTTACAACATGGAGGAGAATGGGCTGGAATTCTCTATGTAGTCACTGAGGTGAGAGAGACACTCAGTAAATACAGATTGTCTCTACAAGTATCTGAATGGTGGGGGTTGGCCCAGTTAACTTGTGATAGGGTAAGTGGTGATGGCCTTAAGTTGTGCCAGAGGAGGTTCAAGTTGGATTTTAGGAAAAATTTCTTCTCAGAAAGAGTGATGAAATAATTGCAACAGGTTGCCCAGAGAGGTGCTGGAGCCACTGTCTCTGGAAGTGTTCAAGAAACATGTAGATGTAGATTTATATTATCTCTCCAGTATCTATAAAGGGAACCTTGGCTACTAGCCAATGCACCACTGTCTAAAGTTATATGAGATAAGGACCACTCACTTCTTGTTCTGTAGAGGGATTAGACTACACAGCCTTCTGTAGATCTTGTATCTTGCCATAAACACGTAAAGCAGCTAATGAAATGTTGGCAGATGTTGGCTGGAATTGCTAGAGATGATGACAACAGCAATAACTATGATAACAACTACAACAACAGCCATAGACTTGATGTAGTGACCTATCAAACATAAGCATTTCCACTATCCATCATCCTTAACAACTTTCTCTTATCAAACTAATTTTAATCTAATTGACTTTAATGCAGACCTATTTTCAAATGATGGCAATATAACTTTGATCCTTCTACTATGTACTACCAAGAAGATTGTCATCTACAGGGTTTTTCTTTCAGGTTGTGACCTGTTCCTGGATTAATAAGATGGTATGAGTAACTTATTGGAATTTGGAATACAAAGGTCTGAATTTCCAAGCACAATTACTGATTGTCAGAATCTCTGGAAGAATGGAACTTAGATGTCTCTAATTTGATTTTTGAGATTTGAGTGCCCCCTTTCTGAAATCCACATTCTGATAAAAAAATATATATATAAGATAGGAACTTGCAAGCAGGCACCCCAAGACACCCCAAATCTCTAACTACCTTAAAAAACTGTGGTCAAGGATAATTTAAAGCACCTCAAATATAAAATCAGCATATCGCATATTGCACATTTTTTTTTTTTCTCTCAAGTGAAATTTTGTGACCTATATTTGAAAACCATGTAGTTATGGAAGTTGAGACCCAGTATTTTTCACACATGAATCTTTTTAAATTTTTTAAATATTCAACATTCCTGCTTCCTGCTTTTTTTTTTTTTTTTTTTTTTTTTTTTTTTTTACCCCCTAAGTTTGGCTGGAAAGCTGTAAACAGATCCTTAAAAAAATAAAAACCTCACTCACAGTTTATCCCACAGTTACGCATCTTTCTGCTTTGGAGAACATTTAGCTAAAATTAGATGACAGCTCCATACCCTTAGAACCAGTGTTGTGTTTTTCCTCCATTTCTGATCTACATAATTCAAAACAAGGAAATGTTAGCAGGTAAAACTGCAGGGTAAAACCTTTTGCTACTGGAAATATTTGCATTTATTAGGCTAACAACTGTAAAGCAGATATGCACATCTTTAGACTTCCTCATTCTTGCCTTATTAAAAAACGATCTTTGAAATTCAAAAGCTTCCATGTAAATGCTGTGGAGATTTTTTCCTTCCCCTGATGCAGACGGTTGTACTTGTGTGGCTCAAAAAAAGCAGAACCTGGAATTAAGCATGTCAGTGCTTCACTGCTGGTTAAAGTCCAAACCTGGTGTGCATGTAACATTCGGAGAGAGCTATCTGAAATGAAGCTCTCCACTCTTCCTGAGACTCATGGGTTTGAATTTGTTCATGGCCTTGCTTATCTCAGTGCATTTGTGCAGGGGTAGGTGAGCGTGACACATGCTTGCATATGTTTCTAGGTCTTTTTCCAGCTCCATGATGTTGAGTGCTGCACGAGCAGCATTTGATCTGCTGACCATCCACTTGATGTCGGTTTATTGTTAAAAGATGGACCATTCCCTCCAACCCAGAATGCATGAGAAAAAAGATTTGCCCAGCTGGAGGCTAACATAGATGCTCCTGAGATCTGGTGAATATCTCTTGCTTTTGCAGGTAGAACGTGTGAAGGATGCATCATTCCAAATCTAGATCTTGCCTTGACACTTTCTCCAAGAAGTCTGCCCATTAGAAACGTATGGATTCAGACTACCAGATCTGCAACAGTGACCTCCTTGTGGGTATTTTCCCAGATAAAAAGCTCAGAGACATGAGCAAGTCAGGGATTTAAAAATAGTTACCCTGTGTTAGCTGCCAAAACCAGGGCAAATGTCAGCAATGCAAAGTACAGACAACATTTCACACCTCTGTCTGTAATTTTCCATATTGTGTACATCTACATCATGCAAGATCATCCCTAAATCACAACTGCAGTGCTTTATCAGTAACACTGACTAATAAAGTATCCCTTGCGGCCTTTTCAAGAAGGTATCAATCGATAACAGGGAATTAAACAAAACACAAAAGAAACATTCCCCTCCTATTTACAGAACAAAAATGACTCACGAGGGACAGTTTCTTGTCTTTTCACAATACGAGGGTAATGCCCTTCATGGCAAACACTGGAGTTTGAGCCCAGACTTTTATAGACTTTGTGTTGATATATTTTCTCATGGGAAAGGTTGGACTAGTCCAGACAAGCATCTGCAATTTTTAAGAGGACCAAGGCAAGGCTGAGGAATTTAGAATTACATCTAGAGTTTTAGTGTTGCATGGGATAACAGAAAGTGAGAGTTTTCAAAAGACTTAAAAAATTATTCTTATGTTGAAAATGAAGGGAACTCATTCCAAAAGTTGACAATAGACAGACAGCTAACTTTTCTAAGCCAACTTAAGGCCTCCTTTTCCTTACTTTATTCTTTCACTTGGTTTCACTGAAGCAGTTAAATTGCAGGAGCTTACTTCAATATGGCTAATGCTCTAAATCAATGTTTGAATTTTGTACTAATTGAGGCCAATCCACTGACATTTTTTTCTATAATGTGAAGACTAGTGCCCAGAGAACTTACTGAAATTTAACATAAAAGCAAGATAAAACAATTAAAGTGGAAGAATATTTGATAAAGCGGCTCAGTGATTTATAGTGTAGTAAATTGAAATAAAGGGACAGAGATTTTTTTTAATGACAACCATATTTTATATTCATTATCAGTCTCTCTGGGTGCTTTGTGCATTTGTAATTAAAAATACAAGTTTATGGATAGTAATTTTGGGATTTATTACTCTGGTCTTCTTTTTGAGGATTTTTTTTTTTTTTTCCTTTTCTGCTTTCTCTGGCAAAATATTAAGGTCCCATTGAAAAGTTGCATGGAATAAATGTAGTGCTAGCCAACCAGTTGCTATTTGACAAAGAATTATAGAATCATAGAATCACAGAATCACATCATTGTTTGAGTTGGAAAGGACCCTTAATGGTCACGTAGTCCAGTCCTCCTGCAATGAACAGGGACACCTTCAGCTAGATCAGGTTGCTCAGAGCCCTGTCCAGCCTGACCTGAGTGTCTCCAGGAATGGGACATCCACCACCTCTCTCGGTAACTTGTTTCAGTGCCTCACCCTTAACATCATTACATCATTCAAACAACAGTCTCATAGGCTGAAAAAACAACAACAAGAGTGTTCTTTTGGTGATAGGGATTAAGTCTCTCCTGGGGGCATTTTGGCACTGAACTGGAGCTCACATAGGAGGATCTCATGCACTGGAGGCATTGCTGTATGCTATGGGCTGGGAAGACAGGGGCTCTGTCCATAGGTTCAGACTAAAGTTTAGGTTCAGGTTAGATATTAGGAAAAACTTCTTCTCAGAAAGAGTGGTGGGGTGTTGGAACAGGCTGCCCAGGAAAGTGGTGCAGTCAATATCCCTGATGGCATTCAAGAAAAAGGTGGATGTGACACTGAAAGATATGGTTAGTGGGCATGGTGGGGATGGGTGGTTGATTGGACTAAATGGTCTTAGTGCTCCTTCCAATCTTAATGACTGTATGATTGTCTGATTCACAGGGCATCATCAGAGAAAGGAGCACTCCCTACACTGCAGAGTCCTATGCTGCTGGTTTGCCCACCTGACTGCAGGTATGATTCACCTAACAGGGATGAGCTGAAGAATGGGATTCCCCCTCTGTCTAATTATTGCTTTCTCTCATCTAAACCACTAGTTGCACTAACTATGCTGGCTTCAGAGGCCTCCCCTCCACATCTATATCTTAATATAAAAATAAATTAACTCTTCCATGATACCAGAGAAGCAAGAGTGCTTTCCAACCCTCCCTATGTTTGCAACAGAAGACAAATCAAATCTCAAGTGCATGAAAATTTTCAGGTATCAACTGGTGAAATGTAAATATTAAGAGATTTGCTCAAGGACATGGAGAAAACCAGTAGCAGAGCTGACTAGAAAGGTGAACAGTGAAGAATAAGCAGCTCCCTGAAAGAGCAAACCACAGGCGCATGCATCCTACTGGCATGCTCTGTGTCCTCGTGATATGCCTGCCTAAGGCAATGTTGCAGCCTTTTCATGTGGCAGAAAAAACCTGGAGCTGAGGGAGAAAATAACACTTCTAGTCTCTTGTAAATGTTTAACCATTTGAAAAAGGGAGCGGTGTCTTTATGCACATTCTCACTTCCAGAGATGCACACACTCTGCTGTAGAATGATTTCTAAAAGAAAACATGTGCAGAGGTCCAGGACAGTGTCTTGCAGCTGATTACCCTGGCAAGGCAAAAGTAGGCCTGGAGAAAAAAGAAATATAGGTAATAGGCTTCCTGATTGATGAGTGTAAGCCTATGAAAGGGCTTTGTCTGTGGGAGGTTGTTTAAAGAGCTATTGCGCTTTCCAGGAAAAGAGGTGGTAAAAGCAGAAACCCAAGGCAAAGTTACATGGCCCTAACAGAGCAGCTGATGAAATCAGCTCTTTTTTGTCTTTTTTTTTTTCTTTCTCAGCGTTCATTCTGCTGCCAAGCGTCCTCACCATTTGGAGTTGGGAGGCTCCAGAGCCATCTGTTCAGCTTTTCAGGGACCTGCTTTTCAATAGTGGGGCTCTGTTTTGTGACATTTCTTCCCAGAGTTACCTTTTTCCAGGGACATCTGCTTGAAGGTCAGCTACAACAAAAGTCTTGCCTCTCAAAAGAGAGGTTAACTTGTGCCAGAAGTGAGGCTGAATGGGGAGGCAGAAGGGCAGAGAAGAGACATTTCTCACTTGCATCCTGCCCTTCGGTTTGTGCCCTACCTGTTCCCTCCCATTTCCTTGGAGCATCCTTCAGAACTGTGACATCCAGAGGAACTTGAATACACCTCCTACTTTCAGCGCTGCTCACCCTAGGGGTCTAGAAATCACAAGTTAAGCTTTTCAAAATTACAAGACTGGGTTAAAAGCCATGAAACTGCTGTAAAATTACATTCGGGGTCTTTCTCTTTGCTTCCTGTCTTCAGAAGTGTAAGTTCACATCCAGCTCATCTCAGGATTTCTTTGCAAAGAAAGAAGTTTAAAACATGCATCATTATTTAAAAAAAAAACCAACATGACGCATTCAAATGGAAAGGAGAGATGAAGCTGTATGGGGAACACTCCTACTGCAAGGTGTGTTGTGGCTGGCAACCCAGTTTCTGCTCAGCATGAGGAATGAGATGAGTTTAGCATTCAGCCTTGGAAGTTGTTGAGTGTATCCTGCAAATGGCAACTGGAGATTCTTAGCATCCTACAGAATGGGAACTGAAGGTACCTGGAATGCT
This sequence comes from Lagopus muta, assembly GCF_023343835.1. Classification (NCBI taxonomy): domain Eukaryota; kingdom Metazoa; phylum Chordata; class Aves; order Galliformes; family Phasianidae; genus Lagopus; species Lagopus muta. The sequence goes on from NC_064433.1 coordinate 4,645,715, forward strand.
TGTGTGTCATCCCATTGGATTATCATATTCACAGAGTCAGCAGGACCAGGGAGAGGATCGCCCCTCTGTACTCAGCACTGGTGAGGCTACACCTCTAGTACTGGGCTCAGTTTTAGACCCCTCACTACATGAAAGACATTGATGCCCTGGGGCATCTCCAAAGAAGGGCAACAATGCAGTGAGGTCTGGAGCACTGGTCTTTGGGGAGACACTGAGGGAACTGGGATTTTTCAGACTGGAGGAGAAGAGGCTCAGGAGAGACCTTACCACTCTCTGCAACTCCTTGAAAGGAGGCTGTGGTGAGTTGGGGGTTGGCCTCTGCTCTCAAGTGACAGTTATAGTGTAAGTGATAACAGACTTAAGTTGTATCAGAGGAAGTTCAGGTTGAATATTTGGAAATGTTTATTGTCAAAAAGAGTGGTAATACATTAGCAAAGGCTGCCCAGGGAGGTGGTAAAGTCAATGTCCCTGGGGGTGTTCAAGAAAGGGGTAGATATGGCACTGAGGGCCATGGTTAGTGGGCATGGTGGGAATAGGCTGATGGTTGAACTAGATGATGTTAGTGGTCTTTTCCAATATTAATCATTCTATGACTATGATTCACAGAGACATGAGTATCTTCAGAGGGTGCTGCCAGCCTTGTTAGACACCAGCACAGGCAGACATTGGATTTCCGTCTACAAATGTTTTTCTCCTTCAGTCAGTCACAGAGAAAACCTCAAAACTACTTACTTTTTGACTCACTTTTATGTGGTTAAAATTAAGGATGACAGCTTGTGTTCTCTCCAGTCTGAGCCCCTGGAGTCAACATAGACCTCAAGCTTTCTCTGGACACAATGACCATCTTGTTCTTATGAGTCTGTGCCTCTATTGACCTTTCCTTGAAATACCACAGGTGCTAGTGCCAGAGCTACCCTGGGACTGGGGAAAGGCTGCTGCTATCTGTAGGCTATTGACAGTCTCTGGATGCAAAGAGTACAGGAAGGCAAAAACAATGGGACTTGGTCAGATCTTGAAAGGAATCAGGACTACTTTTATTATTATGGTTGAAAAATAGCATATAGATATAATTCTGACCATAGAGCTGTATGTACATGAGTGCATGTATACACACAGGCAAGCATATACACACAAAAACACACGAAACCTCAGTACACATATCTCTGCAGTTAAAAACAAAATCGATGTCACTGTAGTACTCTCATTATATGCACACACACACAAACAGAAAAGTTCAGCCACACTAGCATGTCTTTGGTTTAGGACGAATAGAAAATGATAATATTGAGACCTTGCTATACCAAGGGAATTATAATCCCCTTCTGCAGTCATGGTTGGGAAATGATTAATGCACTGGTAGCACGTTTCCAGCTCTCTGCTTCCCAGCCAAGACATAGGGGGATCTGGAAGCTGGGGAGGGATTATTGCTGCCCAGTAGAGGGAATGGGATATGTGGAGGCAGGCTTTCAGTGCTGCCTTGAAGTACTTAATCCAGTACAAGCAGCTGGAGAACGGTGGTGATTATCACTAGCGGGGTGTACCTAGGGGGCTCTGCAGCACTGATTGAACCTCAGTGAGGTGGGAGGCTGGGGGAGTTTGAGGAATGGAGGGGGAAGCACCAGGGCTTTGAGGCTGAAGAGAGAATAAGGAGACCCATGGCAGACTGCAGGCAAGATAAATTGTTAAATTCAAGAATTGGATATTAAGTACAGCACTGTTTGTAGTATTTGTCCATGCAGTAAGCTGAGCACCTCTTTGAGACCGCTGAACAGGCCAGACACATCCACAGTGTCTCAGCAAACTCAGATGAATTTTTTTCTGAAGTCCAAAGATCTCTGCAGAAGGGAAGAATAAAGTGGTGGTGGTAAAATAGAAAGGTCAAGCACACAACCACTGGAGACCTGGCTCTGTTATGGTCCACCAGTTTCTGCCTTGAGGTCAGCTCTTTCTAAGCACAATATTAAGCCACATCTAGGCTTAGCATTAGCCCTACGTTCTTAAGGGGCAAAGAACACAGACCATTTAGAACCTCTTGACTCTGTTCATCTCATAATTAAAATTTATGATCACTGAACCATAACCCAAGCAAGGACAGCTTCCTGCAGCATCTGGGGAACAGTGGTATGCCCTAGCTGTGCCCTGGAAACAGATGCCAGCTGAGTTGGTGCCTAGGAATCATATGGCTCTGTTGTCTCAAGGTGTGATTTTATCACAGTCCAAAGAAGTGAGGAGCAAGACTGTGTGAGATTGGGATGGGAGGCCACTAAGGGATCAGAAATGACACATTTCAAGAAAAGGAACTGGTCGCTGAGTCTATTGCAGACTTTTCATTCAATAAGATGCTATATATATGAAGAGAGAAAAAAATTATATATCTGCAGTCTTCACTTTTGGTGAATATGCTTCAGATATGCTTCAGATTACTCTGCTTTGTACCAGCCTCATCACCAAGTTAGAAATATCTAAATAGTAAAGTCCTGCCCTAGAGTAGGTGTTTGTTTGTACGCTCTATTTTCCTTGCCATGAAAGTATAGAAATAGCAGGTAAAAATTTCCCACATTAGCAGTGTTTATTTCACAATTGACCCAATGCCCTGGAAGAGAAGCTTCCTGCTGAATTCCTTTCTGTTTTTATTGGGCAAGGCTTCTGCTTTCCAACCTAGACTCTTTGCAAACCTTTGCAAACCTAGCTATGCTCCATATTCAGGAGTATGTGATGTTTGCCAATGCAAATCCTGTTGTTTGTATGCACAAGTCACAGTGGGCTTAAGGAGTTTTTTTTTTGTTTTTTTTTTTAAAGAGAAATGTTACTAGTGAGCTGGCTTTGCTTCAAATGCTGAATGATCCCTTTCAGACTTCTTCTTGTTTTTTCTTCCCTGAGGGATCAAGCCATTCTGTTTTCCCAAGACCTGTTCTGAATCATTGCTATACAGTGTGGTGATACACATTATCTTCCAATAACTTATTATTTATGTTTTTCAAGCCTGCTGATAGAAGGGAAGGAGCTAGAGAGAGAAGGAAAGAAATAAAAGAATGGGCAGTAGAGAAAGGTAAAGAAAGGTAGTGGTAGGGATAAACCTCAGTGATAAGAAAGAATGCGTGCATAGACTGACCCCAGAATGCATGGACTTCAGCAATCTGTGGACTTTCCATCATAAAATTGTTATGCTGCCTCTTGACGCTCTTGAGCTCTGCCAACTGCCATCATGTGATTTGGACAAGTCCATGTTACAAAGCAAAAGTGCAAAGGTCTTGCTCTAGTCAGCGTTGTCTTGGAAGTGGCCATAAAAGACTTGAGGCTTTCATTGTTTTTAGGTTCTCCTTCCCTTTTGCAAACACCAACTGTACATGATGTACTTGTCACTTCCAGACCAGAAATTGCTAGATCTGTCAAGAAAAAGGAGGGATCAGCATTCTTCCAAACTACATCCTTGACATCAAAAAGGCTGGGAGAAACCTCCATGGTCTCAGTAAAAGGATTATGACATATCACAGTTCTCTTGATACAAATAAGAAAGGAATGCAAAAGGAAGAGGAAAAATAATTAACTGCTTCATGTTGGAGTGATATCCTCAGCAAGGGCATTGGATCAAAATTGACTGTAGATATTTCAAGGATGGATAAGAGGGTGATTGATATCATTAATTTCTGTATATGTATATGAACTAGATTTTTTGAGGGGTTGGAGATTGGCATTTTTAACATAAATACTCTTAAAACACCTCCTGCCTCAGTCCTGAGCAAAGCTATCACGCCTACATGTGTGATAGCTCTAAATTCCAAGCCTTTCTGGGTTTCAAGAGAGCAGGAGTAAATAGGGAACTTAATAGGAGTAAACAGGGAACTTTGAGATCTACTCTTCAAAAGTTACATGCAGAGTTAATTTCTTCTCACTTTAAAGAATTGAAGAGCAGGAACGGCTATTTCTCTCCATAGGCTCTAAAGAAATCCTAGGGAGATAAATTGTAACCATATAGACCTTTTTCAGGTGAGAAAAATCCTATTCCTGAAGATTATAATGAACAAATCACTGCTTGTTTAAGGCAAGAAAATCTGTATTTCTGTAGGTACAGTGTTTCTATTGTGCCCCAAATGAGTCTCTGGGCGTAGATTGGAGCCCTCTCAGGACTATGGACATCTTTAGTGTCTGCTCATCTTTTCTGGGATGAGTGATGATGGAAGTGAAGAAACAGATGAGGCATCAGAGGCTTTGAATAACATTTCACTGTATCTAATCTACTAGAATATATGGTCAAGATAAGGAGCACAACCTTTATTACTAATTCTTGTCGAGGGGTTATGCCAAAGCCCAACAAGGAGATCATGATCTGTCTTCCTGCAAGCAGAATTTTTCCATTGCAATCCCTATTCAACCTGAATTCTACTTTCTCACATGTAGATGACTAAAGTCTCCTAATGGGCTCAAATAGATGTCTATCAGAAACACATTCTTTAGTTCCCTATAGTTTGGAGTCAACGGAGTTCACTGTTTTCCCTCAGGAGGTGGCTGCTCTGTTGTCCATATGTCCCATTAGAATGGAGTGTCATGCAGGTCTTCTTTGCCTGTGCCAGATTTTTTTTTCTGGCACCTCTTGCAGGCTATGGCTCAAAATAGCCACAAAAACAAATATCTAAGCAGAATTTTCAATCAGAGACAGAGACACAGAGTCCTTGTGGCTTTGCCAAATGTACCACATACTGGAGGGTTAAGAATAAAAGATGATAGATCCATGATATAGCGCTCTCCTTTCTCTCTGGCTCCCACTCCCCTCCTTTTAACTCTGTTTCATCCTGGCACGATGAACACCCTGGTATGTCTTATCTCATTTTCTTTCACAAGGTACATTTTGGGAAGTGGACACCCTGGAAGTTAGATTAGGTCTTTAAAAACCCCACATATGTTGTTAGTATCATGCTCTAGTAGGGCATTTCAAAACCAAGTAAGCAAAAATATGAGAAGGTTTGATTTTTTTTCTTTCTTTCTTTTTTTCTTTTTTTCTTTTTTTACTCTCTGACCTACAAAAGACAGAGCCAGGTCTGAACAGTGTTACCTTTTAACCAGTCAAGCCTCATTGAACAATTTAAGGCTGAGCCTAGGGACTGCCCCATTTTGTAAGAGTAGCCCTCGTAAAAGAGAAAGATCTCAGCCTGTGATAACAAAGGTCGATTTGATAGGAGTGTTTCTACTTTTCAAATTCTGTAGGGTCTTATGTCTGGAGTTGGCTGCACTTTTTGGCTGGGTATCCCCACCCAATAAAAAATATCCTGAAGGGTAAATTATCTTTCCTTGCAAGAGATGTGGGGAGTAGAGAGCAGGAAGAGGTCTAAAAAATGATTCCCTTTGGTAACACGAGTGCCAAAGTAAACCTCTAGGGATTCATGAGATCAGAACCCAGCTAGAGTAATCCTCACACAGCAAGTCCAACCAAGCCAGAGGGTGGCACTGGACTGACTGAGGGACCTGCAGCCATTTTCATGGTGGTCTCTGAGCTACAGGCTGGAAACTATACAGTTTGCTATGTCTTCTGATCTTACCTCTGTTTTTCATTGATGTTAACAACCACATCAGAGCTAGTTGAGTTTTCAAATGACATATCAGGCAATATTGTGATTGGTTTTTAACTTCTGTAGAATTCTGCTGAGCTGCATTTGTTCCTATCAAGGGGGAATTCAGAGCTCTCACTCACTCAGTGCTTCAGCCTTGGGGTCCAAACTTACCTCTGAAGTCAGCAGCTTTACAATCTCTTCTTAGGCTGTTGAAGTTCATAGAGCACATCTGATTTACACCGATGTGGAGAATCTGGCATCTGTCTCCTGCTGGAGTGAATGTCATTAGCCTAAGTCTGCATTTGGCCTTTTCACTTTCAAAAATTGACTGCAGAATGAGGAATCCTTGTCAGCTTTAGGACTGATGCTGTATGTCTACAAGCATGTTTGTCATCTGTTTGCAAAGTGAAAATAAGCCTATGACTGTTGACAGTAAATGAAATAATATTTACATAATGCAGTCATACCTGCTTCCTGGTAAAGAGATCAATGCATATTTCTTTTTGCAATAACACATTCAAGCTGTATATCTTCACAGAGACAACAGTATTGGAAGTGAAACATTCATCTAGCTATATAATTACTTGTAGGGTTTTCCATTTGCTGTTTGTTCTCTAATAGTTTATTACTAGCGGCCAATAGTCAAAAACAATCCAGAGGGTTGCAAAACATCCCCTGGTTCCGAGTCCATTCAAAAATACCTTGGTTATTAAAACTGCTGCCACTAAAATTAGTGCTCAGAAATGACTCTCAAAACTGACCCAGTTGCTTTGGGTCATGGAAGCACTCATGATAGTGCTTCATAAAGGCATTGCCACAGTATATTAGAGCTGGCAAAAAGCATGGCAAAGACACAGCCACCATATAACAGATCAGCACCAGAACTGCTATGAGACGTCCTGTACCTTTCTCACCTTCCTTCTGGTTGCTCACTTCTGCATCCACTTTTACAGCCAAATTAGCTATGGTGATGTGGATGACTGGGAGGAAGGATGGGGTGCTTTCTGGCATATTTCACATCACAGAAAACCTGTACCACAGCACTTTGATGGGCTGTGTTGGTTGGTTGCTTGCAATTAGCTCTGGCACAGCACAGGCACCACTGCACTTGCACTGGAATATTAAGGATTTATCACTTGTGGATCAGAGGAGTCATTTTCTGGTGCTGTCTCATTTTTTTCAATGATTGTCTCTGTCCTGGAATTTAGGAGGTTGGAGAGTAGGTGATATGGACCCATCCCTTCTGTTTCTCTCAGCTCTATTTACCTTTCCACCAATGGTAAATATGTTTTATCTTTCTGTTACATAGTATACCTTCCAAACCATATGTTTCCCAAATCACTTCTTATGTATAAATAACAATAAATAAATAAATACCAAAGTGTCTCCACTATTAAGACGTGTGTGGCCCATCTTGCATAAGTACTGAACATAGCAACCATGATTTAATAATTACTTTGCCCTCTTTCTATCTCCATAGACCTCTATCAACACAGAGCTGCTGAAGAAAACCTTACAGCTATTTTTTTCCCCCACGCGAAGATATCTACATAACAAATTCATTCGTCAGGCAAGTCCCTCTCTCATCCCTCCAGCTGCCTTAGATTTTCACCCTAGTGCAGAATGCTGCTGAGTCAACTGGATACTTACCTCTGCCCACTCAAGTGTGGCTGCTTTTCTCTCTGCCTCTCATATTCTGGGTGTCATGCAAATGGAGAGCTACAGAAAGAGAGAGAAAAGAGAGAGTTACATCACTGTGCTGTGGCTTTATTTGCTCTCAGTACCAAGAGTTATGTGTCCTCATGCAAAAATGTTTGATGTCAATCCTATGTAGCCAATCTGGACTGGCTGCTGGTCAGGAGAAAAAGAAGAAAAGGATGGCTTTCTAAGTAGGAGCAAGGGTAGTAAAGTGGATTTCCTGAGGCAAGGCTAAAGGAAAAGCTAGTATTCAATTCTACCCAGTAGAACAGGTTTAAATGCCTTGTTTAAAAGCTGGCAATAAGGAAAAAGCGATTGTTGCATTGGCAGGATCTAACCATTCTGAGATGGTTGGAGTCATCCCAGTAGCCTTTATCTGAGTTTGGTCCCACAGTCATTACAAGCATCTCATTGACTAACTCAAAGCTGCTGAATGAAGATTCTCGATAGATTACTGATCAACCCTTTCTTGAGTTTGCTTCATTCACCTGATCATATATGAGTGGTGAGTTTAAAGAGAGAATGGCATGAGGTTGTGCAGATGCTGTGTTATGCAGGACTGGGAGGGGATCTAATCTCTTCTCTAAAAGACATCTCTGGCCATTGCTTTCAAGGCTTCATATCTGTTTTGGCTTTAGTACTGGACAATCTGTCATGTGAGTGGAATGTGAGAGGTTGTTGATGCTCTGTTCTTGGGGGTGTTCAAGAGCAGGTTGGATGGAGCCTTGGGCAGCCTGGTCTAGTACCAGATCTGGAGGTTGGTGGCCCTAATTGTGGCAGGGGGTTGGAACTTGATGATCCTTGAGGTGCCTTCCAGCCCAAGCCATTCCATGGTTCCAGTTCTATGATGTGCTGCATATTTGAAGAGTAATCCAGAAAGCTGAGTCAACCTTTTTTCAAGTCCTGAGCCACAGATACTGGAACTGATGATCTCAGGTGTCCTAAGACAGACAGCTTGTCTTACACAGAGCTGTAAAAATAAGCAACCTTCTTTTGGGTGCTGCTGCTGAGCAGCAGTTCTACTTCTGCACTTATCTTTCTGCCCTCTTCCACCTCTCCTTTTACACTCTACCCTATCCTTGATTCCTGGGGACAAAGTCAATCCCAACTTCTGTGCAGTGGAAGGATTCACTTAGGATTTGCCTCCTTGCCTCCTATAAATCTCAGAAGCTCCCTCCATTGGTCTTGTTTCTCTTCTGGGCCTTTGTAGGGCTACCAACATCCACAGCAGTGAGAGGATGAAAATCTGGGCCACCTCTCTCCATCACATGAAATGCAGCACATGTGGTATGCTCTCTAGTAGGTTTGCATAAGCATTTCATAAACCCAGGATGTTCCAGTCTCCCAGGAAGGTGGAGACTGAATAGAAGAGAGAGAGGAATTTTCTTTCCTTTCTCTGCTAGGAGAAATGATGTACAGAGAAGAAAAAGGACTTTCCTGAAGTTACATCCCAGCCCAAATCTTAACAAGCATTTGATATATTCTGCATTCATATGGACATATGAAATACCTTTGAGTCAGGCATGCTTGGTGTGTTTCTACAGCACGTGACACAATACAGTTGCATCCTGAACGAACAGTGATAATGCACAAGAAATACTCGGTGATGGTATTGAGGCTAACATGGATTGCTTTTCAGCTCTTGACCTTGTTATCTATGAATGACTCCACTTGTCACATGTACTTATCTAATATTCGATATCAGTTAATTTCTCCTCAAGGAGAAGGCTTTTTCTTAGGGAGAATTCTCTTTCCAGTGCATATCAGTGGGCTCTGTCCCAAGTCATTCTGGATGCTCTTGTCAATATCCAGGAATGGGTCATCCACCCCTGTTAAGTTGGTAAATTCATTATATGATTGAAATTATCTTCCTGCAGAGAAGTGGCCCTCTGTTCCCCTTAACTATTGACTGTTTTTCAGGTTCATTTGTTACAGTGTTAGTCATAACACTAGCAGGAAATAAAACGTGTCAAAGAGCAAGTTGCACCACTTGTCAAGAAGGTGCTTTTTAAGAATAGTGTTACTCTCCACACATTTTCCTGAGCCTTTCCTATACAGCATCCTTTTTTTGAACTCTCTCATTCTGTCCAATCTTACTATGCACACAACTCATATTGCAGTCTGATTGAAAATTAAGCTTTAAGTTTTTATTTGTCATCTTGTTTTGAGAAGCAGAGAAAAAAGTCCTGGAAAAAAAGGAAAGGGAAGAGACTGCAGTGGAGTCTCTGAGCCACTCTGCAAACCTGTGTTTTAAATTTCCTTGCGATTGTGAAGCAAAAGTTCAGAACAAGTGTTGACTTTTCACCACCAGCTGGAAATGTTAGTAGCGATTGGTAGTGTGGGCAATAAAATGCTGCCACCCAGGATTGAAGAGGGAACATCTGTGACTGTTGGACTATTTCCATTCAGCCTTTAAACAGCCTTGCGGAGATTTGTGGGTGTGTGTGTGAGGGCTCTTTCCTTATCAAAGACTATGCTTGTGATGTGTTTGGGGCCGGGTAATAATAGGCAGCATCGGTGAATGCTGTTTCACATTTTTTTTAAGTGCATGTCTTCTGGTGGGTGATTCATCAGCTGCTGTTACAGAAAGTATGTTGGGAAGGTTGCAGCTGTGGGCTCAGACTGCAGTTTCTGTGTTGTTGCTAGGGATTTTACATTAAATATCCCAATTCTCTGCACTCAAAACTAGGAAAAATTGACATTTTGACTTCCCATAAGAGAATGGAATACATGATTCACAGTCCTTCTTCTGCAACATTAATCAGGCCCTGTTTACAGGGAAAAGTGCCAAGGGGGGTTAGAGCCAAAGAGGTATGCTGAGAAAGCCAAATGGTGATGTCATTTGGGGCAAAATAGTAACAGCAAGCCACTTAACTGGATGGAATGGCTTATAGTGGAAGCAAATCACACTTAAATGATGGAGAAACATTAAGATTTCTTGGCTATTCTATTGACTGCACTGGTTTTACTGTGAGTTGTTTATGGAGAAGGATAACAGCCATCAGCTGCAGTGGTGAGCACTGAAAGTTCAAGCTGGGCAGCTGAGTCCTGCAGATTTGCTGAGAGATGGAGGGCTGAAAAGTTCTGAGTTCATTTGCTGGGGTTTAAATTCCCACCAATTTCTGAGTTACATGGAGTTTGCTGGGTGGGTCCTTTCCACGATGTGCAATGCCCTGGATTTCTCCTTGTGGTGGACCCTGTTTGGATGTGGGTGACCCCTTGGAGTTCTGCGGTGCAGCTGCTGCACATGTTAGGGATTGCTCCTCACACTGGGCATCTGCAACTCACATGGAAAAGGGGAGAGTTGTGATCAGCTTTTTACAGACGGAGAACCAAGAGTAATCACAAGGGATTTCCTTGAGGCCATACAGGATAACAAAACCAATGCATTTGGAAGAAGAACACAACTTTTTTTTAGCAAGTCCAAACAACTTCACGTAAAAACTTTTACACACAGGCAACACAAATCATTTTGCAAGCTGAACAGAATGGTCACTAGAATATTTTTTGCCCTCTCTCCACTAGATACTATGCTGATTCTGAGCTTGTCAATATTTTAAAAAACATGGTAATACTCTCTGAGACTTAGGCAGGAAAAATGTGAAGGCTGGTCCCCATCCACCCGATTCAAGAGACTTTCAGGAAGTTATCTCCCTGACCTTCAGCTGTCTGCTCTCTTCTGGAGCACCTTTCTTGAAAAGTGGTTCCTGTCCACATACAGACATTTGAAGACATAAAAAAGAGATTTAGAAAAGTGGTGTAGAAAATTTGAGAATCTCAACTACAGATGGCATGGAGATCTTAGAGTAAGCAAGGAGCAAACTGCTACATTCATGGGTGTCAGCTTGCACCCAGAAAGCTGAGGTTCCCTTCTCAAGCTCAGGATATATAGATTATTGCATCAGAAAATGACAACAATGACAATGGTCCCCCTGCCTTCTTGCTGACACACCTTTCATAATAATTTCAGGTTTGTAGTTGGAAGGAAAACTTACTGGTTCTTACAGCATTCCCTTACATTTTGAACTGCTTTTTTTTTTTTTTTTTTTTTTTTCAGTTATGACAGAAGATCCTTCTCTTCCCAAGCAGTGTCTCCCTGTGCCATTGATGCAATTTCAGGGTCATCAGACAAAAATATTACAAGCATAATTTAGCAGATGATAAAGTAGCACATTTCTGGTCTTAATCCAAGTAATGTTTTCAGACATTTGAGGCATTTTAAAACACATTGTCTTGTTAAATACTGCATTATCCTGAGACAATGTATTAAAATTATTAAGCTGTGGGAAACCCAGTCAGATAAAGAAGGCAAGTTGGTTGACTGGACAATTTGAAGTTCGCTATTCTAAGTTTGATCTGTGGTTTAATCTTGGTCATATGGGAAGAAAGAACAAACAGCAAGCCTGCCAGAATTTGGGATGACGTGATATTATAAGTGATATATCTACTGTTTGTCTGCCTTGGTTCTGGGAACTGATTAGAACACAGAATCGAGAATCCGAAACAAACTATAGGGCTCTGCTGGGGAGAGAAAGATGTTAGCATACATCATCCACTTGAAAGCTATAGCTCCAGTATCTAACCCAACATGGGTATGTTTCTTCACATGATGTTAAAGAGGTTGACCACTGGTGGTGTAGTAGGAGTTGAAAATGCTGTGAACGGTATGTTTAATAGTGATTGTGGAAGATGGTTCTTTAAATCTCAGTGGCTGATTAAGGATTTCCTCTGTGGTAAATATGTAAGAAATGTATAGGCTCCTTATCAGGTAGACTAATAAGATAATAATGATAGAAATAATAAATGAAAGAAAAGAATACAGAAAAGAAGACTGTGTGTGGGCTGAGTACACTGAATGCCTCAGGAGCACTTCTATGGGACTCTTACAATGGGACAGGAAGCCTGTGTCCTATCCAAACTCTGCCATGAACTCCTTATGTTCTTTTGGTCTCATTATTTAATTTTGTCTAACCTCAGTTTGTCATTAACTCGTGACACAGGAAAATGGTGGATGAAGAAATCTAGGGCATTTTGAACTCTTGGGTAGCACAGCATGCCTTGATGAAGGCCTTCAGCTACTTAGCTTTACTTTGGTGAAAACAGTGGTCTACAAAAGCTGATGAACTGGCTCCTCCGTTTTTAGTCAACACACAAGCATCCAGCAACATCCAAGTCTATTGCAAGCATTTCATAAGTTTAAGGAAGTTCCTGTTTTCATCTTTTGCTATAATCAGTGTTACGATGAATACAAACAATAACCAGAACAATTGTGGTCATCAATGGAACTATTGGTGAAGAATACAGGGCTTTCCTGCTTAGACACAACTATCAAGAGGATTGTTTACTTAGCTTGACTGTCCTTTTATAGTTACCAACAGGAAATGTTTGCAATGTTTGTGTAAGGGGGAGACTTCGAATTATCCCACATGTTTGCTTCAAAGGGATATGAGAACAGAATGTATGTTTTAAATCAAACCTTACAGCCCTTTTTTCACCTCATAAGAGTGAGAACATCTGGTTTTGATGGACTTGTCAACCTGTTCTCTATGTTTTTTTACAGCACCAGTTTGTCACATTTTTACTTTCTAATGGAAAATCTTTGGATGAAAATCCACTTTTTGTTTTTGGTACCTCCTGAGGTTGCTTTAAACACCAGTAGACAGTGTGATAAAGCCAACTCGACTCAAATAACCTCCAATAATCAAATGCCATACTGAAGATTAATACACCTTCTACCCTTTTGCAGTAGGTGAAGTGGGACTAACTGAATGGAGAAGACGACTCTTGATTGTTCTGAAACAAGCACATGTGAAAACATGGTTTCGGTCAGCTGTAGGAGTTTGTAGTACAGAGAATACACTGAGTTGCTGACAGTCTAATCCAGATGTCTTTTTTAAAGCAATAAGGTACCCTTGCAAGCATAAATTAGGGACTAGTTTTGTTTAGGTCTTGTTTCTCATCACGGATAATTTTATCACAAATAAATCACAGTTCAAAAATTGTCCCGGTCTCTACCTTGGTAAACCAGCGATGTACACAAAGCAAAGAAAATATCAGACCCATTTCAAACGACAGACTTTTATCATTTAAGACTTCAGAATTACCTTTTCATGTCAGTTAACACACGGTTGGTGGGGTGAAAGTTACTGTAATGTGGATAATGTATATTGTTTCTGAACAGTAAAGCTTTGAGTCCTTTTAGCTGATCACTCATAAATTAGCAAAGATTGGTCCACACATATAGCTATTCACTTGTTATATAAGGCCATTTAAGATCTGAATCTCACTAGGACTGAGAGCTATTTAATCCACAGAGGGAAGGGAGGCATAGAGAGTGATTAGGGGACTTGCCCAAAGTCACACAGGAAGTCTGTGGTAGAACCAGGATATGAATATAGATTTCCTGAGCCTCCATTTGCTGCATTAACTACAAGCTCTTCCTTCCTCCCTTGTTTGGGAGAAATGACAAGTTTTCTTCAATATGAGAAGGTGCCCTGCAGGGAACTCAGCTCCAAGGTGCTTCTTTGTGTATGGAGAGCAAGTGATGTCCTTGCACAGCAGCACATTCCTGTGAATATGTATGTGTTCATACAAAAATAAAAAGAAAAAAAAAGTAATAAATCACCTATGAATCTACCCCTTTCTCCTTGGCACAGTATCATGGTGCTGTGGGGTAGCTGCTTTGGGGTTCTGTAGCTGTGTGATTTGGACAGGCCTATGCAGACTGTAGACACTGTTAGGTGGTTTTACCTATCTACCCACAGATGGACATCTGTAGCGTGGATCTGAGATGAATATCAGGGGGCCAGTTTAAGGAAGAGAGATAGGTTAAGTTGGAGTGTTACATAAATAACACAAGGTGAAGGTGCTGCTGTCTTCACCCCTGTTGTACCTGTTGCCAGATATGGGACATGGAGAAATAAGTAAAATATTAACTTGTGATTTCATGAAGAAATCTGTTACTTGATCAGTGAATTCCTTTCTTTCCATATATGGCAGAAATTAGAATTTCTTCCAGTAAATCAGTAGAAAAGAGTCCAGCAGTATGGAAAACATGAGCTAGAAAATGGCCATGCTGGATGAGCACCTTGGATGTCAAAGGGTACAGATGTCACTCCTGCACCTTATGGTGAAAAAATCTGCCTCCCTTATCACAGACTTAACAAGCAAAAATGGGCCAGAGTCAGAATATCAACAGGTTAAGTAATGTTAGCGAGACCAGGATCTCCTTTAGTTTATGTTGAAAAGAGCTGATTGCTCTTTCTTGCAACTACTTTTCCAAAGGAGACATTCTTTTTCCCTGGGATTTAATGTCATAGCTTTATGGGATAAGCAGGAAGATATAATCAGCAACTTGTTCCTTCTCTCTACATGTTTAATCAAACCACCATTCATAGGAGAGACTTTTTATGTCACAAATATGTATACAAAAGTATAATGTTGCCAATGGTTTCAACTTCAATTATAAAGGACAATGAAGTCACATGGTATTTTCTTGTTCTGGTTAAAAAGGGCACTCCCAAGGAAGTTTTTGTGGTTGTTTTTTGTGGTCATCTATTTCTCTTCCTACAATATTGTCCCAACACAAGTGAAGGGATCAGAGACAGCCCACATGCTGTTCATTCTCTAGGCATAGTGGTGATAATTGTCGACATCTCATCTCCAAATTAATAAAGGAAAAGACCCAGCTGCTCTTGGACTATTGTTGTGCTGAGCATAGGATTTTTGGCTCATGGGGAAAACAGAACCTTCCCCATCTCACCACAATATCAGTGTTCCCCATCTATCCCTGTCCAGAACAAGTGGGAGTGCATGTGGTAACCAACCATAGGGATTTTCCTTCAAGAGAAACATTGACTGAAGAAGAATGCAGTTTACCAGCAAAGGGGATAGCAAGATGCAATCACCCAGCCTAACCTCGGGCAGAATGAGAGCAAAGGAGATAGTCTAATGGAGGCCTGAAAGATCCACTGCTTTTGTTTCACTGATCTACCATTAGCTGGTCCTGAATAAGATGCTTTTATCTGAAATCCTGAGACCGGTTTTTCTGCTCAGCTAATGATAATGTCCTTGATTCAGTCTTATATTCTTAGCATATCCTAAAAAGTGCAAGCAAGGAAGCTGTAGAGGGTGTTTGAAGAGATTTTGAGGGTGGGAAGAATATCAGGCATCCTGTTAAAAATTAATCTCGAGGGCTTTGGCAATACAGTGTGAGCATAACTTCAGTGTTTTCCAGATAGTTATCTGTCTCACAGGCACACCCCATTATTATAATTCTTACTGAGCTAACAAAGATGAATCCGGATACAGGGAAAAATATTTTTGAAAGTGCATCCTCTTCCAGCCACAAGTTTGTCCTTCTTTGGTCAAAAGTATTTTGCAGTATTTTTGCTTTCCTTATTTTTTTTTCACTGGAAATACCTTACAATTATTTCTTGAGAATTTTTAGGTATTTAGATCTTACTTGAGTCTGAAGTTTAATTTCAGTTTAATTTACTTCAGGTCAAATCCTTGTGATTGTGATTCTGTGGGGATCAGGGGAGCAAAATCCTTCCCAGTGTAAGAGCAGAACAAGTCCAAGACCTCTTCATGAGGCTGAATGTCTACAAGACTTCGGGGTTGGATGTCATGCATCATCAGCAAGTTTGCTACGACACTCAACTGAGTGGTGCAGTCAGTACAATAGAAGGAAAGGACGCCATGCAGAGGGACCTAGACATTCTTGAAAAGTGGGCCCACTTTTCAAGCATTTTTTAACTATGATACTTACAGGATTTGGCCATCACAGATGCATATCCTGTGACACTGAACACACAGGTGGTAAATACTGATCAGTGAATAGTATGCATACTCGGCTTTTAAACAAATACAGAAGGATGAGCAATGATTGGCTAGTTTAGAAAGATGAAATCTAGACTTTCTTGAGTTAGGAAAACAAGGTGAAAATCTGAAAGCTCATTTGAATGTTGTGTCAGTACAGAACTAGCTTGGCTGTGGGTTGCATTTATGCAAATTCCCATGAACCCCTCTGCATTGAGCACAATAGAAATCCTGATACCACAGCATGAGAAAAGGGAATTGTACAGGTGAGGTATTTCACTTGAGACCTCAGTGTCTTCCATTTCATTCTCCTGAAGTTCAAAGCAGGGCTATAGCCAGAGAAAGGTCCTGTCTTTGTGTGAGTATAGTCACTATTGGCTCTGAGACAGCATGCTGCTCAGTAGCAACTGAGAAGTCCCCTCATGAAGGGCTGTGATACTTGGTGGCTGCAATTCATAGTTGGATGGAAGTGGAATAAAGGCTGTTGAGTAATCTGAACCTTCAGGTTTGAAGGACTCTACATGATGGGCAGCTGAGCCCGGTGTTCATGGGCGAGCATTTTAGACTTCTAAAAATATCTTATTTAAGATGAGGGAGCCACACTGGATCAGTTGTCATTTTAGTTCTGATGAATCTTACTTGTTGAAATCATTAGTATTTTTAGCTAGAGCTACACAGTACAGTGTGGAAATGTATGGAATAGATTATTATTGTTGTTATTATTACTGGAGCAGGCTCTCCAGTGCAATGGTCACGGCACCAAGGCTGTTGGAATTCAAAATGCATGTGGACAATACTCCTTGAAATATGGTTTGACTTTTGGGTGGTCTAAAGGCTCCTTCAGCCAGGAGCTAGACTCAGTGATCCTTGAGAATCCCTTCCAGCTCAGGATTTTCTATGATTCTATGATTATAGCTTGAGTTCTGGAAGTGCTGCTCCTTTGCCAACATGTAACTCTTGACCTTTCTAAGGAGGAAAACAAATGCATGGAGCTCTGCTCCTTTTACAACCTGACCTAGCACTATGCTACATATATAGACACAAATGGTTGTACATGATAGTCTAATAACATTAATTACGAAAGTATTTTCTATTCTCCCCGCCTTCTTTAAAACCTTTGACCACAAGTCATATTTTGCCTTTTGAAATGAGTAGTTATTTTATTCATGTTGCAAAAGTTTTTCCAAACTACACATATATTGTTATGTCTCTCAAATGCATTACATCACAGGACTCTTCTGAAAGGTGTCCAAATCCTGCATTAAAACACTTGTGGGAGAAATTGAAAAAATAAATGGTTTGTTTTAAATGAGATTTGGGAAAGGGGATTAAATGTATTGCACTGATATGGTGAAAAGGTAATGTACTAATGGATGCTTAAGTTCTGCATTGCGTTACACTCTCCCATTAAACTCTGTTCTGAAGTTATGCATACATTCCTCTCTTTCCTTCTTTTGCACAGTATAGCATGTAACAGGAGAGTGGTAAGTATGAACACTCTAAACATCACACCATGAAAAATGTAACCAAAGCAGATGGTTTTGTGTTAAATTAAGAGAGAATCTGCTTTAATGACTTGGAGAGCTCTGGAAATCAGCTAAGCCAACCTACATCTTGTAGCTTGATGAGACCCAGAGAATACGGTCCCAGAAAACCACTGGTGTTACTGTTCAGGCTTATAGGAAGAACAGAGTTTACGTTTCCCTCAGCACATTCTTGCTGAATGTGGTGGACTTTGGAAAGTGAAGTTTGGGAACTATGGACATTAAAGATATTTATTAATGAAACTTGTTCTGTAAAGGGTTATCTACCTTGTTCTTTTACAGTGCTCCAAAGGGCCAAATATTCTGACTACCTGCATTGATCTGGGTTTGGTATACTTTGGAGACATCATAGAATATAAACTTGCTTACATGCCATGAAGGGAACTTTAGGGTCTCTTGGCCTTCATAGTATCCTCAAGATTCTCCTAATGAATCTTTTCTGGATAAATCCAAATCAGGAAAGATACCTGTTTTGGGGCACCCAGAGTCCTTAAACACATATCCCTCAAAACATGTAGCTCCCTCAGCACTCTTCAGTGTCTTGCATTTCAAAGGGTTGGAAACAAATCTTGCATATATCCAGTTTTTATTCAACGTCAGCCAAGTGTGGAAGAACATGAGATGACTGCATGACTCCGCATCATATCCCAAAACAGACATATGACATAAATATTCTGCTGGCCTTCCTTGTTTCATCCCTAAAGCCAAGCTCCCAAAGGCCTCATCCTGAAAGCCTAAGCACTGCAAATACCTGCTGAATAGGGGTGGTGGCTGAGGGGTCTTATGGGCCCCCAAGAGAAGTTTAGCTCTCAATTTATAGAGTTCTGTTTAACTGTTTTTTTTTTTTTTGCTGACTTTGACAAAGAAAGCATTGTGACTACATTTTATGAGGGGTCTGATGCAGCCTGGCATGATTTGTATGGTTGGAAGATTATCATCATTCAGAGGATTTTCTCTTTGTTCTATTTTCAGGACTGGAAACATCCTAGGCAAAAGTTGGGCAACTCATGGCTCAGGATGGGCAATTCTGACAATCTGGTTAGTTAAGAAAATTAAGATGAGGCATCCTATCTCCCAGGTGATGGTTGGATGGACAGTGTAGATGAAATGCATAATTCAGGTGGGTAAAGTGAAGTGATATCCCACACTTACCTTCCCTGCACTTAGTTGTTTGGGAATTCAAAGTATTCAGGGATGAGTGACAGGCCTGCTGAACATTTTTCAGCTTCAAAAGGAGAGTCAGGATATAAATTTTAGCTGATAAATATAGGTAATGATAACAGGAAACTGACACTATGCCAAAAAACCTAAATCACTCACTTTTTTTTCTTGGATTTTGGATTCTTATTTGTTGGCCTCATATTTAAAGAGAAGTCCTAAGAGAGAAAATGAGAAAGTTTGCAAGCCAAAAGTGGGAAAGCAGAAAAAGAAATTTTATTTTGTATTAGTGTTTAACTGTGATTCAGAAGGAATCTTCTTAATGATAAGTGCATTCCTTAGCACCTGTTGACATCATTTGAAAAGTTTTATTGCTTTTATTGGAAATGAGGACTTCTTTTACATCCCAGTTATTTTAGGATGTACAACCAAGGACTTCCATTGCAAATTCCCATACTCAGGCAATCTAAAATTTAGGGAATTCATGCAGTATGAGTGCACCTCTCACTTTTGTAAAGAGAGACTAATTTCAAAGCAATTTTAACCTGTTCTAAAATAATTGCCTTCCACTGGCTTCTAGATGTGCCTGGCACTTTGCCAAGACCCTTTGGAATAGAGTGTAGACTTGTTTTAGACTAAATGCCTAAAACCTAAACAGTTGAAGATATAACCCATTTTTTATTCTGAATTTTATGTATGCTAAGCTAGTGGAAGGAATGCAGCAAACACTACTTATCACTACTCAGTTTGACCCTCAGGAAGATATTTTGCCTGGTTTCCATCATAACTCCATATCCTTTGCTTCATACTGAAACACCTGTTCAAAACTCTTCTTCACTTGCTCCTTTGACCATTGTAAGATGTTCATTGTCTTATTTCTGTTCTGGGGAGGAGTACTTCAAACTCATGCACACTGTTAAGTCTCTAATACTGCCCAAAGTGATGTTTTCTCCTTACGGTTCCATGTTCTCTGCTGAAGCTTGTGCTGCATTGTTCTACATGGACAGCATTGCACTTTTATTACCACTGGTGTTGCTCATGCTAAGATTAGAGGCTGAGGATCAGGGCATCTGTATTGGAGTATAACTGCCACCTGTCCTTATCACCATAAAATCATTAAGGCTGGAATGGCCACTAAGATTATCTAGTCCAACCAACAACAAAACATGCCTACTAAACCACATACGTCCCTCAGTGCCACATATACATGTTTTTTGAACACCTCCTGGGACAGTGACGCTACCATCTCCCTGGGCAGCACCACTCTTCCTTAGAAGAATGCTTTTCTAAAATCCAACCTGATCTCCCTTGGTGCAGCTTAAGGCCATCATCTCTTACCCTATCACTAGTTAACTGGGAGAAGAGGCCACCTCCCACCTCACCACAGCCTCCTTTCAGGTAGCTGTAGAGATCAATAAGGTTTCCCTTGAGCCTTCTCTTCTCCAAACTGAACAATCAGTTCAATCAATCAATTCTGTCAGCTGCTCCCCATAAGTGCTCCAGAACCTTCACAGCTTTGCTGCCTTTCTCTGGACACACTCCCTTCATGGTCTGTGATGATCTGACTTCTTTCAGGAGGTTGGAAAGGAGACAGAATTAAAAAAATCCTCAGAATAATGTTGCAAATTTCCGAATGAATAAATTCTTACACAGTATGGTTGAACTCTGTCAGTAATGAGGGACCTTCTCTACAGGATACACAAAGCAGAATGGAGGTTATATACAGGTACTTTCCTACACTTTCTGTTATTCTGTCAGGAGGAATTTAGAGGCAGTACCAGAGAGGCAAGTTAGACTTACTAGAAAAGACTGAATTCCATTTTCAGAAACTGAAAGTACTCAGATTTTTTTCTGTTTCTGTATTCAAGTTCATTTTGCATTCCAGAGCTATTTCCCAACATAGCAGCAGTTGGTACAGATAGACCTGGGAAGGTAAAAAAGATGGACATTTTAAACAAAATAGACAACAATTTCCTTTTATTTTATCTTGTAAACACATTTGCAGTCTAGTTAAAGCAACAAAGCAAGATATTTCATACACTCAGTTCCTTAATTGAATGATAGACCAGAGCCTCAGCTTGTGTGATTCCGTATCCTTCCCCTGCAATCAATTTAATGCCATGGGAAATTGACTTCCAAAACCCATTTTTCATACTGAAACTTTTCATGTAGTTTCTACCAACGTTTCTGTGGCTGCTAATGTCACCTCATCACTTGCAGAAAGCTGGGCTGCTACAGATTCCTCTGCCATTGAGTGACCCTCCAGCAGTTTTACCATGACTGAGAACCATGCTGACTATCTCCATTTGCCTGTCTATCATGAAAAAAGTTCTGCCAAGCAGGCCTCAGCAAAATTTTAGTTTGGCTGGCCGTGTGGCTGGCATGCAAAATATGTTCACTTTCTTTTTAATGTGAGAAGGCAATCACAACACTTTCTTTTTTTCTTTTTTTTTTCTGACTTACAGTGATTTTACAACAAACCAGCTGAACCAATTATGTTTTTGCTCTCTTACAAAGAGAATTTAACTCACTTTTATGGGAAGTTAACACTGTTATTTGGGACACTCTTTTGCAAAAGTTTTGGTTATAGTTAATGAACTTACGCATTTCCTTTAAGAAGGTGTATGCCTAAGCCACAATGCCTGGGCATGAGTCAATAAAGGAAGCAATTCTTGCAAGCTTGTGTGCATCTATTCAGCTTTCGAAAAGCAGTCTATGACAGCAGTATTGCATGACAAGTTACTGTCATATGAATACATGTGCAGCCATAAAACACTTTATGTAATGTTGGATCAGTGAGGAAAGTGGAAAAACAAGTCTAAATGGACTCTCTGTACCTTTTAAACTTCAGAATGTCTAGAAAAGTATCACTGAGTTTTCAACTGTCAGTAAAAAATTTAAACAGAAAACCTCTGCTTTATTTTTATAACTCAACACTTTCAAGCCAACGATGAAGGGTTGTTTTGGAGCTTTAGAATTTGAAAAAGAAAAGTGGGGGAAAAATGAAGCAAGCCTCTTGATTTTTTTTCACTCCTGTCTTTTGCAACTGTGAAAAAAGAAAAGAAAAAATGAATGAAAAAAAACCCACCCTAATCCTGAGCCTTAAATAGTGCCAAGGAGGGCATGTTCTGCAGGCTGATAAGGCTGAAAAAGGGCAGAGCAATCAGCAATGCTCGGGTACAGTAAGCGGAAAGTGGAGCAGCTGCACTGTGCTTTAATTCTTTGAACTGTTCAACAGAAAGCAGCCCTGACTCGGGGCAGGGAACCAACCAGCCCTTCAGATGCTCGAAGGCTCTCGGTGTTGTCAGCACTCAGCATTTTGCAGGAGGCACACACAGCTTCTCCAGGTCAGCAGCTAACTATGCTTTTGGAAACAAGCAGCATGCCCCAGGGTCTCCCCTTTCACATCGTTGATCCCAAGCTATATGGTGAAATATGCAACTGTTTCACACATAGTGCTGCTGTCTACAACTGCCTTTGCAGTTCCAGATTTTCTTGGCTTGGTTTCCTCAGTGCTGGCCCAGAGGAGATGATTGCAGCTCCTGCTAAGCTTCCCCTTCTCCTTTGGTGGAATCCCAGTGCAGTAAGTAAAGCAGCTCAGCATTGGGCCAGTCTTAATGCATTTTAGAAACTGCACAGCAGAAAGAGCAAAAGGACATCATTGCCACACACACAGCACCAATAGTAATAATCCCAAGTCACAACCTAGTGACAGAGAAAAACATTTATACGTGCATGTGAAATCCAGAACAGCAAATTGAGTTTGTAAGCGTCCCAAAGGCCAAAATATGCAAGCTGCAGTAGCTGTATTTTTATGAATACCAACTTTGTTGTGTGCAAACACACGTGTGCACAGACACCCGTCACACACAGCCTGCACACACAGAGAACTAATTTTTTTTTCTTCTTCTTGATATGCATGTTGTGGAAAATGTGTGTCTCTGTGGCTCTAGTGACATGCAAATGTTTATGTGGGTGTTAAAAAAAAAATGGAGAAGGTGTGAGGCATGTATTCAGAGAGCCAGAAAGCCGCACACAGCCTTCTATTTATAGCACCTCGTGGTGAAATAGAGAAACCGAAGTGCAGCTTCTACCTGCTGTTCCCAACTGAAGTTTGACGAGAGCGGATAAAGCCTTTCAGGGTCTCTTTGTAGTTCTAACTGACAAGCAAAAGTGATGAGTTAGCTGTTTCCTTTGCGACCCTCTTAAGCAGGTGAAGAAGTCAACTGCTGCATGAGAGGAGTGGAACAAGCTGATGCTACCTCAGTGCCTGGAAATGTGCCCTTCAGAGCTCAGAGTGAAAAACAGAAACAGCAGTTGGGCTGAGCATGATGACCGCACTGTGCTTCTCCACCTGGATTCCCAGCCTTGGGTGAAGATGTTGTGATCTGTGCACTTCAGGGTGTATGGGCGTTTCCAGTTCTTTATAATTCCATCTATCAGAAAGAAAGAAGTAGAGAACAAGTGTCCTGGTATCAGGCTTGAGATCTGAGGTTATGGTTTAAACCCACTGATGATTTTTTTATACCGGTAATAGAGCATATGCGCTTTTGCTCTCATGTTGTTCTTCGAAGAATTCTCCTAAAATGGAATCAAATTAATGTTGTCTTATTTATGTGGTCCTGTTGGTGTAGAGTGTATCCATTATTGCAGTGCCCACTCATTTCTCTCCTGAGAGGACTAATTCAAGTATTTTCCTCTTTGAAGATGAGATATTCAGCAATTCAGAGGTGGAGGTGAACAAGCATCTCACCACCCACCTCCTCCCACCACAAGGCTTGGTCTGAGTCCCCAGCACTAGCCACCACTCTGGCTCCTGCACTGGTAGAGAATGTTTCCTCTTGCTCAGCTCTTCACTTTATGGCACAATGCATCGTGCAGACCACACCACTTGTTCCACAAGGACTTTGGAGCTATCTATTTTCTTTTTTTGTATGTGTGTGTGTATGAAGTGAATGTGGATGTGGTGCACAGAAAATAACAGGGCTAAGTACAAAACATTAAGAGCCTGCTTTATGCCTGGAGTTTGGGACAATGATGGTGAAACAAACAACCTAAAGCTAAGAACTTCTCTTATTTTCTTTTTTTTTTTTTTTCCATTATTTTTAATTTTATAACATGTAAAGAAAACAAGAAGATAAAATATGTGAGATGGTATCAACACATGGATTTATCGGAAAAAAATGTTGAATTAACAGGTGCACCATTCTTTTTCTTTTTTTTTTTTTTTTTTCTTTTTTTTTGTGGTGTATGTTGGCATTATTATCTAAAAGAGTTTTGATTTGAAATTTGAATCAGTAAGGTTTTAAAAATCAATATCTGAACATTTGAGGAAAAAATTCACCTGTATTATGGTTGAAATAAGTTAGTATTTTTGTTACTAATCTTTGAACTCTGTTGACTCACCAAAAATATCAGAATATTTTCATGTTCAGTTCACCTGAATTCAATTTTTATAAAACTGCATTTTAGAGGCCCCAGTGAGCCAACAGATGAGTTACTTGAACAGTTAGTACTAGGATAATAACAAGCAGTGAGTTTTGCCTGCTTGTGACTCATATGAAATTGCTGGCAGAATGTTATTCTGAATTTCTGTTTCATTCCAAAATTTCTTTGTTTCATTCATTAAGTATTAAAAATGTTCTAATTAAACTAACTGTTCATATGGCACATTGATATTCCTTGACTAGGACACAACATATTTCCTAAGGACAATCAACCTTGAAAGCTTTTGATATCACTCTACGTAATTTTTCAGAAAGATGTGTTTGAAAGCCATAGTCCTCTCATATGAAAAAATGACATATCAAACTAAAGGTACTATAATCCCTAGCTGTAAATATGTGATCAATATTGCAATTGTTAGAGAACTAATTTCGACCAGGCCTCCTAGTGCAAACATTAATAAATTCGCTACCAACAAATTCTCACATTTTCTTTGATAACCATTTCTTAGAATTCACTGGAATTTGCATATTTTCTTCCCATTCAATAAATAACTTTGATAGATACTGATGAGGAGAGATCATAGAGGAGTAACAAAGGCTGTCAAGATGTATTCCTTTCAAGCAATTGCTAACAAAGCATCAACTTTTTGACAAAATATTTCTTTATATACTATTTCTTTTTCCTCTGCCCTTACTGTGTTGCTTTTTCTGTGGCAAAATAAGAAAACACGCTTCTACAGGAAAAAATGAACAAACAACCCAACAGAAACTCAGAGCTTTCTTTAGAAGGTCCTACATTGGAGGTAAGTCCAACAATCAAAACTCAAACCTTAGCAAAATAATAAAGGTGGAACATGTTCCTCATTCCCACTTCACCCACATACCCAGAGCAAAAGTCCCCATGATACTCTTGGGTTTTGCACTGATGTACAGGACAGCAAGGGCAAATGAGTTTAGTTGCTAAGGCATATCAAAGCACTACTGTGGGTGTGATGCATGAGGACACTGATTTGCACTGTACTTCAAGAATGAGTCTTCTTGGGTAATCTGTTCCATTATGATGGCATGAGAGGCCCTGTTAAAGCTCTTGCCTTGGGATGAGACATTGTCCTTGTCTCAGAAAGCTTTCAGCTGTAGGGAAAAAGGCAGCCACGAGGGAAGATAATGGGGAAATTGTTGCCCATGGTCATAAGTCAGGCCAGTGCTGAACAATCTGCTTTTCTTGTTCCTTCTACTGGACCATACTGCCTTTGAGGGAGCTGCTGTGAAGACATGCCTGGTGTTTTTGGGCTCATTTCTGTATTTGTTATTTTAGCATAATTATGAAGTTTTAGGTCAAGCACTACTTAACAGTTGGTTCTCTGCCTAAGGTATAGCTCAGCTCGGTTTCATTAGGATTTTAGACTTGTGTAATGTAAAACACATTAAAGCATAGCCAAACCACTCCAGTTCACTAATCAGAGCAGAAGTAGGTGGAGGAAAAGTCCTTCAGTTTTGCCCAAAGGCAAAATCAAGGAGGTCATGGCAGGGTGGAGTGAGGTGGATATCAGGGATCAAGAACTGATCTCAGCAAATTCACCCCAGTCAAAATAAAATGTTTTTTCTTCATTATAATTTTACCCCAGAACAACCTAAGCATGTCAATCATTCTAATATTAAGAAATAAAACTCAGAGCCAGCTTTTTTAGCAATGAAGGCAAGCCCTAACTACAGACCTAGTTTAAAGGCCCACCTTCACTAGAGATACTTGTTGACTAGCACTGTCCATTAGCAAAATGCTTTAAAAACAATCATATGTATTCCTTCAGAATCTCCCCATCTCTTCCTTTTCCTAAGTTTGGGGGCCTAGTGCTTGATCTAGAGGTCAACAAACCTGCCCACAGTAGGGGAGTTGCAACTAGAAGACCTTTGAGTTCCAACTCAAGCCATTATATGATTCTAAGTTCAACTTTGGTGTAAATCAGCAAGGACTTGGTTAGTGTATTGAGGGAGTTGAAGAGGTAGCAGTTACTGAAACAAACTGACAGTCTCTAGAAGTACATCTTCTAGAGGTTCACTTACATGTCGGTCTGTAAAGAGGAGCAAGAAGGATTAATCACAAACAGCTGCTCTTCAGGTGCAGCATTTTGAGCTTTCTTTTTCTTTTTTTCCAATACAGAAAGCCACTACCACCATCCCCCACCTTGTACTAGATTGAACCAGGCCTGAGTGAAAGCTGGGGCTGGCAAAGCTCCAGACGAATGCTGAGGGTACGCTCAAAAGCAGGAAGCTGTGGCAAAGCTGAGTCGCTAAAAAGCTACTGGAGCCAATAGACTGTGGTCATGAGGATAGGTAGCAGCTATGGGAAAACTCAAAAGCATCTTCAAAACAGGCTTGAAAAGTACTGCTGATCTTTGCACATTGACTGGGCTTTTGTGCATACGGTAACGCTTGAAGCACTGAGGCCAACATTTGTGTTGATGCTCCGGCACTGCATATGATCTATCCCTACGCATGGTTTGCTACTCATGCACCTAAATGCAGAGGTACGCTTTGATGGTGAAAGGAATGCGTAGGAGCACAGAACTGGGTTCATCTGGCAGCATTTGTGACAGCATTCAGGGCAAAGCAGGCTGTAAACATTCGCTGGTGAAGAGCTGCCTCTTTCTGTGGCTATGTGAAAAGCCAGACCCACAGTTGTGGATTGAGTAATTCTTTTACAGGATGGAAAAAAGGTACTGCGTGTGAAGCTAGCAAAAACACACCAGGTGGTCAATGTATCATGGATGTCCATTGTTCTAGCAGATTGTTTCATTCATTAATATGAACTTCAGTGATGAGAACAGGATGTACAATATTACTGCATGAGATAGGGAGAAAGGAGATGGAAGGGATGAGGTAAGGTGTCTTTTTTCTTCTCTGGTTGCCCTTGGGGGGAGGAGAGGGAGTGTCTGTGTTTCAGATCTGAACTGCTTGAAGCTGAGAAATGGAGAGGTCTTTCAGCATTTTCTCAGGGGAGAGGCAGCTGCTACCAAAAAGCACAGTTCCTTTTTGGGGGAGTACAGCCTGGGAGACTGTTCTTGTGTTTCTCAAGTGCCTGAAATGGTCACAAGAAACCGCTTGTTCAAGATGGAGACACAGAGGTAACTTCTGCAGGCTCTACTCTACTGAGGGTCAGAAAACACATGAACATCCAAGATGCTGGTTATTCCACTTGTCTCCCTAATAATGCCCTGTGGATCCTATGTGAGCTGAGCAGGGATTTCTGAGAACCTGCATGCTGTTTTTGCTGTGTTTTATGGCTTTTCAACAGTTCCCTGCTCTCAGGGGGAGGAATCTCAATATGTGTCAGCTCTGTTATCAGAGCTGTGTCAAAATCCTTTTTCAGACCTTGCTTGCTTCTTGCTCATCATCTGAGCTATAAACCCAAGGCCTAATCTGTCCAATGAAATAAGAAGTATCTGATCTAAGGACAGAGCTGGGCACTTACAGAAGTGGCTAAATTAGAGCAGGATGATTATGGGCCTAACAAGATTCCTCTGGACTCTATGAAAGTTGATGGCTTGGATCTGCTTTGTGCATTCTGGGGGCCTATGGAACCTGGGATGAAAGAGGTGTAGGTAGAGGAGGATGCCACCATGATCTTTGAACTGTCTTCTTTCTAGAGAGTAGACATTTTGTGCCAAATGTGCATCCAGCAAGGTGGCCAAGGAGGATGTAGCATTGGAGCTGGTGTGTTCACGCTTGCTTTTACATCCCATCACAAGTAGTTTTGTACCAGCTACAAAACACACTGTCTGCTGCAAAGTATCTTCTATGCCCTTGTTCCACTGTGGGATCACATTCAGGTTCAAACTCAACATCATACTCTGATGGTGGCTGGAGAAGATGTAGAAATGAAAAGAAAAAAAATGTTTTCCTAGAGAGTATGCCCTAAGAAAAGAAAAAGAAAAAAGAAAAAAGAAGAAGAAAATAATTTATGTTGGCCTGAGCTGTGGTTTGGAATGAGAAAAGGAGAAAAGAAACAAAACAAAAACACTGGCCCACAAAGAAGAGAAAACAGGAAAGGGAAAGAACAAAACATCCTGTACACAGCAGCCAGTTAGTCGAGCAGGGAGGGTCCTTGTCATCTGCATTCCTCTCCTAAAGTGGGCACAGAAAACCTTGATCAAAACTGTGTTGCTTCCCTTCCTTTCTTCAGGCTTTCTTTTCATCCCTTCAAGTGATGTCTTTTGTTTAGCTCCAAGCTGTGTCATCAGGACCAAAGGTGGCTTCTGACCTTCTCTGATCCAAAGTAGAGCTCAGCCTGCCCTGCCCCAACATGTGGGGCAACTTCTGACCCTGAGGCAGTGTCTTGCAGCTAAGACCATATTGTGACCAAGCTAACAAAACTGGTAGTCTGAACTGAATTGAAGTTCAGAGTCCAGGCAGAGAATTTTGGGTCTCTGCATCTGCCTAAGCAAAAAATACCTCTTATTCTTCATTACAGTAGTTAATCTGAGAATAAAACCAGTGTGGAGACATGGCTGATGTTTCAGCTCATGAAGGGTCTGGTCTGAAGGGTGGGGTGGCTAGGATGGATCAGAGGGAAAGGCTTTTTTTTTTCAGAGATAAGGAGGGAACATGATGCACTGGGGCTACTCATATGGCATCTTTCAGTATACTTGAGAGATGGGTGCAAGCAGTAGTCTTGATGGGGGAAATACCTCTTCTATGCGAGATCTTTAATCCATTTTGTCTTGATTCTCCCCCTAAATGTATTTCAGGATACTTTTTTTTCCCTTCTGCTTTTATTGTTGAAATTCAGCTCACAAGCCACATTTGGGTGGCCTCGTGATTAGAGATAGAGTCCAGAGGAGAATATGTGGGGGCCAACTGCAGCAGAGTTCTTTATACTGAAAAGACAGAAGAAACCTATTCAAGATGGCATAGCAGGTGAGCTCTGAACTAGCTTCGTCATTTTTCCAGATACCTTAGACTTGGAGAATTTTTTCCTGACATAGGGCTAAATAAATGCCTTGGAGCATATATTCTTTCCTTTCCAATGACGCATTGATTATTTAGGTTCTTTTTACAGGCACTGCCTTCATATATTATCATCTACTGTAAATCCCTACTCTCCTCTGTCATGTCATTTCCACCCCCAGTCAACTTATACCTTCTCTATTCCAGTTTATTTTAGAGCACTGAGCTACTTAGAATTATTTATTCTAGGATCAGTTACTGAATCACTTAGTGACTAACTCATTTCATCACTCCATGCCTCAATTTACCTATACATTAAGAAGGATTAATACTACCTGCTTTTCAGGGCTGTTAGCAGCCTAAATTAATTCATGCTTAGAATGTTTATAAAGAGATTTGAGATCCTTGGTTACTGGAGGGTAGGGAGCTGCAAAGTATCTTATTTTTACTCAATAATGTTTTTATTTTGGTGTAACTTTGCACTATAGAAGTAAAGGAAACCTTGCAATTCCTTGTCGAGTCTATTACTTCCGAGGTTTAATTTATACTGCAATTGAGATATAAGCATTTTGTCTGTACTTTTTTTTTTTTTCCTTGATGGTTTGGTCAGATCTGTCTTGATCTACTTTACTGAGAAATGCTACGTGGTGGGAAATGTGGCAATAAATATGGCAGTGCAAGTAACAGAGCCGCTCAGTGTGATTAAAAATCTAATTGGCTTCTAAAAATCTAATGAGCTTCTTCGGAGGTGAGTGCATTTTGTTGTGATTACTGCATAATATGTAGACAAAAAGCCAAGAAGTTAGACTTACCATTAGAATTTGTAACAGTATTGTGCAGTGGTCATGGTGGTGATGGGTGGATGGGTGGTGATGGGACTAAAAGATCTTAATACTCTTTTCCAACTTTAATGATTCTGTGATTCATTGGGAAAACTCTACTGGCATTGCGGGAGCTCTGAGTCTATCAGGGAGAGTGAAAAGACAGCAAACCAGGTGAAGGCCTGAGGGAAGTGTCTCAAATGAATCCTGAATTCATTGTGAAATAATTTCACTGCGCCAGTGATTACAGTCTGCTTCTGATATCGCGTCACTGTGCAAATATTACTAACAGAAGGGTTATACTTGGACTTGAATAGGCATGTGTGGACAGACCACAAGTTTTGTTGTGGACAGTTGGACTAGATAATCTTGGAGGTGTTTTCCAACCTTAGGGATTGTATGATTTTATAAAAACTAGGTCCACTGAAATTATTAGACTTTTTATTCCATTGCTTCTTCGCTTATAAATGAACTTTGACTTGTGTAATGCAGAAAATGCAGAAAAGCAGAAGTTATGCAGAAAATAAGTGAATGAGATACCTCTCTCAGTAGTTTTGGCTTTGATGCCAGTAGGAGTAGGCTTTAACCTCTAGTGTTGTTGCTACTAGACTGCTGTCCACACCATTAGCACCATATATAGGAATCTCTCAGTGGAAGAGAGAATCAGAGTGGAAGAATAGTTGAAATATCAACAAGATGGAGTAGAGAGGGGGAAATGACTTTTTGGTTTTTAATCCAAGGACAGCTGCACACCTCTATTCTAACATAATGTAGAAGAGCTGCAGAGTGTGAGATGAACTATCTGTTGACAGTAACTAGAGATTACAGGCCCTGCCCTCATACTTGTCTATGGGAATTGTGGGTTTTACTTCTACAGTGGACACCCAAGGTTTCTCCCTGAACCAAGGAGCTTTCTGAGCACATGTATCCAGTCAAAATGTGGCACAAAACAAGGCCTCCCTTCGACAGAAACCTTGTTTTCTGGGCTTAGTCTGCTAGCTCCTGCTCTTTTTCATCTTCTCAGACTGTAATAATTATCCAGATGACATATATAAGGGGGCCGTGAATTATTAAAAATTTACCCAGCTCTCCAGCTCTGGAGTCACTGCCAAATATTTGTCGATTCATAGAGGAAGTCTAAGTGAGTAAACCATGCTGAGTGACAATAGCTCTGCTTCCCAGCCAGACTGAACGGCCCATAATGTAACTCAAACATTTCCTCTTTCCAAGCCTTCTTATAAAAGAGAAGACAAAGAAAGAACAAAAAGGACATTGAGAAGAACATAGAACTAGAAAAACAACCACTGATGTAATGTGCTTTCCAAACTAAACATAAGGCATACACTGTTTCTGCCATTTAAATAGTGATTAAAAATAAAACAACAACAAACCAAATAGGCACATAACTTTGTCTGCTTAGCCCTGAACACTGAAATAAAAAGCACGAGCAATTGCTTGTTAAATGGCTAGGGAATAGCTGCCCTGCAGTACACGTATTTTGAGTCATTTCTATTTCCAGTAGAGAGAAAAGTTGACCAAAAAACTGGGAAGTAGGATTAGGAAAGATTTATTCTCAGAAAGAATGAAAGAGTGGTGAGGCATTGGAACAGGCTGCTCAGGGATGTGGTGGAGTCATCGGTCCTAGAGTTTTCAAGAATAGGGTAGATATGGCATTGAGGGACATGGTTAGTGGGCTTGGTAGGGAGGGGTTGATGGTTGGACTAGATGATCTTAGAGGCCTTTTCCAACCTAAGTGATTCTATGATTGCATGACTTACAGGGCACAGAAAAGTGAATGAGAAGCAGAGCATGCAAGGCAGAGGAGCAATAGTAGTGTCATGGACCTCCAGTGACTTTATGTGGTCCTGCAAGGCCCAGCTGGGATGATGTTTTCATTCTATAAACACAAAGTAAACAGGTAGGGCTTTGGAAAGTACTTGGAAATTGAATCAAGAGGATAGCAAATGGAGGATTAATTTACGTCTTTATTTCACAGAAGGGTAACTAAAGTATGGAGAGATCAAAGCCTCTTTGCTGCCTACACTTTTCTACGTCTAATTTGGCCTGTTCACAGACAGAACTTAAACCAGCAGAGTTAAATGCTGTTTTCAGGACTGGGACCTATATAACTTGTCCAAAATCACCAAGGAAGTGTGTAGGAATTATACCCTGATCTCTTGAGTCCTGAATCACTCTCTCAACCACAAAACCGTCCTTCCTGTCTCTGTATAAAGACAGAGCTGAGAGAAGTGATTTTATGCACACATGCTCAAAGAAAGCCTTAATAAGAGTATAGACATAGCAAAGTGAAAGTATTATTAGAAGCCACATTAATTCAGCAAGCCTTTATACAACAAGCTTTGTTGTATAAAGGAGTCTTATTTCAGTACACTCCTCCATCAACTTTTTCCCATTTCAGACATCACAACAGGACTCCATTACATGAAATTTCTGATTGATTACGGAAAGAAGGAATGAACACATGAATCTGAGCTGGAACAAAGACATTGAACTGGATTTCATAATGCAAATAATTACAACTTTGGTGCATCTTGTATGAGTCACTGATCTATTTCACTGAATTTCTTTATATGTGAATGAAGTGTATCTTTTCCTGTGGGAGGGCCCAAACAGAAACAGTGAGAAAAGAAACTGGTCCTCCTTCTGTTCTGAGTATGAACAATGACAACTTTGATCAAGTTATTCTGCACATCTTAGCTAAAGTTAGTAAAGCAATTCTGTATTAAACTAGGAAACAACTGGACTATAGTTTGAAATTTTCTTTAATAAAGTTCCTTATTAAATTGGTAGATGACAAGGTCAAAACAAGCAAAAGAAAGGAGTTTCTCTTTTGCCGTGTCTCAGAGAAGCAGAATTCCCTGCTGCTAGAAATTTTATGAATACACAGATCAACAAGCAACATTTTTCTTTCAAAAATCTGTGGCTTTGGATTGCAAAGATGTGTTTCTGCCGCATGAACTCTTTGAGCCATGAGTTGCTTAAGTGAGGGAAAGTCTTCTGAGTAAAGGTCACTTCTAGCCGAGTTCTTTCATGCTTTGTTAATCTCACCTGAAGGGATGGGCAGATGCCAAAATAGGAGTACGTAAATGTATGCTCCTCTGATTCCTAGAGAAGTCAGATTTTTATGTATTTGGAATGGGCTCCATGAGGAGCTGAACCCCATCTCTAGGTGGAGGAAGCAGAAGGCTATGTTAGTAAACTGCACTAAGTAAAAGCTGAGAGAATATAGTGGGCTTCTCAGTCATCTAAAAAACAGACACAGTGTTTTATTATATATATATATATATATATAGTGTTATATATGCATAGTGTTATATATGCATAGTGTTTTATATATATATAGTGTTATATATATATATATACATACATATATATATATATAAAAAATGTCTAGTTACATAAGCTTTGTGTCTATTCACTAGGGAGATCTAGGCATCTTTGGAGTCTGATTCATCAAATCCTAAAGCAGAAGTGCAAGATAAGGAGAATCAATCACCTTGTCTCACTTTAGGGCTTTAATAGTAGCCACAGTAAATAACGTATTTGGGATGTATATGGCAGGATTCAGTTAAAGACTGAAATTGTGCAAGTCCACTTATGAAATATGTACTCTATTTCTCTTAAGAGGGAATGGAGATGTTGTAAAAGGCAGACTGTGGAGCCTGGCAATCTGTTTCATATTACTCTACAGTGCACAAATTTGGTCAGGTGCAGACCTCCAGACAGGTAGAATAGTTGGTATTTACTTCTATCTGAAGTATCCTAGAGGGTCTTGCCTCACCTTTACTGGATACTCTGGAAGGATGCAGGTTCTGTGTCATGTGGAAATCTTTGATGTATTAGATCATCTCAGATGACACAAGATGTCTATATTTTGGCAACTGAATCACATTCCTGCTCTCCGTTTACGGTAGGACTATATTTACATGTGTTTCAATTCAGTTGCCCCTAAATGGTGTCTAGTATCTTTTCAAGTGCTATGGAATTTTTTGTTTCTTGAATACATCTACATGTATGGATTCTACTCCCATGTATGCATGGCTTGGATAGCTTGCAACTTCCAAAACTGTAGCAGATTTCAATGTTTAAATTACAATCACATACATTTAGATGCCTGTTTCCAGAACTACGTCCAATTTCTACTTCTGGAAGTAAGATGAGTTCTACTAAAAATGATCTTGAAAAAATCCACCAGAAAAACAGAAAGAGTGCAACACTTCTAGAAGCACTCAGCAACTTTAGCAAACAGTTATTTCTTTTTCTCTCTTCTCAGCGTTTCTTTCTCCGAAATAACAGCAGGTGTAGAGATCAAGGTCCTGAATGAGAGGCACATTATTTCTTGTTTGTTTGTTTGTTTGTTTATAATGTAGCATTTCATAATAATGAAAAAAAGAATTCTTGAGTTTGTAACAGAATAAAAAATGCTAGCTGCTACTTAATGCTTGATCTCAGTGCAGTAAACAGAAAGTGGCTTTTAATCACTGGTTGGCTATTAGTTTGACAGAGCCTCTTTGTCACAAACCACAAGTCACTCTTACACATGGAAACAATTCTGATTTTTCTTAGGGAGAAAAAAAGATCTTTGCTGTTTCCAAAGATCTGTGACAGTTAGGATAGCTTAGCCTCAAAGCTTTTCATTTAGGGCACACTGACACATACAGGCACAAATGGATAAAGCTTATTTTGCCTACACTCCACACTGGCTGGATGTAGGCCAGCTCTGAACTGGAAGCCAGAAATCATGTTAGGATGGAGCTCTGCCCAAGCTAATAAGATTTGTTGATGGCATGTGCTGAGAAGCAAGGCATATTTGTGTGGGTAATGCATCATTTTCATGTAGTTAAAAGCTTCTACATACTTCAGTTCACTGGGATTCCTAGTTCTGTGTACCTATGTCCAGCTGCCTTCAACTTCACTAATGGTAGCCTTGAAGGAGAAAACAGTATATTATAATTTGTCCAAAACCCTCCAAGAACTTCTGTTGACATATTAAATTTTGGATAAGGCCCACAAGTGTTTAGACTGTTCCATCTATGAAAAAAAAACATACGGGCTAGTGTTTATAGGAAAATATTGTTCTAGACTGAATTATTAAGAGATTAATGATATAGATACATAGATATATGGATGTAGATAATGGTATGGATATAAGGAAAACATTTTTTGCAGTATGAGCAGTGAAGCACTGGAACAGGTTTCCTAGAGAGGTGGTGGATGCCCCATCACTGGAGGCATTCACAGTCAGGCTGGACAGGACTTTGGGTAACTTGATATAGCTGTAGTTGTCCCTCTTCATTGCAAGGGAATTGGACTCAATGGCCTTTAAAAGTTCCTTCCAATTCAAATGATTCTATGATCCTATGGTTCTAGAAATCCCCATCCAGTGGGTTTTTCTTTTTCAGCTGCTGACTAGCATGAGATGTAGGAGGCTAGTAGTCATCAGGGCAACCTGCTCGTGCACAGCAGGCACCTCATGTTCAGAGAAAATACTAACATTTACCACATGGTCCTAAGAAGCAACAGCTTGAGGATCATTGGTTTCTCTCCATTGAATGATAACTAAGTATAAAGTCTATGAAGATTTCAACAAGTTTCACAGTGTTGAAGCATGGATCTGAGAATGCTGCATGGCATACTACATGAAAAGTGTTTGCTTAACCATAGAACCATCCAGATTAAAGTTGGAAAGACTGATAAGATAATCTAGTCCAAACATCAGCCCATTAATGTGTCTTTCTAGACCACATCCCTCAGTGCCAGGTCTACCCTTTTGTTGAACATCTCCAGGGAGAGTACCTTCACTGCCCCCATGGGCAGCCTGTTCCAATGCCTCACAGTCATTCAGAGAAGAAATTTTTCCTGATATCCAACATTCTTCAAATCTTCATTCTTTGTTCATTCTTTAGAAAATAGGTTGTGGAATTGTTCATTTTCTTATAATTCCCTTTGCAATTTGAATGCTTCAATACTGAAGAAATCAATGTCTAGCCATGTGAATAACCCTTCTGATCTTATCAACTATTCTTACTCTGCCTGGTGTTCAACTTGACTTGTAAGGTGGGTCTTTGCAAGCTTAATAGAAGATTTTAAACTGTTTGACAATTTGTAATAATGAAAATAATAACAAGAATTGAAAGAAAGCATGAAATATTGCACGTGAGGTGCTTTTCTCTCTCTAAATATTGATCAAATAAAAAATGGAATTTTAAATGAAAGCGCCATTTTAATGGTAATTGTGGTTCTGAGGTCACAGTTAATAGGGCATCAACATGCAATATCACAGAACCTAGTTCTTCCTAAAGTGGAATGAATTGATAATAAAGCTAGAGATGTCAAATGCATGACATTGATGTGAAACCAGCATGAGTGAGAGTAGAATCCAGCCTCTTGTGAATTATCATTGCTCTGAATTGCTCTGACTTCTGGCAGTTTTATGGCAAGCTCTTCACAATATTTTAACATTGCATTTTTGTATGTGTGTTGAATGCCCTATCTGAATCCTGGATAACCACAGTGGGCTACCTAAAGGCATGCCTCCTACATATACATGAAGTTCTGCCTACTGTTTCACTTCACTTTATTTCAGTCTTGTATTATTACAGTACAGAATGAACACTTGTGTTAAAAACACTTTTCCCAGGAATTTCACCAAACTTTTTTTTTTTCTTTTTTTCCTCCCTTTTTTAAATAAATAGTCTAATTACATGGAAGAATGGGAAAATGGGACTGTGTATACAATTTAGTATTGCGGATGTTCTGAAAAGCTAAGGACTTTTAACAGCCTAATTAAATATGTATAAAAAGTATTTTCATGTTCTATATGAACACTTACAACTTTCAAAATAGCTTGTATTGATTAAATCCAGGAAAAAAGTTTCTCAAAATAAGCTTTATGATGGTTTGGTTTTCTGAATGCAAATTAGGAATGTTTCTTAAAAAGCTGAACAAGATCATAAATTTTAAATCATTTCACAAACAGTGCTCCAACCTTTTACTTAATTTTATTTTTTGTTTTCCCACATTTTATTTTATTTTGCTTTATTTTATTTACATTTTTTTCCTCCAACATGGTAAAGAAAATATATCAATATTATTTCTCAGGTCACTGTGGGGAATCTTGGGAAGGACTACATAACTGCTCTGAAGTTCCAAATTTTAAGTGATTGAATGTAGTTATTTTCAGCTATTCTATATAGATAAGACCTATATGTGGAAGAGACGTGTAAGGGATACAGAAACCTTCTGCTGGATCTCTAAAAACTCTTGGGAGGTCTTATCATAAGTATTGGTAGTTCCTATCAGTATCATCACAACTTGACTTCTTGTTCCTGCTGCAAGACTATCATCTGACTATCACAGACAGCTCAAGGCTGTATTTTCTGTTTTGCTGTAAGGTGTAAATGTTATGTACAGCTGATTGGGTAGCTGGATAGCTGTCTCTGGGGTTTTAGGTTCTGAGTAGGGCAGGACAACTACAAAGAGCCTAAAAGACTGTTAATTCAGTTGGTAAGCTTGATTGGTTTCACTTTGCTAGCTGTGCTTCTCTTGAGTTATTTTGTCCTAGTTGTTGGTCTTTGTTTTTTAGATATATATTTTTAAGTCTAATTTCATAAAAAAAAAAAAAAAGAATTATTCAATTTCATTTTTGGTGAGCCAATATTTATTATCCATATAGTTTAAATTAAGCTGGGGGAAATGAGAAGGTAAGAGGAGGCCTGGAGATTTGACCTTCCCACAGAATCTGAGAAAGAATTTGTGAAATCAGTGTCTCATTGAGACATTCTGCCAAAGAAAAAAACATCAGTCCAAACTCATCAGTGATATTAGGTGCTGGAGAACTCACCTAAAGAGTAGTAGTAGGAAACCCAGCAAACATGTGTTTTGGTTTTTACTCAGCCTAGAAGTTGAAATGTTCTTAGTCAAAAAGAGAGTTCATGAAGGGCAGTGCTTTTGCATCAACTTGAATAGCTGTTTTTGTTCGTGACTGGGGAGAAAAACAATGGTTTTGCCAGAATCTCTTGGCAGCATGAAATCTTACTTCTGAGTGACACATTCTGCTCAGATAGAAGGTATGGTTATGCTAAAACCAGAGCTTTCTACATCCACTGGGTTTTAACAGACACTTCTCAGGAGTGATATATGGCATTTTAAATGAAGTGGCTGAAATAAACGGGCTGACTAACTATTTAGGGTTCCAGTGTTCTCTGCTGAGCATGAAGAGATCCTGTGCTGCTAACTCATCCTAAAACTCAGCAAATTAGGGGAAGGACATGGTAATGAATTCAAGATCAATGACACTAAAAAAACACTCAGCAAGAAATGATCTGAGCCACTCACTGCCTCTTTCACCTCTCCCACCACGGTAGGTAGGAGAGCCAAATTAAGCATGGATTTTAGCTGGGCTTTTTTTTTGTTTGGAGCTAGGCAGAGTATCAGTGTCCTGGGAAGAAGATGATGGTCTGGTCCAGGTGAGTAAAGGTAAGATTCCAAAGAGAAATTTCACTTATAGGTAGAGGGAACCTGATGTACTTTTTGCAAAATTGGTTTTCCTCTCGAAGCTCCAGGTCTCCACTCAGCCCATCACTGGATTTCCCAGCTGCTCTACTAAAAGTAAATTGGTGAATATTAAAACTTTCTCTTGGCAGGAATTTTAACAAGTGTCTAATATAGACATGTGCTGATGCAGCTAATGAGTAATAATGTCAACATAGCCAGCTATTTGAGAGGTTCGCATTATTCCTTTTTCTCTTTCCTGATGAAGGGGGAGGGCTGCACTGTAGCACGTTATTTACAGTACAACATGATTCAATTGCCAGAGCAGGGAAAAAAGTCAACCTTTTGTTCAAGGGTTACATACGGACTGAACATTAAGAAGTAAATTTTCCTGCTTGAAAAATGTAACCCCTCCTCTTTCCCTTTGGCATAGTTTCATCTGGAAGCTTTACTTCTGAAACTTGGTTTCAGAAGGCAGATCAAGTGATTAGTGCAAATAAATAAATAAATAAAACCAAACAACCAAAGAAAAAGAAGACTAAGTGTAGCTGCAGAATGTAGGAGAGTGCTCAGTTTCCTGCCCTCTATCAAGTCCTTCGTTAAAACCTCTGGGAGCTGGAGAGAGCTGCAGCATTTACTGACTATTATAGAATCATAGAATTGTTTGAGTTGGAAGGCACCCATAGAGGTCACCTAGTGCAACGACCCAGCAATAAACATGGACAGCTACAGCTAG
The DNA here is from genome assembly GCF_023343835.1 of Lagopus muta. Taxonomy (NCBI): domain Eukaryota; kingdom Metazoa; phylum Chordata; class Aves; order Galliformes; family Phasianidae; genus Lagopus; species Lagopus muta. The sequence goes on from NC_064433.1 coordinate 4,684,943, forward strand.
ATCAGATTGCTCAGAACCCCATCCAGCTTGACCTTGAATATCTTCAAGGTCAGGGCATCCATTAAACTATTGAGACACAAACTATTGAGTTCAATGGGCTTCAGTTGTCATATTTAAACTGTAAAAAAGAATGGAAAGATAAATTTATAAATACAAAACTAACTTTGAAAGCCTGGAAAATATTTAACAATCCACCCAATTCTCACTTTGTAAGAACATTTGTCTGCATGCACTGAGGAAAGATAAAATGAAATCTCTTCCATAATTCTGAAACCCCTTTGAAGGACAAGGAAAGTGTCAGAAAACTTCTGTTATAAGGCTTTCAAATTCAAATGATGACTTTTCTGTACTATACTTCATTGTATTACATTGTGTAATAGCTAAGTATTCTTCTAATAGGACGAAATTATTCTTTCCACCAGTTTTTTGAAAGTGGTGAGAGGGCCAAAATGAATTAAACATCTTGCATCAGATGCAAATGATTGCTATATAATATATATCAGATGCAATATATTGCTAAAATATAGATTGCTGAGGTCAGCTGTGAATTCCCAGAGAGTGATGTAAGTTATCTATCCAGAATTATTCAGGCTCTGCAGTAATAGTTCACTTGATATCATGTGTCATACTGAATATTTGCAAAAAAGATGTGCAAATGATTGCATGTTGAAAGACTTCATTGTTTACATAGCTACTAATGAATATTTTCAGATTTATTTTTCTTAGAATGTTCCTTTCTCTAACTTGAATTACAAGTGCAAAAACAAGATTGTGGTCATATCATGTTTAAACAGGCAAAGTTTCAAACATGAAGCCACATCTATTATTCAGCACCATCTTCTAAAAACATTAGAAGATATCCTTTTGAACTTTGTGGTTATTTTTGTCAAAAGACAAAGCTTTAGGTTGAATTCTACTCTGAAACTTGGGTGTGAGTAACAATTACCTGGCTCTTTGCGTGGTGCAATGCTACAGCTTGCTTATCTAACAACCCAGAGTCAGCAGAAATGGCAATGGTATTCTCTTTTCTTCTTTCCCTTTGCTTCCTTTCTCATACCCCTAGACAACATCAAATAACCCATTCCCTATGCTTACTGAAACTTGCTGTATCTCTCAAAAAAATCATAGAATCATAAAATCAGTAAGGTTGGAAAAGGCCATTAAGATCATCCAGTCCAATCGTCACCTCCTCACCACCATGCCCACTAAACCATGCCCGTCAGTGCTGAGTCACTGTTGTTCTGCAAAGGGCTGAAAATCACTCATGTTTCTTGCCATGTTATTTCTCTGCCAGTTCAGAAAGGGATCTGAGGTCCCACAGGAGCAGATTGAGCTGTAGTGGTGAAAAAACTTTGGTAGAAGAGAAGGAGGAGGAAGAGAGAGAGAAGTGAGACTGACATATCTACAATGTTTAAGTTCATTCTGCTGTATTACCTACCTGAATACAGCACAAAAGAAGTTTGACTCATTGAGTCTTCTCTGTACTCATGCACTTAAAACATAGGTTAAAAGATTACATTGTTTGCATTCTTAGGCATTTAAAACTTTTAAGAATCTGTCTGGATTCTATTAATTTCAATTTTAGATTCATGTTTGACTTAAGGAGGAGTGTAGTCTCCCATAGTCAAATGGCTCTGCTAATCTGCTCCAATTTTAACATATACCTTTGTTCTTTGCTCAGAATGCATAGAGGAAAGGACTTGATAAAAAATTAATAAACACAGATTAACTGTGTGCACCAATTCTTTTCTGTCTTGTATCAGCAGTGTTGGCTCAAGATCTTCCTATCCATTATCAGATGATATTTTCTCTGTACTAAGAGATAGATGTGAATTCAGAGAGGGAACTAAAGTTTGTTAAAAGACCTGAAAGTAGCTTAGGGACTTGAAAGCATGCTGAATAATTATGTTTCTGTATATGGCCCCAAAAGATAAATTTAGGAAAGTCACTATCCTTAGCTGTAGGAACAAGAATTTAGCTGATAAATTCCTTTTTTTTTTTTTTCTATTTTTTGAATTGAAAATTGTGCAAGAGTAGAACAATCAGAAAGGGGAATCGATTTTTACACCATGGCAGATTACAAATCATGATTTTTTTTCTCTCTCCCATTGGCAAAAAATATAGGACTTTTTACGCCTCTCTAACCAAAATAGTCAAATCATGTTTAGGGATAAATGGAATTGACAATTTCTTTTTATATCACTGATTTTTCTTGTCTGTTTTTATGTATAATCTAATTCTAGGCTAAAGTAGGAATGTTTTAAATATGAAAACAATACCCATTGCAATTTTTTAAAATCATAACTATGTATATATATATATAGAATTAATTTTTGGAAAATAGTAATGAAATGAATTCACATATTTCTGAAAGAATAATGTTGATCATCCCAAGTGAAACATTTGGCTCGAATTGCCTCTGACTTGCTTTTATGTAATTCAGGAGTGGTGCTGCAAAGCCACCTGGGATGAAGTCCTGAAACTAAGAAGGGAGTATGAGTGGCAAAGGAATCTCTTAATTGTACCTGTGGTATTGATTGGCTTTGAGACTTCAAAAAATGGTGGTAGAAATCTTGATCTAGGAGCATCTATTTCTTGCCTGAATTTCTGAGATTATGGCTTTTTCACCATTCCGTATTTCCCAAAAGTCTTTCTGCTTGTTTATAACGATTCTAATACTTCTCTAGTTGGTGCTGTGAATGACAGAAGTAATAACTGCAGTTTCCAAGAATGCTGGAAAAACCTGTTTTCCACGACCATGTGTTTTTTTATTTGCAGAAGGTCTCATCTGGTCTATAATAGACATTTCAGAAGGAATACTGAGGTGGTATATAATTTTGGGAGAAGGGCACTGGACAGAGATCCATGAGATCTGAATTCAGTTGCTGATGCCCATACTAACTTCTGGAGCCATGCACCTAGGAAGCCGAAAGAGTAATTGTAGGCTATATTGGCTTTCTAAGTATGGACTTATGGACTTTTGTCTTGCATACCCAACTCCATGGCAGAAAATAAATTTTCCTTCTTCCTTTCTCTCTCTCCCTCTCTCTCTATTTTTTTGGGGGGTGAGGCTGGGGACTTTCTCTGCTTACGGTTGTGTCAACTATAGAATATTTTAAACTGTCTAATTAATCCATACAAATACAAAAAGTAAGAAAACATCAAAAGGTTGTTTCCTTTGGCCAACTGTACTAGCACACATGGAATCACCAGTTGCCAAGACTCCAGTGTTAACTTTCTCTGGCCAAGCCCAGAAGTGAAAAGGTATTAATTTCAACTGGCAGAAGCATCTGAGGCATTCCAGCTTTAAGAATGAGGATTGTCTCAGTGTAAAGAAAGCAGCCAGATTCCAGCCTCTACAAGGCAGACAATCTAAGTACTTAATTTTGGAGACTTCATGGGATTGCAAGTAACCATCCAGAAAGTAGAAGTAATGAAGTAGAGAATGAACTAGGAGCATACAAAAAAGGTAAAGCCAAGTTCCTTCTCAGTGACTTTCTTTTCTGAGCTGTTAGATACATAAATCACTTTTATGGGCATTAATATTAACACCTCTGCAACGCCATTGGTGAGGTGGCAGATTACATGATTTTTGCTGTTTTCTATTCAGAAAGAGATGGAATGAACAGCACTTTCTTCATCAGACTCATTTTACTGCATCTCACTGGTCTTTTACAACAGGTCTGTGAGTTCTTGTTTTAGAGGCTAGATCACCTCTTCCTTCAAAAACAACAACAAAAAAAAGAGGATTGAAGGCTTGTGTCTTATTAGGTGTTTTCATTTTTTTAGTACTTTCTAAATTCCTTATTATTACTATCAGAAATTTCCACGTATTCACTCCCCCTGCGTGCCCCTTTGTATCCCTCAGCCCCTCTCTCCTCAGCATCTCCTTTTAGCCAAGTTTATCCAAGAGGTTGAGCTCTCAGAATTAGCACATCTACAGCTTCAGAAGTGTGAACAGCCACACTGGGGAAAAAGATCCACTGAGACTTTTCTCATAAGATGAGCTCAACATTGTAAAATACCAAAAAATGTATTTGTAAGAGATGTGTATCAAACAGCCAACCCATACCAAAAGCCTTGGTTAAACTCTACATTTGGAGGTGTCAGTGAGCCAGTAAGCCGTCTTCTTGTCTCTATTCACTCAGTGCAATTAAAGTTAAATATTTCATGAAGGAATAGGAATAGGGCCTTGTCTGTAGCAATGCCTGGACCTGGTATGTCTGCGAAGGTAGTGAATTTATCCTGTTAGGATCAGTAGTCATGCTAATTTGACTGGGACAAATTTGGAATATTCACACCAGACCTATGCTCAGAACCTAGCTCTTGGGCTATTTTTTCACAGATTCAAGTAAAAACACATTGATCATTCCTAGAATGAAAGGTTTCATATGGAAACTTAGAATGAAGGAGAAAAAAATTTATTTATTTAGGTCATTTATTTAGGTTCGTGGGGAAAAACCCCTTGCAATGCTTTGTTTAGCATTAAATTTTCACGCTCACCATGACAGTCAGCTATGGTTGCCTCCATGTAGCTAAGTGAAGCTTTATTGGGTGAGGTTTGACTACTAAACAGTGGAGCAGGGTATGGGAGGATATGCTGATGACATCTGTCTTAACACCTCTGTGGGAGTCAAGTACCTGTGTACATGTTTACACAAAGCCCTTACTTTGTGTGCAACTTCACACAGTTGCCACATGAAGTGCATGGGGCAGTCCTCCCTTCCTCCGCTGCTGTCAGATAGCTTAGTTTGCACTTCCTGCGGATATGTAAGTACCTGGCCACTTTCCTTGTGAACAAGAGCTGAAGGAACAGCACTGTTGAGTGCGCAGGTATGTTCGCATAGCACATTCCTGACAGCGTCACACTGCTATGGAATGGTGATTTTGAATGGAAAGCAGTAGAGCTTTTGCCCAAGGAGGCTCAGAGAGAGAGAGTAACTGTACAGTACATGGGAGACTTTGGGAAATTACATTTCCAGACAATTAAAGGTCACATAGTTTAGCTAAGTCATAATCCATCACTATGAACCAGGCGTTGATTACTGCTCTCACTACATTCATTTTTAATTCCATTAGTGGAATAAGAGGCAGTTTCTGTATTTGCCTCTTCTTTCAATACATAGCAATGAGAATGGCAAATTACCTCCGAATTCAAAGTAACTGAATACATAAGCTTCTCTCCAGGTTCTTTTTAAAAAATATATGCTTTCTAACCTTAGCTACTCAGTAAACACCCTGGCAATCTCCTGAAATGGCACATAAATGGTCAAAAATAGGGTTATGATTATCTGATTATCTGAGGAACATTTAATGAAGTGTGTGTAATGTACTGCACAATTCAAATTGCAGCTTCTCCATCAGTCCTGCTGTGTCTTATTTGGTGGAAAAAAGGAGTGAACTCCTACATTAACTTTAACTTGTATTCTAGTAATAAAAATCATTTTTAACTCTTTGGATATTGTGCAAAAAACATCCAAGCTTCTAGACTGTCGCCTTTCAGAAAGGCTTTTGCACTCCAGTTGTACTAATGCTGATGTTTGTGGGAGCCTGAAATCATTCAGGCTTAAGGAGAGAAGCACAGTTTGTTGCTTTTCACTGTTCATTAATCAGTACTCCTATTCTTCCCTCCAGTCTGAAGTTAATTGAAAATCTGGGGTAAATCTGGTAAAAGAACTTACTAATTTGTATTTAGACCCTAGTGTTTACTCTGTGGGCAGCCTGATCTAGTGCTTAAGCTAGTGGCTGGCAGCCCTGACTGCGGCAGTGAAGTTGGCACTAGATTATCTTTGAGGTCCCTTCCAACACAAGCCATTCTGTGATTCTGTGTAGGAACAACAGTTTTTGATGACCAAACTATGTGAAATTAATTCCACACTAACTGATGTAGAGCTAATTGCACAAGGGAGACGACTGCTCCATGGACACACTACATTTCATGCTGGCCAAAGCTGTCTCATTAGTCCTGGGAGCTTCCCTGCTATCTACTACCCTGTAGTCAGACTACAAGCTCATTGGATTTTAGGGCAGTGTGAAGCACATGACTATCTTCACTTGCATGCTGCAGAAGTCTGTAAGTAATGAATGACCTCATATTAGTTGGTAGCTGCCTAGCAGGATTTGTAGATGGATTAAAGTGCTCTCTTGACTCTCAATGGCAGCTAAATGCCTACAGGACTTCTTAAAAACCATTAGCGCCTAGTGTCCCATTTAGTTGCATAAAGACCTCAGTAAGTATCTTTGTAAATTAGAAGAAAATGATAATCAAAATCTTTAACATTTGCAAAATGCTTTATGGCCACTAGGTATATCAACTATTATCAGCTCAAAGGCAGAACTACTCTTATCACTGCCACCAATATCTAAGCGTGTTTTACTTGGCAAGGTTTAAACCTAACGGTTCTTATCATAAAAAGAGAAAGAAAGTGTCATCAGAACTGATTGAACTATATATTGGCTTCATTATGTTGTAATGCCTGTCACAGATAAACACAGGGGTGGCTTATCTTGCTTCCTAATCATCTTCAGGTGTAATGTTGTCATTCATTTTGTTAGCTCTCTCTTTTTATTTAAACCCAGGGGAGACCACAAACTGAAAAATACAAATTCAGTCTATTTCTGCTTTCTGTTGGTCTGTTTGTGGGAATAATCGTTTCAAACTCAGTGACCACAAATGAGCTTATGTTTATACAAAACTTCCTGAGAAAGTGCAGAGAGGACCTGCCAACCTTTGCTGATGGGTTAACAAAATTTCTTGCTGCACACCCTACTTGAGTCTCCTCTTGCATAAGCCTGAGATGCTCTTGATTTTTCCAGATTTCTGCAGGTGCACAGGAGCCTGTCCTGTAGCTCTGCTTCATCTTAATCTCCAGCCAAAGTCCTCTTTGGCTCTTCCTTGTGTGTAGATAAGGAGAGATTCCTGTTCCTGTAACAGAGGCAAGTAATGTCCTCTAATTTTCTAGCAGAAAGGAAAGGAGAAGGAACTATTCCAGCTTTGCTGCATCTGTGATCTCTGTCTCTGAGAAACAAGGTGAGACTGAAAAGAGGAAAGAAAAACATTTGGGTTAAAACAAAACAAAGAAGAAAGACCCTCATATGCTTCTTTTCACAAAAGCATTGCTGGTTCTCAATACTTTATAAGTCCATTCCAAGGGTCTGAAAGTAACTCTCACTAATGTTCATCCTAATAATAACCCATGACAGAAGGAAGTAATCTTAGTATGTTCATTTTATGAACAGGGAACTGAGGCTGAAAAAGGGGATGTATATAATTTAATTTTATGCACTTGAGCATTTGGTGAAAACCAGTTGTTCAGGCTCCCTCTGCATTCAGTGATAGAAGATAGGCAATTTCCAGATAAGTAATATCCTTTTTTTTTCTTTCTTTCTTTCTTTTTTTTTTTTTTTTAATTTTTTTTTTTTTTTAATTTTTTTATTTTTTATCAGTGGCAGAGTTGCCCTTTGCTTAAGACTCACTGCTGGAATGCAAGGTTAGGTAGAGAAACTTTGACTTTCTGACTGTGTGGATGTCCTCAGAGCTTGCCTAAAATACTCTAATACGATCAGGACCCTCACAAAATGCCATTTTAGCTGCTTTGCCTTCAAAACCCAGCCAGTGTCACAGTATCCTCCTTTCTTAATAGCTCACTGGTTTGAGCAGTCATTTAGGAAGTGAAACCTTTCTGTTCAGCCCTGAGAGAGCCTGGTTCTATCCTTCCTAGAAATGTGACCTAGATACTTTACAGTTCTGCTGGGTAAAGATATGCTACCAAATTGACCACAGATAACTTTGGAAATGGTGGCAGAAACCTGAGGGTATAGAGGCCAATGTGGGACACTCCTGAATTAGTGTAGACAGAAGAAGCTCCAAGCTCAGTGCTCACAACTACTTCTGAAGAGGGAGGTGGGTTTTAACAGCTCGGTCTTTCTCAGCCATTACTGATGCTCTGGAGAGCCTGGATAAGCCATCAGAACTTTCAGAATTCCTGAAACAAGGAGCATTTTAAAAAGTACAGTTTCTAATGACTCTCTCAGCTATGCTAGTGGGAAGGGAAGGGGAGGGGAGGGGAGGGGAGGAGAGGGGAAGGGGAGAGGAGAGGAGAGGGGAAGGGAAGGGGAGGGAAGGGGAGGGCAGGGGGGATGGGAGGGGGGAGGGGGGGAGGGGAGGGGGGGAGGGGAGGGGAGGGGAGGGGAGGGGAAGGGGGGAGGTGGGAAGGGGAAGGGGTAGGTGGGGGAAGGGGAGAGGGGGGGGGAAGGGGAGAGGGGGGGGAAGCGGAGAGGAGAGGGGAAGAGAAGAGAAGAGAAGGGAAGAGAAGAGAAGAGAAGAGAAGAGAAGAGAAGAGAAGAGAAGAGAAGAGAAGAGAAGAGAAGAGAAGAGAAGAGAAGAGAAGAGAAGAGAAGAGAAGAGAAGAAAAGAAAAGAAAAGAAAAGAAAAGAAAAGAAAAGAAAAGAAAAGAAAAGAAAAGAAAAGAAAAGAAAAGAAAAGAAAAGAAAAGAAAAGAAAAGAAAAGAAAAGAAAAGAAAAGAAAAGAAAAGAAATCTAGTTATTGAATGGAAGGTCATATAAAGAAAAGAACTGTAGCTGGACTGATAACTGTGTCCCTTAAATTAATACTGAATAATTGGAAATGATAATTTGCGAGTGACATTTCCTGCATGGTTAACCATGCTATAGACTTTATTGTTACATTGTTAAAAATGAATGTTACTGCACAATTGCTAATAACATTTGTAGCTTTTGAAGATAAGGCAATAGTAAGGAGTAATCAAACCACATTCTATAAAGTATAAAATGACTATGTAAAATGACATCTGTAAATCAAAGCTTAATTAGCTTAATTTTAATTAGTAATTTACAATAACCGACCAGCCCAGAAGTTCCTCAAGTGAGCTGCCCTTATGGAGCATGGCATGATCAGATGGACCATGCTGGCTGTAGCTGAGCTGTGTGGCTGTTGCTACTCACACCTTGGGTGACCATCGTTGATTCTTACCATTGTTCTGCCCAATATATTTGATCTTATAAGCTTTGTCTCAAAACAAACAAACAAACAAAAACACTCAAAAACCACCACCATAATTAGGCTAAACTAAAAGAATACTTCGGAAGAACCTTTGACCAGGAGGTCTGCCTTTGTGTTGTGGGGATCATGCTTTGAGCTGGGTGCGTTAGATGCACATGAGACACAGAAGAGGGCCACTGAAAGGATAAGAAGGCTGGCAAAAGTGTCTGACAGTGTAAGAAATGAAGAAGTCAATTTATTTAGACTGTCAGAAAGAAGCCTGAGAAAAGCTTTGATTACAGAGTATAGCACAGAGAATGTAAGGATAGTTTAATCTGTCAGAAAAAAGACAGCAAGAGTCATAGAAATGAAAGCTAGACATGTTAATCTTAGAAGTAAGTAACATAACTTTTTAACAGTGAGGCTAATTAAGAAACTACAGAAAGGGGTGATGGAGTTTCCATTTCCTAATGCATGCTACATGATTTAAATTGAGTCACTTTCCAAGAAGACATATGTTAGTTCAATACAAGTTGCTGGACTAGATATAGGCCTAACTGGATGGAATAGTACAAGAAATCAAATCAGATAATTTTTAGTAATAGATTTTAAATATAAGAATTAGAAACAGTATCTTGTGGTTACTGCTGAAAACTTACAGAGGATGGTATAAGTCTGTTTCATCTCATCTCATTATCATCTCATCACATTATCATCTCATCCCATTGTCATCTCATCTCATCTCATCTCATTTCATCCTTCACTGCAATGTAATTGAGGATAAAAATATATGATTATGTTAGGTAATCTATGTTTCCTCTACTATCTTACAGGTATACAATTGGAAATGTTATTATCACAATTAAGGCTTAAGCATGTGTTTAGTGTTCACTTAAATTCTTTTTTTTGAACTTATGGCATTAATCATCATAGTGCAATAACTGAATCATTACCGTGCAGCAGGTTCTCAGTGTTTCTGTACCTTAGGCATTGATGACAGTAAGTCATACAAACCAAGGTCTGGAAGGTATCTGAAAGGGAGGCCTCCAATGTGAATGAATGTTGTTGAAATTAACTTCCCTTGAAGCTACTCATGGACTTATTAAATGTATGTTGTATTTTAAAATAGGCATTGTGAATGAATGCATGCAAGAAAACATGCAAGGTCTGAACCAGCTTTCAAATGAGCATATGATATAGAAGCATCTACCCATAAATGCCTCAGTCTTTCTGATGTTTTCATCATCTAAATAAAGCATCCAGGAATGTTTTGAAATCTCTAGAGAAGGAGACTTCACATCCTCTCTGGTGAACCTGTTCCAGTTCTCTGTTACCCTCACCACGACAGAATCTTTTCTCACATGCAGACAGAACTTCGTGTGTTTCAGTTCAAGACCATTGCCTCTTCTCCTGTTCCCAAGCACCAAAGAAAACAGCCTGGAGCCTGGCCCCAATCTGTTGATACCTTCCTTTAAGATATTTGTACACATTAATAAGATCCCCTCTCAGTCTTCTCCAGGCTAAACAGGCCCAGCTCTTTCAGCCTTTCCTCAAAAGAGAGGCCCCTTAATCCAGCCCCTTAATCAGCTTTGTAGCTCTTTGCTGGACTCACTCTAGGAACTCTGGGTCTTTCTTGAATTGGAGATTCCTGAACTGGACACAGTACTCCAGATGTACCCTCCACCAGGCTAGGTAGAGGGAGAGAAGAACCTTCCTCAACCTGATGGAAACACTCTTTCTAATGCACCTTGGGATTTGCCTTCTTGGCCACAAGGACACACTGCTGGCTCATGGTCAGCTCTCAGTCCACCAGAACTCCCATGTTCTTCTCTTCAGGGCTGCTCTCCAGTAGACCATCCCCTAACATGTACTAGCACATAAGGTTATTCCTCCTCACTTGTTGAAATTCAGGATGTCCTTCTCTGCCTACCTCTCCAGCCTGTTGAGGTCTCTCTGAATGGCAATGCAGTCCTCTGGTGTATATGCCACTCTGCCCAATTTATTATCATCAGCTAACTTGCTGAGGGTGCATTCTGTGCTTTCATCCATGTCAGTGATGAACAAGCTCAACAAGGCTGGGCCCAGTACAGACCCCTTGGGGACACCAGTAGCTATAGCCCTCCAACCAAACTCTACCGCTGATCACAAACACTCCAAGCCCTGCCATTCAGCCAGTTCTCAATCCATCTCACTGCTCACTCATCTAACCCACAGTTTCTGAACTTACCTATGAGGATGTTATGGGAGACAGTGTCTAAAGCCTTGGTGAAGTCAAGGCAAATGACATCTGCTGCTCTCCCTTCACCTACCCAGACAGTCATTCTGTCATAGAAGGCATTGGCTAATCATGATTTCCCCTTGGTGAAACCCTGTCAACTGTCCCCAGTCACACCTTCTCCTCCACATGCTTAGAAACTTTCTCCAGGTTGAGTTGTTTCATCACTTTTCCTGGGATGGAGGCGACGTTGACAGCCCTATGGTTTCCTGAGTTCTCCTTTTAGCCCTTTTAGAAGGTTGGAGTGAAATTGGCCTTCTTCCAGTCTTCAATCACCTCTCCTGTTCTCTGTGACCTCTCAAAGATGATGGAGAATGGCCCAGTAGTAACATCTGCCATTTGCCTCAGCATTCATAGAGTGCATTTCATTGGGATCCATGACCTGTGGGTTAAGCTTGCCAAAATTTTTAACTGAGGATTCTTCCACTAAGGGAAAGTCTTCCATTTTCTGGACTTTCTCTCTGATCTTCAGGGTCTGGGGTTCCAGAGAACTGATTTCAGAAATGAAGACTGAAGCAAAGAAGGTATTCAGTAACTCTGTCTTTTCTGAATCCTTTGTGGGTAGAGAGGCATTAAAGCACAGACAATGTCATCTTATGAACTCCATCCTCTAAGGAAATCAGATGAAAAAAGGGTTGGCTATTTATACAGATACCAAGGGTAACAATACAAACCATAATTAAAAACAATAAAACTGTTGGAAAGCATATTAAACTTTGTACTTCAGAGCTTAAGCTAAATTCTAGCTGCTAGAGAGGATTATAGTACTATATTACAGCAAATAATTGATTTTCTGGGTCACTTCACATGCACTACCAAAAAAAAAAAAAAAAAAAAAAAAAAAAGCATTTATTTATTTATTTATTTTTTTATTAATTTCATTTGACTTTTTTTTTGGGTCTTACTGGAATGATTTGACAAAAGTAAGCAGAGTTTCCCAAAATCATTGGTGAGTCAAAACTTGTTCTTCTGTGTTGTGAAAAGACCTAATGAATAATTACTTCTTCCATCTTTAACCAAAAAGGAAAATATTTGGGGAAGCAAGGCATAAGTTGTAGAATATTTCACTGGTGGCTACTGTGAAGATTTTCATTTCTTCCTCATGATGTCCCATCTTCTGGCTTGGGATTTGGCTTGAGAGGGTTACTGAGCTAGAAGGATTGGAATCTGGCTGTTTTTTCACGAGGAAGGAAATACTCACTTGATTTACCAATTATCCCTCTATATCTGAGATATTTCTTTGGAAGTGTATCTTCGCCCATCCAAAAGCCCTCATGGATGAAAAGATGAGTGAATCAGTCCAGACCCATGCAGAAATGCTTGGGTGAACACTGAATTTCATTTCTTCTTCCACCAAGTTTCAGAGATATATTTTGCTTTGTTTTGGTTGTGTTCATCTTTATGAAGCCAAAATGCAGACTAGGAAGGAAAATTCAATATCTTTTCACTACCCAACAGTTCTTACTCCTTTGGCACAATCTGTACCAGAACCCAACAATAACTTCTACTCAGAAGACAGAAGTATACGGGTTAGAACCCATATAAGAGTGACTGTTGTGTGTGACATCTTAGCTACATCAGTTAAATGCAGGCAACTAATGAAACTAACTCCCCAGTCAAGGATGTGTGGTACCTGGCCCAGGACCTCACGCAGGAAAGATGGGCTGGGATGTCAAGAGACACAAGGAAACCCATTAAATGCTAAGCACTCTTTTTTTTTCTCACTGTATGAAAAACAGGATTTACATGTCTCTAGCACAAGAAGAGTCAATTTCCAAGCAATTCAGATAATGAATATTTACACAAAATCATATTTACCAGATTCAGGTATATTAAGTACACATTTCTAGATGGTCATTTTTATCCCTCTTTTTCTACCCCTAAAACTATCAAATTAAAAACAATTGAAAGGAATAGCCATTTAGTAACAACAAGAACAACAGACTAAGAGAGCTGTTGCTGCAGTTTGCACTTCTTTACCCATCCCTTCAGCACATCTGCCACCAAGGACTATCAGAACATTTTGCAGCTCTAACCACAGCTACTTAAGACATTGTCACCTCCACCCATCACTTTCATGAGAGACAAAGTCAGAACATGCTCTACCTCACTTAGATGCTTCACTTGAGTGTCCTAGGGGGATCTGTTTGAAACCTAGCAGGTCAGTGGATCATCTGCAGTGTATGGGATGCCTTCATGGCTGCCCTGCGATCCTGTTCTTTTACAAACTCCTATGAGATTTATCACTGAAGAAATAGCATTAGCCACTTCTTTCGCAGAAAAATAGATATGTAGAAATGGACATGGTTTAGTTAATCTGATGGAATTCATCTGGTAGTTTAGCCAGGAGTTACTGCACTGAAGTCAGTGTTTTACTTTAAACAGGCAGGAAATAGGAAATGGCTCCTTCACTAGAAGCAGTTTTCTTAAATACGAGGGAGCAGACACTCAGTAATCCCTGTAAATTACTTCCTTGGCATCAGTAATGCCTTACTGGTTGATCCCAGCAGAGAATTTGGCCAACACTACGACCAGATCATATTACAACAAATACTGTTCAGAGTGTCTTCATGCAAAACTGGAATATACCTGAGCAAAATAATCAAAAGGAACTGCTTGAAGCAGGTTATGATTCTAACAATAAAAAAATGGCCTTATAAAACAGGAGTTCTGGGTGTGGTATCACAGGAACTCCATTGATGCAGAGCCAAGTCATACTTTCTGCTGTGTTATGGACTCTTGACATTTCAGAAAAGCAGAGGCATTTGGTTCCTTGTATTCTGTTACTGTAGATGCTTTGAATCTTCACTGTTAATCTATAATAATAATAAAATAATTTTAAAAAAATCAGTAAAACCTTGAATTTTTTACTCTTTTTTCTTGTAAAGGAGGAGACACTACACAAAAGTTGGTTCGGCTACAGTTCTCAGTATTTGAAATCCAATGAGACTCTTCTGTACAAAAGCTTAATTTGAACTTGATAGGAACCCAGTTTACCAGTTTAAGTCACTGCTGGATAATACAGCTTGAAGCTGTTCCACAATAAAGAACTACATTCAGCTATAAGCCTTATCGCTAGGACTCATCTGACCTTTCCCAGGTAAGCTGGAATTGCTTAACACTGTGGCTATCCCAAAACTAATAGAACCTTTCAGCATGGCTTAGGCTATTACTTCACTTCCCTGACATCAATTTCTAAAATAAAATAGAGGGCTAATTGGTAAATCAAGTGAGTATTTATTTCCTTCCTCGTGAAATATAATGGTCAAATGCATTTTCAAATCTAAACTACCAGCAATAAGAAGGTGCAACTTAAATGCACACATAAAAGGGAGCTCCATAGGAGGATGGAAGTTCAACTAGAATTTACCAGGCCAAATTTGTCATTGTTGGTGGGGATTAGTCCTGCAGTCACGAGGCCTAAGGTGGTGTGGTCGATTTTAATCAATTTAGTTGAAAACAATAGATTGTGATTTCCAGGTTTATAACAATCCAAACTTATTTTTGTGTCATCACATCATGCTGCTGTGCTGAAATGCTTTTAGAGCAATGCAAATCCCAATAAATAGACTAACATGTGAATTCTTGAAAAACTACCTAGCATACAGTTTTGAAACTAGAATTAGCCACTAATAGGATGCTTAATGTATTTTGCATCAGATTTTAAATTATGTTCAAAGCCAAACCAGAAGGAACAATAGAAGTTGAGCAGCTGATCCAAGTGAGTTAAGCACTGAACCATGAACATTGTTCTAATGAACAGGAGAGTTTTGGATGAGGAGCAGCACATGATGTGAATGATAGGTGTGAAAAAAGATCTTCAAGCTGTCAGAGAAAGTGAAGAAAAAAAGGTTGTTAGATAAGGATTGAGGAAACTAACTAGACTCATGGATTTATACCTTCCTTAAATATCCTAAAGACAGGAATTCAACTCCAATCATTGAGTATTTATGGAGTGTAACGTGTTTCAATAGCCAGTCTGTCTGAATATGTGGATGACATCAGGAAGAATAAAGAAAAGAGGGGAGCAGTGTGAAGGGCTTAATCCCTTTTGTATTTATTTTGCAGTAGTTGGAAGTATGAGTACCAGCCATGAAACACAGTCCCATATTACTGCTTTCTACACTAAATGTAGATGAAAAAAAGAGTTTCTGCCACAAACAACTTCTGATCTAAGTATAAGGCACAAATATCCTCTAATCACCATCCATGACTTATGAGGTGGGGAAACCCCTGTCTACATTAGAGAAGTGCACCCCTTGGCAGTCTTGGCAGTGCTTGCCCATTGAAGTGTTCTCGTGATGACTGTTCTCATTTCAGATGCCTACAGAAGCCACCTGATTGTAGAAAAAGGGAGGAAGCCAGAAGCATCCAAGACTGCTTATAATTGCTTGAGCAAGCAGCTCTCTGGCCTTGTCCCAGCAGTGCTGCCCATGACACACCCCCTACCACTGCCACCACACGTGGGGCTTCCTCCAGCACTTGGCCAGTGTGCAGGAATCTGATGTTTAGAAAGCCATTTTCCTGTCCGTATAAACAATCCGAATACAATAGCCTGATTCCTGGCTCCAAGGCCTCATTTAAATGTTGGTCAGTCGAGGCCTAAATTAACATTTAATTAGTAAACTCATTACAAAGGCAGGAAGTCTCAGACTTTCCCTTCATTCTCTTTCAGGCCTCCAAAGGGAAGGACCAAGTCCGTCTTTGGCTTTTGATTCAGCAGATGAGTTTGTTTTCTTTTTGTTCTCCCTCCTAGCTACCCTCCACCCCCCTCTACTTTCAGGACAATTTCTTTCCCTGAAGCAGACAGGTATGAGCTGAATATGTTGAATATTTGGCTGGAAATAATCTACTTAACATAGGTATTTCTATCTAGATTTCACCCCTGGAAGGCTTCCTCGGTGCTGCTGGGAGCTAAAGGAATGGCAGTTTTCAGGAATGCTGCATCATTTGCATTCACAAACCTTTGTGGTAGAGAAATTCTAAAAATAGAATGATTTTTGTGTGATGTTGGAAGGTTAGGTCCATTTTCTGTGACAGTCAGGTGAAATGCATGCTCTTAAGCAAGAAGGGCAAATGGTGAGAGTTATTATTATCAGGAGAAAGTTCCGAGGCAGAGGACAAGACCAGACTGTCCATGATGAGGTACCTTGCTGGAGACATGTGATGGGACTGGTAGTGCAGCCTTTTTCCAGTATGGGAGAGTCTATGAATTCAAACCAGAGATTATCTGCTAGGATGTCGCTCATCAATCTGTAGGATATAGGACTCCTCCCTTGGCCACCCAGTTGCTTTTCAAGAGATAATTTGGGATATAAGAATTACAAGAAGAGCTTGTTTTTAGACAATTCTGAAAAAATTGAAAGTCACTGACTTGGAGCTGATAAGACAGACAGTGTCATTAATGCTCTCCCAAGCACTCTATTCTTTGGTAATTTATTCACCTGGTCATGCTCTGGAGTAGAAAAAGAGCAAAGAACTCACAGAAAACAAAAACCAGAACAAGCCAATAATTGAAAAAAAAAATAGGTTTAAAAAATGTTGATTGTTTTTCTCTCAGTATCAATTCTCCATTGTAGCACAAATTAGAATGTAAATAAGGTGCAGCTGATATGATACATTTTGTCTTTTGTCATATATGCGGAGAAATTCAGAAAGTAATCTTTGTATTTCTCAGAAAATTGAGATCTGTAGTGCTAATTGTGCTATTAGACACGAAACAGTTACTCTCTGTAAAAAGTGCTGCCAGGATGCACAAGGTGCTTGAATAGTGAGGATTGTTGAATTGTCTCTCTTACCTACCTTGCCTGAAATCATAAGGATCCCTTTCCTGTAATTTGGCCATCTAAAGATCAAATTGGCTTTGAATTAGTTGTTTTATTGCATATGTCTTTAATTCATTGCTTTGTCAACGCTACATCTGCAACATTTTTCCCCTTGTGTTTTCAGAATTGGAAGGAAGTAGTTGACTGGTAATGATTTTTGTGAGTGTCTAATCCTGGTTTGTTTTGGTTTTGCATAAGGGTTAAAAAGGGTTAAAAGACATTTATTATCAGGCAGAGAGCTTCGGAGTGCTTGGACAAGGACTTGAGACAGCCTTTTCCTTCAGAGTCTTTCACAGGTCTCTGAGTATGGACTAATTACGAGGCCACATTATTTGTGTTAGGTATCTTGGTCAATATTTAGCAGTATTCTGTTGGAACATCCTGTTTCCTCTATATTTCAGTAGCTAAGAGAGATAAGCTACTGCACTCCTTTATACAAGGAGTTTACTCCCATTCTATTCCACACTAATTCCCCTCAGACAGATCATGGGATGACAAGAGCCATCACTGCAGTCCTTTTTGTGTCCCTTCCATTGGTGCTTTGAAATTTATTCTCTGATACATGAGCAGTAGTTTTGGGAGTGATACAGAGAAGACAGAGAAAGAATAGGAGGAACTTATGGTCCTTTGCTACCTTCAGTGATTCCCTGGGGACTAACTTGACCATTTGTGTTCATGAAGTGGAAAACAATACCTTAACATATCTTGCTAGTAAATAGATCAGGGTCAGTAGAGATTAAGAGGAGATTTATCTCCATCCAAAGCAGAGAAATCAGATATTTTCTTCTCTTGACTACACCATCTATATCTCAGACTATACTGACATCCTAGTTTTGTAGATAGACAGTTACACTGCATTCAGCTCAATTTAGACAACATGTTCTTCCAGCATATGACCTGTGTGAATGTATGTCATTTTGTTACTATTGTGCTGTGTTGAATTTTTGAGTTTGCTGTGATCCAGGCTTCAGCACTCACCACCAAATAAATAAATAAAATTGTTATACAGGCACTTCCTGATCAGAGATTCTAAAATGTAAAGGTTCAATGCAAAAAATAGGAAGTTTCAGTCAGCTTTAACCTGTTTTCTTCTTAAGTACCTCACTTTAAATATTAAAGTATGTCACTTTAATATTTACCAATACACAATATAAGAAAGCTTTTATTTATTTTTTCTTTCTTCATTATCTTCATTTTGAAGATCTTGCTCCAGAATTTCATTATAAGAAGCATCCTGTATCAGAACGCTCTCAGTAAGTACTGAGCATCCTCTGTTGATGGGATGTGAAATGGAGTTTTGTGTGTATGCTGGTGCTTGAACAAATAATGTTTATGAGAGCTCAGCTTTCCAGATCCATGCTTCATTTGTGGATCAGGCTTTATCAGACCCCAGAGAAGAATCTCAGGTCATATCATCTTAATTTTCCTTCCTAAAGCACTAATTTCTCTGTCATAGGTGAAAATAGACTTATATAGCCAGCTCGGTTGTAGATACAAGCATGAAATAAGACCAGACGTATCCCACACCTCACCTAAGTGCCTGCATAGTCCAGAGCTTCCTGCAAGCATCTGATTTATTGTACAAGCACTGACTGGATTCACATACATGCCATAAGACTGTGTCCCCAATTTTGCATACGTTATCAGACCACAGTGTAAACAGTTCAAAGAAAAATATATGAATGAACAGTAGAAGAATGATCCAGCGTGTTGATGGTATCCCCAAGAGAATTTGTCACTGTGCTTTAGAGGTTAAAGTTCATCTAAAACCAGTTTTCTTTCTAAACTTTATTTCTTATTGCCAGAAATAAATAAACTCTGGTGCAAGACTACTAGCTAATAGGCTGAGTCTGTTGGTTTGTGGAACACATGATTCTCTGAAACAGTAAATGTCTGTCCTCAAAACATATGTACTTCAAGAATAAGAATAAAATCGTAGAAGAATCAGTTCAGCTATTTTTTTTTTTTTTAACTTTTAATTAAAATTAAAATCAGGAATAGAAATAGAACAGCCCAGAGTTCACGACCTGTTCAGGAATGCAATTAACCCATAAAAATCATGGCTGGGATTTGTTGCAAGGTAGAAACATGATCCCTTAAAAAAAAAAAAAGTTGCCCCTTTGCAAAGTACCAAATGATGGAGAAGAACAAAATAAGGAAGAGATGGGCTGTTTTCATTTTAACCCAATTTCCCTCCCTCCTCAACCAGAAAGAGCTGTAAAAGAACAAACCCATCACCTCCTGTAGTCAAGTTTCACAGCAAACAAGAAGTTCCAAGCAAGTCCATGATGACTTTTATCTCTGTAAGTCTAGTCCCATGATAAACCTCTTGTTTCCTATACTTGATGTTCCACTATTTTACTAGTTGTGAATTGTGATGGCTCACGATGGAGGGCTCACATTGTGGATGGCTCACAATGAACAAACAGAACCTGACAGTTTCCTTCCTTAAAGTAAACAGAAGTGGTACTTAGACACAGTTCAAAGAGTTTAGAATTCCCAGATTGGCTATTATTACTCTTTTGGTGGGCAAAGAGACCTGGTTTTTCATTCTAATAAAGACACTTTTTTTATTTTTCTCCTTTCTCTTTTTTTTTTTTTTTTTTTTTTTTTTACTGGCAGCTAGCAAGCACGCTCTTTTATTTTACAGTCTTCTACTTTACCATGCAAGGTGGTCTACACATTTACATCACTGCTTGTTTACTTCTGTTCTGAGAAAAAGTCATGCATTTTGTATTTCTCAGAAAGAGTTTTAGCAGTAGTCCCTCTGCCCTCAGAGCTGTGTGGTACTAGATTGTTACCAGCAGAGCAAGGGATCATATGTTAATAATAGAGACCTCTATGAGGCCTTTGATCCAAAGATTTTTGAAAGCATGGAGTAAACCTACCTACAAATTCTCCTTTTTACTCATTAATAGTCACAGATTCTAGGATATCTACAATGGAAATAAGCTTTTTTAAGAGACCTTAAGTACCATTGCCTACAAAGATCTACAAAGAGTTCATAAAATAAGTGCTATGAAAAAGAATGTAAATTAAAATACATTTGATATTCTGAATTAAACTCTTGTTTGGAAACTCCTTCATCATCAAGGTCTGTGTTAGTTCTATGTGAGTGTAAGAATACCTATAGTGCCGTAACCTTTGGTTGTACACCAAGAGTATGGGTGGAAAGGAATTTATCTCCTCTAACATTAAATATCAAATATAGGATTAATGTGCTGGAACAAATCCAGTGGAGGATTACCAAGATAGCTCCTACTGGAATATACTACATATTGAGTTTGAGTGTCCTGGGTTTGCTCACTTTGAGAAGACTTACTTATCTTATATCATTAATTAATGCAGCTACCTTATGTGGATATGCAGGGTCAACATCCACAATCTCCTCAGAGCTGCACAGCAAAAAGCCTAAGACAACAGAAGCAGAAAAATGCTAACATATCAGGGTTTTTTTTCTCCTTGAGGATGGTCAAAGAGCAGAATAGAGGCCCAATGAGGCTGTGAAATGTCCATTTTTAGAGATATCCAAAACTTGATCAGATGAGAATATTTAGGTTCAGTGATGACTCTGCTTTGATTGAGGAGTTGAACCCATAATCTCCGTTTAACTTACACATCTTTCTTTATCACAACAGAAAGATCTCTGTAAAGTGTATTCCACCATTCTAAAAGTATCTCATTTAGTTGTGTGTGATAGTCCTGACTTGTCTGTCTCTTTCTCTGTTGACTATAGGAGTAATCTAGGAAGTACCTTAGCCTGGTAGATGTGTAAAGTCAATTGAGACAAAATACGTTCCTAGTCATCCAAGTGTCAGTTGCCAAGGCACAGTAATTTTGAGCTTATTGAGACACACTGAGTATCTAAGCCACCTCCAGATGCTGGAAAATATGATACAGGGCTTCTCAAGAGGCACTTGGCACTTAGTTGTGAGCAGTGAAGTCAAGCCCATGTTGTTAGACGGATCCAGGTCCAAGTGTCTTCCCAGTTAGAATGTAAAGAAAAGATATTCAGCTCTACCTATTTTTCAGTAGCAATTTGGACCTCTGCTTTGGGCAGGAAATATTCTAAGCATGTGAATAAAGACAGACATTAATATATTGTTAGGTACATTACACAGTGGTGCTCTGCAGTTCCCATTGTGATAAGTGTAATTGAATTTTTCCAGCAATTGAGTTGTTTATTATTGCTATGTCCTCTAATTAAAAAAGTGTTTCTTTTGTAAAAAATAGGAAAAAAAAAGTGGAAAACTGAAAACTCTGTTTTTTTAGATGGAATACTTTTAGAGGTTTATTTTGAAAATGTGAAGGTTTTCAAGTTCTTGACAAAATTTTCCTGTTTTGCACAGAAGGTATATGCCTGTTCTGATAAAATACATGTAACTCCATAATTCTCAGCTTAGCAATGATAGGAGAGAAATGTTTTGAACATACGAAAGGAGGGATCTCTGAAAATGGAACCAATTCATTTTTGGCATGTCAATCTTTGTTCTTTACAAAATGCTCTAGAAAGGCCAAAGATTCAGAGAGGTGTAAATGTTCAAGGTTTAAATTTGTAAGTCAAAGTGTGCTTGAAGGAGAAATAGAGCATTTGCTGGTGCTTCTGGACCTGTTGCAGGTAAGAATAAGGTGATGTGTCACTGCTGAAGCTTGGTTGACAAACTAACTTTGCTGACACTGTGCTGAGGCTAGAACTTCAGCAAATGTTTTTGGTTATCTCTCTTAGTTGGAGGGTGTGAGCAGAAAAACACAACTAAAACAGCACTTCTAATCAAGAGAGATGTGATCGTGGTATACTTACACCATTTCAAGGTTGTCCTCGTTTGTTTGCATTGCTGTTACCATGATATGATGGTATCTTGAATGTGTGGTGTTGGATCAGGCTTGCTGACACTGGTGACAAAACCAGAGAAGGGGCAAACTGGGATGCTGTGGCAATGAACAACTTAGTGGTCTTTTCCAACCTTAATGGTTTTACAATTTTGTGATACATTGTAATCATCCCCTTTCTATAGCTGTGTAAACTGAGGCACAAGGAGGAGATGCCAACCAAAGAGCTTTACAAAGACACAGCCTGCAAGAGAAGTGAGCTCTCCTGATTCCTCGGCATTTGTCTTTTAACCACCAGACCATGAATCCTGTTCGCTTTGTTTTCTTGGGTTTTGTGCATGTTTGTTTTTCTCTTTCATGTTCCTAATGGTGCTGGTCCATAGCAGGCAGTGGACAGCTGACAGATTACAGGAGGTGCCTGGCTGAAATGGGAGGCAGGATGCTTCACCAGCTCTCGGGCTATTTAACATTTTCCTACCCTGTGGATCTGGGTCCCTCCCACTCGTGCTCATATAACATCCCCGGGGCAAGGACAGCAATCACCTAAATGGAAAAAGGAAACATTTCCTGTGCCTTTAACTACTTTTAGTGCAATTTGGCAGCTTCAAAGAAAGCAACGTGCTTAGTTAAGAGTCAGCCAACACTCCATATGTATTTAGAAACCTGTGATTTCCATGCACAAATCCATTAGAAGAATGGATTTGTGCTGCACTGTAGGAGCTAGGAAATATTTGCTGACCTCCCCAAGATACAAAATATCCAAAAGAAAGTGGTTTTAAATAGAACACCTGGGGTTGATTCTCACCCTCACTTCACAAAACTTTATATTAGGCTCCTTCTGCTTCACTTGTTATAATGTAAGTGCACAGGCACCAGTGAATAATCTTCACTTTCATTCCTCTCTGTCCTTCCACAGAAAGCTCCTGTTAGCAGATCAGAGAAAAAGAGAGCAGGACAAGGCCACCAACACGAATGCTGGAGGAGCCTCTTGCCCTTTCTCTTTACTTCACAGGTTCTGCAAAACTGTTAAACCACAGTCCTGACTAGTTTACTGGTAAGAGAGGATTGGCCTAAGACAGTGAAGAAAAGCTTTATTGCAACTGCCTAACGTGTGTCTGTAGGCACTCTTACTTCATTGTTGCATTTTCATCCCTTTTCTTTCCAGCTGCATATCCAGATCTTATTTTTAATGTTATGGTATCAGAAAAAAACAAAACAAAACAATTTAATGTGCATAGCAAAATGGCTTTGATAACACTCAGAGATGCTTTAAACCCTTGTGTAAGAATAATTTTCTGATCTGATGTCAAATGCAAATGCATATCCACTGCTGACCTTAGTGCAGATTTTATTTCAACTAATAATATGCTCCTCTGAAAGTTACACTTGGAAATGTTCTTGGGTGTAAAAAAGCTAAAATGCCTTGAGTGGTACTTAAATGCACCAGCTCCATGAAAAGTCAGAGCCACAGAGGAAAACAGAAAAACTCCTCCAGATCTTCCCTGATCCTTCCTCTGCATACTAATTTCTTTAATGTAGTCAGTGAGATACATACTCATGACCAGGACAATAGATAATGGCCTCAAACTGTTGCAGGGGAGGTTCAGGTTGAATGTTAGGAAAAACTTCTTCATAGAGCAGGTTATGAAGCATTCTAACAGACTGCCTGAAGAGGTGGTAGAGTCACTATCCCTGGAGGTGTACAAGCCATGATTTTAAGTCCTGCTTTGTTAAGGGGGGCTGTTTGAAAGGGACACAGATTTCGCCTCAGTGTTATATTCTCGCAGTATAATGGGAAGTTAAGGAAAGTTGAGGAAGTTAAGGAATTTTTTCTACTGAAAACTTTCAGTGGAAATCAATCTGACATTTCTTTTTTTTAAAAGGAATGTAGAAATGAAAGTGCTTTCATTTGAGTTGTCTAACCTCAATAGATCTTGAACACCTCATCCATTTCTGAAAATGAATCCAGATCTTTGGAAGGACACAAATGCTTCTCTGCCTTTTTGGATGAGACTACAACTGCTGACTTCTCTAAGACCTACTCATAGCCAGCAGAACATTCCATTACAAAGCAGGACCTAATATCACAGCTTTTATTTGTTGGAGTTTGTATGACAGAAGTGCTCAGCTCAGTCAGGACTTGTATTTTAATTAGAATCTGTAAGTGCAAAATATGAGAATAATCCCACTAAGTGCATCAGGCTCTTGTCTAGCAGGGTTTCAGGGTTGTCTGCCTATTCCAGAAGTTCATGGAAATCACACCATGCTGGTTCCTCAATGAAGATGTGTTGGCTGTTGGGTTGCGTCTAAATGATCGGACACTGAGGCAGAAGAGAGATGCCAGGATGAAAATGAATGAGATGTCTATCATCCAGAACAGAAAGATGGATTGGGAGCAAAGAAATGAACTACTGTGGTGTGTGAGGTTTAACGGGGCTTCTTTTGAGCAAGAACACCCCAAAGCTGACACAAAATGATGCAGTATTTTCCAGAGCCAGAAATTCCACACTTGTTTTCAGAGGGCAATCTTTGGTTGATTAGTGCTTCTCTGCTTACCTACATCATGGGAACATGTCTGAGGTTTCTGTTCATAATCATTGTTTTTTTTTTTTTTTTTTTTTTAAATTTTGCTTTTCCAATTTAAAAAATGCAAGAAAAAAAAATCCAAAACACTATATAAAACTTTTACTTCATCTTATTAAAAACTAGACAAAACAAACCTAACAAATTGCTTATAGGAATAAGTAAAGCAGCTCTTTAGAAATGACTGAGAAAGGGTCAGGCTGCAATCAGCCACAGAAAGCACTGGTGGTGGGAGTGTATGACAAGGTGGAGCCCGGGGGTGGAAGATGCAGTAGAAGAGAAGGTCATTTTGTTGACTGTGACTATTTACATCAGCTTAGGATCTGAGTGTCTATAAACGATGGCAATGCTAAAGGTCACGGAAGACACTCATGAGGACTGCTGTATGGAAATAATTTTCTTTCCACTACTCATAAAAGTAGAAAGTGAAAAAGAGAAATCAAGTGTGTCTTCTGCTGATACAATAAGTGCACTACACGCTCTGTCTTCTGGGAGCCCTGTGCTCTGACAATCCCTTTGTGAGCTGTGATCTCTCATTTTGCTTATGCTAAATGTACAAAGAATGTGACATGAGGAACAATTTGAAATTATACTCAGGGCACTGCATGTGATGGCTTACCTCTTAGATGGAGAAAACAGCATTTGGAAACTGTTTGGAAGAGCTGAGCTGCAGAAGGGAACTCAGTGCCCTCTCCTCTGCAGCTCTGAGGTGCTGCTGAGTGATGGGGAGGAAATATTTTAACTGTGAAGACTGGCAGGGTTTATTAACTCAGGCTCAAATGCACTAATGCCAGTTGACATTCCACTGCATGAGGCTGATTTTATCTGGGCATTGCTAAATATGCCAACCAGATGAGTGCTTTTGCTCATGTAAGAGAAAAGTCCTAGTCAAAATCCTGTTTGAGTGCAGCCGGGACTCACAGGTGCAGGTTTACAAGGAGAGAGGAAAGAAGTGGGCTTTATTTTCTCATTAGCCTCCATCTCCTTTCCTTTTTGGCCAAAGCTCCTATCCTAGCTATGAGGCTTTTTTCCTCACATCAGCAAAGTATTGCTCACAGCACTGCTGTGGGGATAAATGGACAGAGAGAGTAGAGCAAGGGTTTGGGGACAGCCCCAGTGTACAAAGCAACCCTCTTCCACTGACTGGAGTCTTCTTCTTTATCTTTGTATTAAAATGCTAAAGCCCGGTATCTGATCTCCCTCCCCATAATACCGCTTCTCTGGCTCTTGTCTAGGATGCTAGCTATTTCTTTTTCTGTATAGACCCCACAAGCAGTTTGCTTCCCAGTCTCCTGAAGGTAGCAGCTACGATCATTTGCCTGACAACTTTTTAACGTTGTTGGTTTGACATCTCTGTTGCTATTCAGGTTGGATGTAATGAAAATTTCTTCTCAGGAGTAGTGAGATATTGGAGAAGGCTGCCCAAAGAGGTGGTAGAGTCTCTGTCCCTGGAGGTAGATGTGGCTCTGAGGGATGTGATTAGTGGGCATGGTGGGGATGGGCTCATGGCTGGACTAGATGATCTTGGTGCTCTTTTCCAACCTTACTGATTCTAAGATTCTTTGTTTCTATGATTCTATAATTCTATGCTGGAAGTAACTGATACTGTACTGCCAACACATGCAGTCTATCCTTCAAGGATAAATGCTTGACAGATCTCTAACCCTTTTTTCCCTGCTGTGAGTAACATCTTCTCTCCTCCCCCAGCGTGCACATCAGCTATTGGAAGTCAATACCTAGAGCGCTATGTACCCTTGTTAAAATAAGAAGCCATTTAAACCTTCAATTCTCTTGATGTTTCTGAACTACTGCCTGCTTTTCATTTCAGATGTGTATCATTGCACCTTATTATGCCTGAGAACTTGGACACATTTTCCTGTAATTCCTTAGAAAGATGCCTTTTTACATCTGGACATAATGGGGGGATAGGACGAAGACTGGACTTCCTTCTCCACTGAAATGAAGGGAAAGGCTATGGGTTACACCTGCTAACTGAACAGGCAGATAGCTCTTCCCTGCTTTGCCTTACATAGCCATTCCCAGTGAAGGACTGTTTTGTATAGACAAAAAGAAGGAGGCAGGGATCACAGGTGCTTTAGCCCTAATTCCTGTCACTATAGGACACACTCTCTTTCACGGTATCACAGAATCACAAAATGGCTGAGGTTGGAAGGCACATCTGGGTCCATCTTGTCCAACATCTGCTTCAGCAGGGACACCCAGAGCAGCGTACCCAGGATCATGCCCAGAGGAGACCCCACAAATTTTCTGGGCAATTCTTCTCACTGCTACATTTCTTCCTGAGACCTTTATGCCAACCTCAGTGTACCTAACTACTGCAGGTTACTCAAAGCACAAAGCTGGGGGAAGCTGAGCAGAAGAAGATACTTGTGTTTGGCTTTCTGCCTTCTTGTTCACAGGCTTCAGCAATACCTTATGCCTGCAAAACAGGCTGCTCCGGGCTCTATTCATTTCTATGCTTTAACGGGGTGGCACCAAAAGAGAATTTCCACTGTTCTTTGGTTGCATACTCCAGTGCTTTACTTCACACCAAAAAAAACTGTCTATGCCTGTCTACTGTGTGCACGAGGACTTTTGACCTGTTGCCCACTAGTATGGAAGAAAAAAGTAAGGCCATAAAATGTACTTCTTGTCTTCGGCTAGTATTATCACTGAAAAATATGCTTCTGTTTTTATTTATTTTTTTTTTTCCCTTTTCTTTTTTTTTCTTTTCTTTTTTTCTTTTTTTTTTCTTTTCTTTTTTTCTTTTTTTCCTTTTTAAGGTTACAGAGCGATTTCTGTGTTATGATGGAATCAGTTCACATTACTTAGTGCCAGAATTGTGGTTAATTAGTAGCCAGTTTAGGAAATTATGTTATCATTACCTCATCCTTTCTTAGCTTAGCAGCTTTCTCCTCTTCCACATCCCCCTTTCTATCCTCTGCAACATTTTCTACCCAAGGATATAATTTTTCTTAATGACACCCATGTCACACATATAAACTCAAATCTCCTAAACATACCTCGCACCTCGGCTCTCCAGTAGTTTGAAATTCCACATGAATTAGCTTTTTTTTTGTGGTGTGGATACTAACCAAGGAAAACAAAGCCCCCTTCCCCCCCCCCCCCTCCAAATATTTTGTCCTATTCTTCTCTTCACCATCCTGGCTTTACACTAGCTCTTACTTATGCAGCTCCATACCAGGCTCTGGGGCTGACACTGGGTTGACCTCTGTGCAATCTGTGTTTGTTGATGATGTGCATGCTCACTTCCACCCTCTGCCCCTCTTCCACAGGTGGAAAGCAAAGAGGAAAACGTACACAAGGGAGCAAACAAGCATGTCCCCACAACAACGCGTGGCAATGTATAGAGTTAGAAACTACAAGAGAAAAAGGGATTTTCAACTGACACACTCTGTAATCAGACATCTGCTATTCATTGCAGAGAAGGAAGGGGAATGAGTTCAGAAATGGACAACTTAGATTTACTTGTCTTCTGTTCAGTTTTGCACTAATCTTGGCTTTGTCCAGACCTATTAAGTACCTCAAGATGAAAACCCAGGGTAGATGCATGGGAGGAGTATTCTCTAACAAGGTTTGGCCAAGCATGACTTGTGATTGGTCTTCTGTTACTGTCCTTCAAGATAAAGTCAACTACCTCAGAATAACAGACCTCTCATGGGTGGAATTATTTTCCTTCTATGTCTTCTCCAGACTCTTGGAACTCTTTGTGTTGAGACTTGGGCCATCTTGGTGAAGGGTGGCTGATGTGGAAATCTCTGGAGCACAAAGCTGTGAGTGATATCTGGAGCACAAAGCTGTGAGCTGGAAAAGCTGAAACCAAAGATCTGAACTGCTTTCATTGGTGTGAGACACATATTCTATAAACAGGAACAGAGAAACATCATGGGTTTTTCTTGCTGTGCAGTATTAAAGCGTTCAACCAAATGTGGATTTCATTCTCTTTTTCTACTTCATTTTGTTTCCAGTTCCTTTTATCTTGGTGTCTCTTAGAGTGAGTGTGTTTGGCTAAATTAATCTCTGTTGCCTCATGTAAAAGGGATTAGATCTGGATTGCAACTTTTAGGATAACATATCACATATTGCTTCTACTTCTTTTCTCCTCTAATATATATCAGCTTTCTCAGCTTTCACACCTTTCAGGCTTTTGCAGAATGGGTAGGGCTGGCTCACACATTCATCATTTCTTCACCAAACTGATTATACGTTTTTGCAGGTTTTGCCTGCCCTAAAAGCTTCTGCTGCTCTTCTCTGCACCCCTCCCACTCAACATGGATATGAAGGGCCTGGAAATGCATGTGATAATCCACACAACAGTTTTCCCACAGCTCAAGGAGAAGGACTTTTACTTCCTAACAGTTATCACAATATTGAGACTGGCCAAAATCACCCAGGCTTTTGCCACATCACATTTCAAGGCAGAACTATCTGTGGCCTCTCAGGCAGTCTTTAGGCTAGAGAAATAGGTTGTGTTTGAAAGTAAATAAATGCGTTACTGAATTTTAAACAGGACTTTGCACTGAGGATAAATCAAGCTTCAATTCATATGAGCTGGCTGTAGTCAACACCAGCAGTGGGGTGTGTGGGAAACTTTAATGTATGAATTTCTTCCATATACTCACCACTAACTCCTGTTGAAAATTGCATGAGTTGAAACACGCTAAATTTTTTCTAGACATGTTGTGCCTTTCAGTGAACATCTCTTCTCCCCAGATATGTTCTGACTAAAAATATTTCAAAGGTTCTTATCGGTAAATGTGTTTGTTTCTGTTTCATGTGGAGGAATCTCCTATCCCTCTGCTGCTCAGTTAATGCACCTCTCAGGACAGTTTTCTGCTCTGTCTCTGCTGTCCCTTGAGATTTGGAGCTATGGAGGTCCCAAAAAGAGGACCTGTGGAACACCATAGCAGGACCCTGGGACAATGTTTCCATGAATCTCACACCACTCTTCTTCTCCAGGATGTTACCATCCATCCAGCTCCTGCAACCATCCATCTTTCTGTAAATATTATCCCTGACTGGATTTGGCTCTGGGCAGCCTGGTCTAGTGGTTGGTGACCTGGCACACAGCAGGGGGGTTGAAACTAAATGATCTTTGAGGTCCTTTTCAACCCAGGCCATTCTATGAGTACATGATTTTATCAAATACTGGGGTATACCTTGCTGCCATGGCTTCATCCTGGTGGTTTTCATAGTGGATTTTATCGTTTCTCTATCATCGAGTAGGCAGTCACCATCAGAGCATGATGGTAAGAGCCAAAGGCAGAACTTCAGCTCTATGGAAGAAGTGACTTCAACCAAGGAGAGAAAGTCTCTTCCCTTGTTTGCTGAGGAGAGAGAAACCATGGGAATCTCATCTAGGCCAGAGGCACAGCAAGGTGCTGTGGGACCCAGGCTGGGAGTCAGCTCCCAGGCGTGACCAGAGCTGGCAGCAGTGTCATGGCATGCGGGCCTCTCCTCTGCTAACACACCCAGCTCTACTATGTCCAACACACCCCAAGGACACAGCTGAATGCCATAAGGAATTGGCAGCATAGATGCCCTGTGACTTATCTAAGATTAGTTTTAAAAAGCCTAATTTGGAAGGGTAGGTTGCCCAATAAAATTCAGATGTTTGTTCCCACCTTAGTTTGTCCATAAAGAAAAAGAGATTGGCACAGCTTTTTCACTGCATGTGAACCTTCATGCTTCCCTGCTTTTCTATCTGCAGCCTCTCCCCACCAAAAGCTTCAAATGCTTCAAACTGGCATCCTGATGCAAAGCAGAGCTGTTTCTTTTTTTCCTATTCAACGCAGGGATTGCTTCTGAGGGTAGCTATCTTTTAAGACTTGGATTCAAGAGATGCTGCACTGTGGTCTCAGCTTATTTCTCACACAGCTGGATGCGTTTCAGGCGTGGTGTGCATCAGTGCTTTGAACAACACTTGACTCCTCAGATAGCCATGCTGAAGTCAAAGGCCATCTTTGCTGAGTGAGGTGTTATTTCTGGAGGAAAAGACACATCTGTACCTTTGCTCAGACTATTTTGTTTTGAATCTCTTATAAATATCCAGCTTCTGGGATGAGATTATCATCTGAGAATCTTTGTTTTTTCTTTTTTTTTCTTTTTTTCCAGCATAAGTTGTTCTTAATCTTCATGGTGGTATGCAACGTAGAAAAAAATAACCCTAGCCACAGAAGGTAAATTAAAAGATCTTTGAATTTAGTATTTTGCCTTAAGACTTCTAGGTAAGCTTTCAATTTTTAACACCTGACATCTCCACCTTGCAGACATACAGCTTTAAGCACTGATGCCCGGTCACCTCTAAGCGTGTCTAAGGCCTGGGGATTGCAATGCTTAGCTCTTTTCTACCCATGCTCTGAGGGCTGATTTTAAATGAGTTCACTTAAATCAGAGAAAAATTTCCCCTGCTGGAGACATTTGTAATCTGAAGTAAATGTTTGGACTGTCTTCGTTTCATTCGTTTAATTGAACCTCTTGATAAGATGCCTGAGTTAGGCTAACATGGTACAAAGACCCTTAAGTTGCTTCTCAGTGTTTTCCTCATGTCACCATTGGTCAAATGTAAATGTGACACAACTTACTTGCCCTTATCAGCTAGTATTACTGCAAGACAGTTAAAAAAAAAAAAAAAGAAAAGAAAAAGAAAAAGAAAAAAAGAAGGTGACATTAAACCAGCTAAAAAAAATCTCAAGAGACCTGTCAATCAAGAAAGATATTTACTGAAGCTTCTATTGACCCATATATGCTCTTATCTAGAAACCTTTATCTTCTAAGACAATGTTGACTAACAGCTTTTCCTTTACTCTTGTTTCTATCTTAAAAGAATAACAAATAAGCTTAATTCTTCACAAAATCTTTAGCAAATGCCTTTTAAGCCTAACACAATGGTGGTTATTTTAAGAAGGACGGCTAAGCACTGCAACACTTTTCTATTTTTCTGTCTTCGTTTTTCATATTGGAGCACTTAATCACAGTTAATCTTTGCGCACAAGGAAGACACATTAACTTTGTTTGCACAGGACTGATATAAAAGCTTTCAACTCCTCCGTTCCCTTCTTCGTCTCCCTGGTAAGCTGCACCATTTTAAATAACAGATAAAGGAAATGCTGCAGATTCAGTGATACAGTATATCCTTGCTCATGTAACTGCAGGGACTTCACTCTGCAAGCAAAGTTACAGCCTGACAGATGAGCCAGCTGAAGCTGAGCATCTGCAAATCCCATGGAAGGGTCTGAGCCAAGGAGAAGGGCCCATCTTACAAGGGTGTACAAAAACAGCTGTTGAGAAGATGCCAATACAGCTATGAGGAGAGCACCTCCCTGTACCGTAGAGGTGTTCAGATGTCTCCATTTTCTGCAGACACAAGCAAGCTTCATTGTCAGTGCTGCAGCCACTTCCCAACATTTGTCTGATGGTAACAGAATCAATCATAGAATCAGAATTTTGAATTGGAAGAGACCCTTAAAGGCCACCTAGTCCAACTCCCATGCACTGAACAGGGACACCTACAGCTAGATCAGGTTGCTCACAGCCCTGTCCAGCCCAGTCTGTTCCCTCTGTGTTTTTCTTCAAAGGCTATAGTAATGGTTTGCTTAAGAGTCTTGTTTTAATAGGGTTTTATTCTCCAAGGAGGTGAAATTAAGGGCTAAATCTCAGCTCCGCTGAAGTCAGTGAGCCTGAAATGAATAGAATTTCTTTTGGACTGATTCCGAATCTCACTGTGGAGGGTAATGGTAATTTAAATGCTTTTTATGGCCTCTTTACTCTGTCAGAGCAATAAAAGGGGGCTTAGTCTTTGGCTACACCCAAAAGTTGTCCTGCTTAATTATCTTCAAATAGTTAAAGTAATAGAAACCTTTGCCATATCATTGCCTCCTCCCTCACACCTACCAAAGCAGATTTGCTGGTACAAATGTACTGATGTGGGGCATGAAGGGAATTAGGCTACACTGGCTTGGTGGTGTTGGCTGGAAGAAGATAGCTGTATGTTAATTCATTAAGTTGGATCTTGCTCTTAGATTTTTTTTGTTTGTGTGATCATATGGGTACTACTGAGATGAGGACGAATTATGGTCTCTTGCAGCTGGATATATGCTCTGGCCACATTATGGTCCCAAATTGTGAGCAGCCAGAGATGTGAGTGGAGACAGGTGTGCCTTCATTTGCACAAGCAAAAAGTCTGGATATGTGACACAGAGGAAGTGTTATTGCAATAGTTCCTAATGAGGGCATGTGAGAATCTGGGCTCTGGGATATGGCATAATGCACATCCTTGACTTTCTCTAGGAAAATTAGAAGGAATAAAGAAGCAAGGATTGAAGACGAGATATCCCATGGCAACTTTTGTAGATGTTAAAACACAACTAGAGATCCTCTTTTGCTGATTCTTGCCAGTTCTGCATCCTGTTCTGTGTTTGCTAGAGTCCAGTAAAGCACAAGGAGTTGGTGCTGTTCCAACATTTCCCATCTCTGTTCTGGCATTTCTGGGAGCTATTCTCAGAGAACAAACTGAAAAACACTGTACATTCTTTGGCTAGGAATGATTATGTTTCTCTATGAAGTGCTGTAGTATAAATGAATGTGTATATATATGCAAACAAATACATAAAGAATATTTGTTTGGTGGTCAGAAGAAGCAAAGCTGCCCTTGCCCTTTCATCCTGAGATGAGAGGACATTAGATCAGGCTAATAACCAGCTAGACTTACTTTATTGTTATTATTTTAAATAAAAATAAAACAAAGAACACTTTTTCTTGTTGTTATGTTTCAGTTGTACTATTTTGTCATAATAATAATTAGGTATATGAGGCTAATGCAGCCGGTGCACTAATCAGCCATCCAGTAGACTCAGAACCCTGAGAGTAAAAAGATCATGCTCAAAGTACTTTTCTATGGCAATAAATAGACCATGGCCCTGGTAGTGAGTGGTACAACATGACTCACATTCACAAAGACTCCCTCTGTTCCCTGTTACAAAACAGTTTTGCCTCCTCTGCAATGCTCACTTTCCACATGTATGCATTTAGTGTCCTTTGAGGTGCTCCAGGGCATGTCTTGCCTCCTCATCTGTTCCAAAGACAGTAGGTCTTCCATAGATCCCTGCTAGTATCTGACAATCCGGTACAAATATTAGGGATAGTCTATGGTGTCACTCAGATGTTGGTGTGTGGCCACAGGAATGAAGCTCCTAGACAGTACAGTCACTAGTGACAAGTCAGTTGATCAGTGGGCTAAATAAAAATGCCTTATTTAAGGTGAGCTCAGTACATTTTAGAGGTCATTTTAGCACTGCTAGACTCTCACCAATTACAGTCAGAATTTGCAGGTTAATGTGTAAATATCTAAAGCTAGATACCCTAATATTGGAACTAAATTTCATCCTGAATACTCCTCTTCCTACTCTCATCCTTCTCCTCCTCTCATCCTCCTACATGAATATCTAAATGCCACTTGAAATGCATAAGCTTCTTCATGGATCTGACCCTGAGTACCTACGGCTCCTTTGTACTAATGAAAGAGTAAATATCAGGGAAAAAAAAAGAACTAAGCTTGTGAAGTATTTTCATGTATAGTACAGATAAGGCAGAGGAACCCTTTCTTGCTATATTTCTTTTTATAAAGTGCCCTGTTTTGTTCCTTTAGGACAAGCAACCTTCTATCCTGGGGAAGTAAGTAGGTGTAAGGAGATTATTATTGCAGATATGCTCATTTCTAGCTCTGTGTCCTAACAACGGCACTGTGTGTGTCAATCGGTTCTCATTGCCTTTGTTAAAAAAGAAAAAAAAAGAAAAAAGAAAAAAAAAAAAAAACAACACAAAAACAGGCTCCTTAGGTTTCTTCAGATTCCCAAAGGAAGTTTTAGTTCATTGGCTCTGGGTATCATCCTATGGTGCCTGAATACTGGTGCTACTGGTTGGGTCTTGGAAGGGATTCAAAGGCAGTGCTGTACAAGAAAACTGCACAGGTCTTGGCATGTTAGATAGTGGTGGGTAGTGGGGTTGCTTAATAAAGGAGTTCAGTTCAAAGTGAAGGTAGAGGGAGTGTAGGCTCATAGATCATAGCACACATGCTAGCCCAGAAATGCCAGGGTATTTCAGTTGTCATTAAAACATGCAGGTACATGAACTATTGGTGGAACTAACCATCCTGGGATGCCTGAGCATAGAGCCAATAGAGGTAAAGCATTTCCAATTTTTAGAAAGTTTGAATGCTTTGGCAAATTGTTTATCTTGGAAGTTACTGAAAGTCATATTCATTTAATTAGCTTTCCAGTGTACTGGCAACAGGTCCCAGTTTATCTGTGCTCAGACCCCCTCCATGGTAGGTGTTTTTCAGGTCCCACACACTGAATTTTGGAAGCAACTTCAGGAATTATGAACATGAAGAATAGATGGTACTTGTCTCAGTGAGGCAAGATGTGGGTGGGCTATTCCTCACCTAGCTTGCACAGCCAGTACCTGCCAGTACCTCTCGCAACCCACCTGCCAGCCCAGGGCTGAGTTTTCCATAGGGCACGATAAGGATTTTGACATAGATACAGATGCGTTGGATTCAGAATATTTCTGAAGGAGTCTCAGTTTTTAGGGGATGAGCCATTCAGCAAAGAACAGATAGAGGCTCTGGGAGCCATGTTTGAACCACCTTCTATATATTGCATTTGTGTCTCAGGACAAGAAACCAGCAAGTGATTCACATTACTCCTGTCTCCTCAACCTGAACAATCAGAACTGTGAAACGCCTAAAATACCCAAATTAGGCACTCCATTATACAGTTTGGAGATAATTAGAACTATATGCCAATTCTGTGGCACTTGAAAAACAGGGACAATGATTAAAAGAACTGATTTGTTTTTCAGAGGAAAGCAGGGAGGTCTTGACCTTTTCCCTGATGTTACAATCTCCTTTCCATATTTTGGATGCTCATGAGATAGAAAATCTTTCCAAGTGGTTTTTTTTGTTGTTGTTGTTTTTTTTTTTTTTTTTTGTATATATCCTTCCATTGAAAAATATTTAATCTTTCATCATTTCTCATTTACATCTATCTCACTACCAACCCAGGAATGCTGGTCTAAACAGCGACAATCTCAGAAAAGAAAATGAGACAGGGGGAGTAGAAATGTGAACTTCATTTAAGACATTAAAGCAGTTGTTAGCTGAGCAGTCCAACTTATAATGTTGGTAAATTTTCAGTGCACTTTCATAGAATGGGATACATAATTAAAGAGTGGAAAATTTATTTTGATGAATAAGGTAAACATTTAATTTTTAGAACAAATTGTTTTAAATAAATTGCTTAAGGTTCTGTTTATAGTCCTGGTGTACTGGAGCACTGTCACACCTTGCTTGGGTAACATCTACCCTGGGGGACTCTGAGGAACCACATCTGGGCCTGTCTTTTTTTTTTTTTCTTTTTTTTCAATCTAATCACTTCTAGCACCCTTTGCTTCCCAAAGCAAATACTTTCTCTGAAATTCATGTTAAAAAGAACTCCACAAGACACAATTCTG
Organism: Lagopus muta; assembly: GCF_023343835.1. Taxonomy (NCBI): domain Eukaryota; kingdom Metazoa; phylum Chordata; class Aves; order Galliformes; family Phasianidae; genus Lagopus; species Lagopus muta. The sequence goes on from NC_064433.1 coordinate 4,720,990, forward strand.
AATGACATGATGACAGAAGTGATGATCCTTATAGGCTCCATCCAACTTGGGGCAGTCTTTGATAACTACACCTTTATTTATTTACCTCTTCTTCAGAGGACTTTTTTTTCACTGAAAGTTGAGGCTTATACTCATGGAGTATTTCAAGGTTTGGAGATCCTGGTGCAGGCACTACCAGAATGGGAAGATGGAGGAAGTAGAACATGATGGAGAGAGAGACAATCTGCTTGTGGCAAGGGACCTGAATGCTGTTCTGGACAAAGGGGTTTTGTCACAGGATTTCCTATGTGGCACCTTCCACAACCAGGACTCAACCAGCCTCATCTGGGACTAATTAGTCCAGGTGAAGGAAAATAGTACTATAAATTGATTTAAGAGTCCTGTTCTCTTGATGCAGTATTCATCCAGAGATTACTTTATTCCAATAGGAAAACAGAAGAACTACTTGCAAGAAACATTTTTGCCTTTGTTTACTCTTGGTCGCCTCAAGGAATGGATAAAGCTATCCTGGGAGAGCAATCCAGGCTGCCCTTTTCCTCACTGATGCTCCTGCCAATACAAGCATTCTGCATTTCTCAGCTCACTGAATTCCCTGAATGTCATATGAGTATCATCTTCTATGATCCTTTCTATGATTTTTTTAAAGAAGCTCCTGTTCATCTCTGAATGCTGAAGATGAAGTTAATGAAGTTCTCAATGCTCTAATCAGAAACCAAATAAAAGAGGTCACAAAATTGCTCTTTGGGAAAACCTCACTTTTTCTTTTTTAAGGCAGTCTCAGAGTCTGCAGAGCTGGATTCCCTCATTTTTAATGTTTGACATCATCACCATCATCTCAAAGACTTTCTGTTTGAAATTGTAAGCCAGTATTGAGCTGGGCTGGTTATTTTAAGATCAGAAAGGAACTCAGGTCAGACCTATTGGGCCTCATACATTGAACACAAGACTTGCAATATGTCATGCTTCCTGTAGCTGAGAAGAATGGGTACATAGGGGAGAAGGAGTGTGTTATGGCTAACATTGGCAAACAATAGATACCTTGGAAAAAAAGTTGAGAATAATCATCTAGTGATACTTCCTGAAACACTCTCCCAGGTGTCAGCAATTTGCATTTTCAAGACTTCCTGAGCCAGAGAAGTTGCCTTTGTATTCAGTAGCCCTTGGGTATTTTCTTCTATGAATTTCTCTAGCTGTTCATTGGACCTGGGCAAGCTATTAACAAAGACCTGTCACTCTTGGCTCTGGAGACCAATGTTGCAGCTCCTGTCCTGCTGTGTATTTTCCCCTGCCAGATGATGCTGGTAGGGCTGGTCTGGTGTGCACCAAGCTGTAGGCTTGAGAGGAATCACAGCAGTGAGAGAGGCTGCAGGGCTTTACTATAAATGAAACACTGCACCTGGAAGGACACAACCCTCATAAGAGATCTGACACCCTGGTGTGATACAGATAGAACCCTGTCCCTCTTCCCAAAACCAGAAACAAAGGAGGATCTGGATTCAGGCAAAGTTGGATGCTGCTACTAAGAATACATACATGGAATCACAAAGTTATTTCATTAATGCCTTCTTGAATTTGGACGTTGTTCCCAAGACTCTCCTTCCTTGCAACTCCACACATCCCTTACCTCCCCAACTTCACACACACCTAACAGAATCATCATCACAGAGTTATAGAATGGCTTAGACTGGAAGGGACATTAGAAAACATTCAGTTCCATGCCCCCTGCCACAGATAGGGTTGTCAGTCACCGGCTCAGGCTGCCCAGGGCCCAATCCAACCCAGCCTTGAACATCTCCAGAGATGGAGCATCCACAACTTCTCTGTGCAGCCTGTGCCAGTGCCACCTGAGTAAAACACTTCCTTCTAACATCTAACCTAAATTTCCCCTCTTTAGTTTCAAGTTATTTCCCATAGTCCTGTCATTATCAGATCATGTAAAAAGTTGCTCCCCTTCCTGTTTGTAAGGTCCCTTCACATTCTGGAAGAAAAGTCTGATGTTGACCCCAGTGTTGCACAGGCCTACATGGCATTATAATCCAAGGGGAATATTCTTAACCCAGCCAAGGCCTCTCCTGTGTGTGTGTGCCTTGCCATGCCTCTCCATGTCACAGGTCTGGAGGCATTGCCATCTCCTCTATGTCACTGGGGAAGTGAGTCAGGATGCCACGAGGAGGGCTTTGCACAAATCTGCCCTCTTACAAAACCAAATGAAAGGCAGGATGTTCCCTAAAACAGCCTCTGAGAAGAATGGGTTAACCCAGAAGGTGGTAAAAGCCACACAAGAAGTACACAGGTGCAGCAACAGTTTTTATTTGGTAAATATCACCTCCACAGCCCAATAGGAGTCTCATGAAAGAAGATGCCTCTTCTGCAACTAGGAAGAGTGTGGTTAGGAGAACTTGCTGGGTTAATAAAGGCTGTTGAAGCTTCAGCTTCCGTTGGTGGTTAACCCTGTGACATCGCTCAGCTCCTCTGAAAACAGCACCTGACTGATACACAGCTTAATAGTGTGCAATATAAACACGTCTTTATCACATTAGCCAGCCTCTGAGCGCCCAACTGAAAGAGACTACTTAATCGAGCAGAGGGTAATTTGTACATAACAAGATGGGGTTGTGCACTGCTGAATAATTTAGTGCTCAAGTTGACATGGGTAATCAGGGCTGCCCCTGTCTGTGAGTAACTGCTGGAACGGGTGCAGGGCAGAGAGCTGTGATGCGATAGGAAAATTATTGCCTTTGTGGTTGAAAACCAAAGCTCACCGACCTATTTCCTAGCAAAAGCGTTTTTTTTTTTTTTGTTCTGGTGCTTTCTCCATTTGGTGCTTGGATCTCCTGGCTGACAGCTGCAGCTGTCCATTTGTCAGAGATGAGGGCTGAACCCAGGCTTTGCAGCACTGCCACCTCAGTCTGCAGCAGTGATGTTTCCTCTAGGCCAGAGCTCTGCAGAGAAATGCAAGCTGCAGAACAGAATAGGGCCCTGAGCACTGAACTGACTTCTGCACTAGGAGTTTTTGTATCTCTAGCTCTCTGAGCCCTTATGCCCTTATGCATTCACAGGTGTGATGTTGACAGAAATATACAAGCCTTGAGCTCCCCATATGTTCTGTTCATGCTCCAAAGCTGCTACACAAGCTCAAGAGCTATATTTTTCTCTAATCTCCTTCCTGGAGTAAACAATGTCAAAATCGGAGGAGGTTACATGAACCTGGGTTCACCCTACCCTATGCTAATATCCAAAATCACTGCTGCATCCTGAGCAGGGAATGACTGTTCTCTCTCACTATGTAATCCCATGTAACTGTTTAAAGGGTTTGTGAGGTTTATAATCTGTAAATATATGTTCATTTCCTTCATTCTTCTGCACTACTAATCTGTATTTCAGATATTGAGGGAAAAGAATTTGCAGTGAGAGCCAAGTTCACCCACAGAATCTGCAAACCAAGAGTTTTTCCCTCTGTAAACATAGACTTCTATTATGGCATTTTATTCAGAGTGAAATATATATTTCTTTCGTTCAGAATATTATTTGTCTGCAAAGCATCATCTGCACACCCATGGCTCTGTAGGTGCACTACAGTTTTAATACTGTGTTGTTCATGTTTCACTCACTTCACTTCAGCACGGAGATGTGTACAGTGTCGTAGCCCATTCCAGGCTGGTAAACAGCTCCCTGGAGATCTTCCTTCATCTGCTCCAGCTCTGCTCTTCAGAGTTCAAATGCAAAATGACTGATTTTAACAATCCCTCCCCCACAGAAAACCAGCAGAAATATTCTCTTTTCTTCTCTGATGCATGATCAGGCCAACACTGTACTATGCTGCTGTGGGTAGATGCTACTCAACTTTCATTCCTCATACCTTCACCACAGGGCCTCCATTCATCAATAATGACAAATATCATTACCCCATCCTTTCTTCCTCAACTCTCCATCCTCCTCTCCCAGACACTCTCCTTTGCACAGCTGGGCTTGAAACAGCAATGATTTCTTCAGACATTAATTTATGAATGGTATAGGCAGAGCTTTGGAAATTTTCCCCTTCTTGCCAACATCCTGCTATGTAGAACACCTGCATTTAACAGCAGAGAAAGAAAACAACCATCACAGTAAACCTTGGGTAAAACTGGTTTCAATTAGGAGTGTTAATTGCAAGGAAACTGAAAGGTAACAAAATGGGATTTTTTGCTTATTTGAGCTCTCCTTCTCCCTGCCCACTCACCCTCACTCTTCCCCTTTTCATTCCCCGCATCCTGGGTGAAGCACCCACCCAAGCACTCAGCATCTCCAAAAGTGGGTCCAGTCCTCAAATTTCTGCCATCTTTCTCATCTGCTATCCTCAGAAGAGGCAAAATCTCAGGTGTTGGCTCTTACAGCTATAATGGACCATTAGAACTTTTGGGACAACTTCCACATCTCCAACTAAAACACATATGCTTCTCAGCCTGTTAACGTCACGTTGACCCAGTAACTTGCTTTTAACTAAATGAAGGACACAGAGACCTTGACTTCTCTCCTTTCTTCACCTCACCACTGCTCTCTAGAGCTTGAGATGCTTGACATCATACAGCCAATATAGCTCATTTCTTGACTGGATGAAGATCAGTAGGAGGCTGTGAGCTTCCAAACGTGTTCCTCTCTCCCCCTGTGGCAAATATTCCCAATGAAAGAAACCTGAAAGGTGCAATTTCCCTGTTTTAACCCAGATCCGCTCAAGGTGCAGTTACTTTCATATTTCAATCAACACAGTTTCATGTCTCTTGGCAGAGTGAGCCTGGTGCCATATGTGGTGTCCACAGGTGTTATGGCTTTTCTCACACTAAGGAGGTGAGAGGAGATGGTTTGGAACCTGTCACACCTACATTTCATCATAAAAATGTTAATGGATCATTCCAGAAAGTCACTGCAATCATTTCAATTGCTTTTACTAGATGTCGTTTGGGACATTCTTGGCACAAGCACAGTCCATTTGTACCTAGCTGCTGCCCCTGGAGAACCAAAGGTGAGTTATGTAGAGCACTAGCTCTCAGCTGCAAGGGTATGCAGATTTTGGTTTCCTTCATCATTAAACTTGGAAATCGAAAGCACAGTGTTGCTGCTCTGAGCTGGCAGCACAGGACATTCAGCTTCCTCCTCCACCAGGAGATCCTGGTGATGATGGCCATGCTGGCAAGAGGTTTTACAAATCTCCATCCTACATAATGATTTCTAGACCCAGGTTTGTTTATCCCAACATTGTTTCTGATGGTATTGTACTAACTGGAAAGAAATATATATATATGCACTAACCTGACATGTAAAAATATTACCAGATTGCCCTAGCAGGTGTGTTATTGTGAGGCTGTAAGGTTTGCTCAGCAGTCAGGTTGCTTTGCACTCTCTTTCAGCAGGAACTGCATCGGGTTGTGTCTTGTCCTTATTGTCCTATGATGTCCTTTTCATCAGCATGACCTGGTGAAAGCAGAACTCAAGGTATTTAGGCTGATGCATTTTTCTCTAGAAGAAGCCAGGCTGTCATTGCTGGAGTGAATCTGTACTCTTTGTCATCTGATGTCACTGCAGGGCATTGAAGAAAGGTAGGACTCAGATCCCATGCATCAGAGACTAATTCCAACAAAATTCAAGCACATGAAGAAGAATGATTGACTTTCTGTGATACCAAAGAGATAGCAAGTAACACCACAGGGCTGATGCAGACTCAGAGGACTCAAGAGCTCTCCTGTCTCTGACTGTAGGAGATGGCCCCTTGGTAATTCATGTGCAGCATGTTGGCACTTAGGGCTAAAGCATGGATGTGTGGTTCATGTTCAGCAAACATACAGTCCATTACATTACTTATTAGGAGATACTTATATTGGATATAAGGGGAAAGTTTTTTACGGTACAGGTAGTAAAGCATTGGCACAGGTTGCCCAGAGAGGTAGTGGACTTCCCATCCCTGAAGACATTCAAGGTCGGACTAATCTGGCTGTAGGTGTCCCTGTTTGTTGCAGCAGTTAGACTAAATGAATTTGAAATGTCCCTTCCAATTAAAATGATTCTATGATTCTAATTCCCAGCAGTGTCTCTTCATACCTCTGCCACCATCAGGTGGTTCTTGTTCCTTTCCATGCCAGTGGCCATCTTTATTTCAAGGAGGCAAAACCAGACTTGTGGGAGGTAACCAAGATGAGACTGCCACCTTTCTTACAGCTAAGCCTCCCGTTACAGCAAAGCTTCCTGCTCATGACACAGGCACAAAGGCAACGCAGACAGCGCTCAGCAGAAGAAATCTTTTGCCCAGGCAGGAAGGTTCATCTGCCATTCTCCCACAGCGCTGGGTGCATGTGGTGAAACTGAAATCTTGTTCAGTGCAGCCGAAGGACGTAGCTGTGGTTGCTTTGCAGTGAGGGAAGGTAGATTAGTCTGCGTTTGATCTGGGGAATGTCCCGGTTTGCCCTGCACCAGCATTGAGGCTCCCAAACTTGCTGTGGCCAGGGTGAGCTGAGCATCAGTGCACAGTGAGTGGCATGAACCTTCCTGGCTGTGATCCAGCCCTGACCATGGGGAACTGTCTCGCAGTTCCTGGTGTGGTTACAGCCGTTACCCCCCTTCACTCTGCCATGGCTTTTGTCCTCCCCTTCTCATGGTTATTTTCCTTTGCTTTTGCAAAGCTGGGACAGGTCATGCTGGTTTTCAAGAAGACCCGCACTGGGGAGCTGGAAATTATGTTGTTTGTGTGAAAGGAATGCAGCAGTTCAGCAGTGGACACATAAAAATAAGAAAAATAAGCTTTTTTTTTTTTAAGCCCTATTGCAGATTTTTATAACACTTTCATCCTGACCTTTCTTCTTGCTCTCTGCCTTGTTTTCTCCACTTGTAAAATAAGGAAGGATGCTTATGTTTTGGCCAAGGTACATGCTGTCCCTTGCTGCTGTGCCTTGTCACAGAATGGGAGAGAAATACAGATTGTTCTTATCACTGAGTGAAAGGGCCTTAACAATCTTGCTTTTCATAAGCCAAACCCAACCACGTACTTTTAGTGTGCATACCATTCCTACAAGGTTAAGTGCAGAGAACTGGAAGGGGATTTCTGGCTCATCACATTCAATCCCTTGTTGTGCCTGCCAACTATCTCGTCTACTCCCTCTTCTAAAAAGCTTGCCCTGCTCTTATCCAAAGCTGCTCCATATCTTAATACATTACAAATTAGTTACCTTTTTTTCCATAATGACTTGGAAGTGGGACCAAAGAGAAGCAAGACAGGAAAGACTGAAGGTCAAATCTTCATAGACCTTCTCGTGAGTAAGATGTATATCTGGATGGATGTGGCTCTACCATGGGAAACAGAAGAACACAGCACTTGTGAAGCAAAGTCAGAATGATTGCATCAATTTCATTGGAGGGCAGTGGAGGAATCACTTTGGAGTGTGCAAAGATCAGTATGCTTGGTAACACGAACAAGTGGTTGGGTGTACACTGCCACTATGCCACACATGACCATTTCAGGAGAAACTTTCCTATAGCCAGGCTTTTTTCCATAAGGAAAGAATGTCAACTCCAGGAATGGCTGCAGCATGGTCCCAATACTGCTTCCTCCATCAGTGGCAACTTTGCTTTCCACTTGCTTGCCCCTTAGTAGCCAAGTGTTCCCAAGCCATCTGTTTGCAGGGGCTCTCAAGAGGATGAATAAGCAAAGGTGTGAAGCCAATCTACACCAGCTAAAGACCTTTAAGTATTTGTGGGGATACTCTCATTTAAGAATAAAGTGGCCTTACATTGCTATAGCTTAATCCTCCTCTGAGGATTAAGCACTAAAGGCATTTAAATCCTAAATGAGAACATGCACAGCTGTAATTTACAGGCACTGACTTCACACTTGCAGTTAGTTGAGTTGCCTTCACTTACCTACATGTCCCTGTGTAGAAAAGCTCTAATAAGATGCAACTGGAATTCAGGTGATGCCATGGCTATTAGTTCTCTCTTTGAGGTTTCTGGGGTTTGGGTTTCAGTGCATTCCTTTCCCCCCCCCCCCCCTTTTTTTTTTTTTTTTTCCTTTTTTATATATCCTTTCAATTTTGGTATGTATCTAAACGTTTGATTAGAAGAATCTCAGATGGCACACTTAGACAAACACATACTTTTGAGCATTAGAGATGTTTTTGAATCCTTCCGGAGGTATAAGACAGCTTCCAGATGTGGCTTGGAATAGTTCTTTGAATGTGAGAGGACTCTTCCTTCAAACACATGCTTTTCCTCCATAGAGGCTCATAACTCTCAGAACTCAGCTAAGCTACTTAAGTTACCTATTTGGTCTCCTAAGGCTCTATAAACACTGAAAAAAAAGTAACTTTCTCTGTGGTGATTCAATTTAAAAGTATTTTTTGGAGAAATCTCTCTCTGCTAGCTAGATGCAAGGTATGTAGTCTAGGCAAATCAGACTCTTAAATTTCGGTAGTGAAACAGTTCTTCACTACGTAGGCTTGCTTTTTTGCTTCCAAAAGGGAGTTCACTCATTATATCTGTAAAGGGGAACCAAGACTGTCTACACTAATTTTCTCATAATCAACAGCCCAGTGTGAGGCAGCTACAGTGAAAGAATTTGGCAATTGGTGCTAATACACCAATACCTTTACTGACTGAAAAATTCTGCACTAGACATCTAAGAATATCCAAGAACTCCCATTACCATGGAAGTTAATGTCTGCAATGAGAGGAACTTGGACTCATATGATGAACTCATCAAGATGGTGAATTTATCAGAAGACTGGATCTTCAGATGCAGTCTGAAGGTATTGACAGGCAAGGTATTGACAGCGGGATTGGGAACAAAAGCAAATCTCCTCTTCCTACCATGCTTTTTTTCTTTTTTTTTCTTTTTTTTCTTTTTTTTATATATATATATATATATGTGTAATAACATCTATTTTCTTTGCTTTGAACCTACTGGTGATGATTGAGGAATCTAAAGTCCTTTAGCAGTGACTTAAAACAGTTACTAACTTTGCAGATCAAGAAGTGTTTAGACAAAGATCTCAAAAATAAAGCTTGATGTTTGTGTGGTTCTATATGCAGCCAGGAGTTGGATTTGATCCTTGTGATTCTCTGCCAACTCAGGATATTCTATGAATTGATGATTCTGTGATTTGATTCATCTCTTTGACAAGCTTTTCTTCCTCCATTGACTACATGGAGAATTGATTTTTCCTAATCAAACAGGAACTTTGAGTAGTATTGGACCCCTTACTAGTGTTCTGGGTGAAAAAAAAATCAAACTAAAATGAAAAAGAATGGTGTATTAAGCTAATGTTATTATAATTATAACATATGCTCAACCTGATATATCATTTCCCCCGTAAGGCATGTGGATACCCTCTCCCATCTGTGATTACTTACTTTATTCCTTTAGCCAAAGGTGTTTATTACTTGATGGAACTGAAAAAAAAAAAAAAAAAAAAAGGCTGAAACTGCCTTTCACTCACAAGCACTTTCATCCACTGAAAGGGAAGGAAAATTGACAATTCTAAACTCAAAGGACTGTTCATTTTTGTTTTTTCTTTTGTTGAAGATGATTAGTCCGTGTCTTTATGGGAACTCTAAAATGCCCTCAACCTACATTCTGGTACCTGGAAATCCCCACAGTCCAGGTGACTATTTTGAGCTTTTGTCAGTAGATGATCCTTCTCTTTGCAGGATATGAGCTGACGTCAGATTTTCAAGGCCAGGCTGGATGTGGGTCTGGGCAGCCTGGTCCAGTGCTTGGCGACCCTGTCCATAGCAGGAGGGTTGAAAAGAGGGTTGAAATGGTCCTTTTAACCCAGACCATTCTATGATTCTGTGATTTTAATCATGTGAGTGATAACAACAAAAGCAATGGACTGCATGTGCTCCCAAAATGCAGCACACATCTTCAAGGCTGTTCTTAGAATGGAGCTGGTATTGATTTCTAAAGAATCAGAAAAATTGAGCCATATTGGTAATTATCAATTATCAAAAAGCTTTCAAAAGCAGCAGAAAATCTTAATTTGTACATTAAAATATGCTTAATTACACACAGGGAATCAGAAAACCAAATGATCTTTAAACCAAGATGTAGAAACATACTTCCTTCACTAAGAGGTGCCAACTGACCCCCAGTCTTTAGGGCTGAAAGCTTCCCTAGGTCTCGAGGCAGATGTCCTCTGACTTGAAATGACTCGTGTTTTCATTATAAAGTAATAATTAAAATAATATTTGGAATAAATTTTAAAGTGACAAGCTGCTATATTGCAGGACAAGCTTCAGCACTGCAGGCAAATGAGAACAAGCTGTAGCGAGTATTATTTTCTATCTTCCCCTGTGTCAAAATTCATTCATTTAAATCATCAAGCTCAGAAGAACTTAAAACAATTTACAAAAGAAATTCAATAAATTATATGAATCCTCTTTTCACAGAGGAGAAAACTAAGGCAAAGAGAAATGAAGTAGCTTGGCAGGCTCTGCTGCAGGGGAAGGCAGAATTCTTTGGGCTACTTGTGGATGTCACACCATATTGTGCAATGCTATGTGTAAAAAATATATTCTGTCATTGTTATAGAATAAATCCTAAGCAAATAACAAAATACATTAATTCACACTGATTATACACCTGACCTTTTTTCGTTTTTAAGCAATATGAGAATTACCCTTTGACCTTCTCCTCACTCTAAAACAAGATGTCGCATACTCAACTCTAAGCATCCAAAACTGAGCTCAAGTCCTTCCAAAATCATGAAATCATGACATTCGTGTTTTTCAAAGTAAAATATATCTTTTTTTTTTTTTTTCCTTAAACATTTTCTAGCTCTTTGGACAGTGTGACTTTAAAGCATTTCCCCTGGAAAATACCATGATATCCATACTACCATCAGCAGCAGGACACAGAAAACAGCTGCTTTCAGCGGTGATAATGAGAAAACAAACTTCAGCTCTGCACCAAATAATGCCACTGACAGAATGAGGAAAAAGACAACTGTCACATCCATGCTTGTTATTTATGACAACTTTATTCCTTTGAGGGGATGAATTCTGCCTTATCTTACATAGCTATGTTCCATGGTAAATATGTGCTTGAAGGGAGGTGCATTCTTTCATGCCCTGGTGAATTTGGCCTCTAGGTAGCAAGTTCTTCCCCCTGTTATTCCACCACAATCTCACGTGCTTTCTAGGGTAGGGAATGTCTTTTTGTTCAGTGCATGTAAAGGGCTGAGTGAATTGTGGTTCTAGGCCATGGTTTGGGGCTACTAGACACTACCACATGCTGCATAATTAATATTACTAATGAATAATAATAATAATAATAACAATAATAATAATAATGACTGAATGTAACTGAACCTCATAACCTTGCCCTTGGGTGCCTGAGTAGGAAATTCAAGCCAAGACAATTCAAGAGAGACACCAACAGTGATCCTTACAGCAGCCCTAGCAGCTGACTGTCATAACAAGTATTATTAATGTGCCTGGGAGGGGGAGGCAGTGCATAGCAATTTCACATTGCTAGGCTCCATGTGCAGGGCAGTGTACCATCACCAATGGAGTCATTTCAGTCTCAACTGGAAAGCCAGTGGGAATTACTACTGCAGAACAGTTTTCATTGAAGGGAGAGCAGCCCCAGAAGAAACCCGTGTGTGTGGCACTGGGGTGTAAAATGAATTATAACTCTTGCTGTTCCGTCTTCTATACACAGGTGCAAGTGATGAGACTAGCTATTACGGAAGGTTGCTTTGCTACTGCAGCTGTTGGCTTTCAATGGGATGATTAGCAGCTCTACCTTTTGCCTCTTAATTTAAAGGAAAGGGATGCAGTTTTCTTCCAACAGGTTTCTCCTAACAGTTTGTTTAGGAAGTACTAAACCTTTCCATCTTTCTGTGATGCCAGTGCTTCCTAAAAAATAAAGGCAATATCCCTTGAGAAATCATATTTATACTCTGTGCTGGTGAGACCTTACTCAGATACAGTGTCCATATGTGAAATGCATAGTACAAGAGGGAACGTGGACCTGTTGGATCACATCCAGAGGTGGGCCACAGAATGATGCAAGGGATGGAACACCTCCCCTGTGAGGACAAGTTCAGAGCTGGGGCTGTTCAGCCTGGAGAAGAGAAGGCTCTGGGGAGACCAGAGAACAAACTTTCAGTATGGAAAAGGTTCTACAAGAAAGAAGCAAACAGATTCTTTAGTAGGGTCTGTCATGACAGGACAAGGGAAAATGGTTTCAAGCTAAACGAGGAGAGATTTAGATTAGATATAAGGAAGAAGTCTTTTCTACAATAAGGTGGTGAGGCACTGGAACAAGTTGCCCAACTGGAACAAGTGATGCATGCCCCATCCGTGGAGACAGTCAAGATCAGTCTGGATAGGGATCTGAGCAATCTGATCTAGTTGTAGGTGTCCCTGTTCATTGCAGGGGAGTTGGACTGGATGATCTTTAATGATTCCTTGCAACTCAATTGATTCTATGAAATCATATTAAAAAAATGAACAAGTAGAGTTTCTATTTCTTATTCCAATGTTACTATTGCTACTTCACTTTCAAGTTCAGATTTCTTGTGGGTTCAGAAAGCTGTTGGATACCTGGAGAGGAGCAATGAGGTCTTCATGTCATTCTGACTGTGTAGCGTTTCTGGTCTTTTTCTAGGAAAATTTGTCCTTCCATGGCAAAGCCCAGAACACAACACAGGGAAGTTTAGCGCATAAATCCTATGGTAAATAAGAACAGAGTCAAGCCTTGCACTCAGAAAGAAGAAAGTGGTTTGGCCACATCTTCCAACAACAATGTTCCTCATGGTTTCCACTCAGCTTATTGTCATCACCTCTCCTAGGAACATCCTGGAGAAATAATAGAAAAATAACCATCAGAATATGCAAATACAGTATGGTTAAGGGGATTCATCATGGCAGGACAAATTCTGCCCTCTTCCAATATGCTTGAACCTATAAGAAAACTCTGGTGGTGTTGCAGTGAATGTAAATCCAAACTGCGCAGGGCTCTTCCCAGTTATTCCTGGAAGGGAGAGCCTCCATTCTCAACTCCACCACACCCCTGCTCTTGCCAGCATCCAATTCTTAGGTCACAGCTGTTAACCTACTGTCAGTGCCTTACAATTAGCTTTTTCTGCCTCAGCTCCTCCTCCCTGGAAAGCTTTTCCTGAACTTCACTGCTCAGATGTTTAGAAATCTCTTAATTTCCAGCCTTACGGCCAGTTTGTTCTTCTGCCAACATTGTCCTTTTGCTTAAATAGCTCATTTCCCTCAGTGGCGCTTACCCGCCTTCCCCTCCTTGCCACGTATTTATAGAGAGTGTTTGTAGATTCCATTTGCTAGTGCATGCTCAGCACCTTCCAGTATAGGTCCCTGGCATCCGTCTTGTAGACATGGCTTGAAGTGCTTCCTCTGTGTCTGAACGCAAACAGAGTTCCCACCCTGTTCCAAACATGGTGCTTGCACATGCTGGACCTGGTCCAAACAGCCTCAGGATTGCCTATATCCTTCATTTAAATGGCAACAAAAATAAATTTCAGCCTAAGCGTCCTCATGGGATGGGCTCTTTGCAGAAAGGGAGAGCCATGCTCTTCTGCTAGCTCCCTCTGCCCAAAGAAAAGGGCAAGTTCAGATGCTGACACTGGATACTCTTCTCACCCCACTGCTCCCCTCTGCCTTGTTTTTGGGGTCCCACAGGGGAGGGGAGACCCTGCAGTAGTGCTGATAGGACTTAATTGTCTGGCTGCCAGGGTGAATCAGAACATCTCTGTCTCCAGCATTCCGCCCGTTAATTAATACATTAATGAATTGCCTTCTAATTCCTATAATAATCCTCATTTTATTTTTTTTTTGGGGGGGGTGAGGGGGTGCAAACAGGCTTTCAAGTTTGCTTAGCTTGCCCAAGGCCATGCAAGAAGTCAGTGGCAGAGCCAAGGACGAAACCTGTATGCCCTGACACCTGGCCTGGGCTGTGCTCAGCAGGCAGTAGCTTTCACTCCACAGCTGGGCCAAATGGCTCTCTTTTGGGTAAAACCTCCCATGTACAATTCCCTTCACTCTAGCTTCATGCAGCGGTGCACCTTTTTTCTTTTTGCCTTGCAGCAAGACAACAGAAAGCACGTAACAAACTGAGATTTGAAGCTTCCTTCAGCAGTTCCTAATCTCTACAAATGTGATACTCTTTTTGTGGTAAGGAGCTTGGGAAGCGCTCCCTACCTCCTTTGTGAAGGCTGATATGTTGAACTGGCAGGGTATTGTTTTCACTTCTGAGTTGAGCTTGCCTTCTGTATGCAGATAAAAGTTCCTTCAAAGTCAATAAGAGTTCTGCCGAAGTGCATAAGCCTGATTTGTTTTTAACTTATGTGTTACTTCACTGACATAAACAAGTTCAAACTAGTGCTAACACGCTACTGCAGCAGGAGCTGTGTTGTGATCTGGTTAGTGCATTGCAGGGAGAACTGTTCAGTTCTGATCCATAAACGTCTGTTTTTCTGTAATTAACAAGAAATGGACTTTTTTTTCATTATTCACACAAATATATTTTTATCTGCACGTCTAAGTAAAAATAACCCGTCAGAACTGCATGCATTAACATGAGTGGGATTCTCTACGGTACCGCTGATACTATCACTATTATTTGTTGTTATTTTACTATCACCATTATTCAGAGTTCATTACAGAGGTAACATGTGAAGACAAATTAGACAGAGTTTTTACTGACCAAATTCATCCTAGAGCTACTCCACAGTCTTTGAATTGACTCATCTGGAGTTGGTTTCATGGACTTTGTATATAAAGTGACAATTACCTTATTTTCAATTTCCTGTGTAGTTGTTATTCACCAGCTCAGCCTTTCTACTCACCAAATGAGAATTTAACTAACAAAAATATGCATGTATCTTATTATATAGATTCATTCTTCCAACACATTAATGTTTCCTGTTAGAGGTGGAGAGTGTTGAATTTACATTGATGGTTATGACTTTTGGGTGGGAAATCTTCACCTCAAAAAGAACCCTGGCTGGAAATAACCTGTGTATTTTAATACTTTTTTTTTTTCTTTGAAAATCTACAAAAATCTATAGTGACACCAACAGTACTAAGGGGTTTGCCTGCTCTCTGCTTATGACTAAAATTGAAAGTGGCCTCAGTTTTGTAGCAAAGGTTATAAAATGCACAGAAGTTTGACCAAGTTCAACTCTGTATCTCATAAGCAGGACTTAAAGTGTCTTGAAATCAAAGGAAAAGAAACAAAACGTGTGAAGTCCCAAATGCACAGATTTTAATTGCTCCAAGGGCTGCTCAGCCTGCAGCCTCCTGCCTGGAAAAGCACCTATCTGGGGCAACGGGCTGAAAAGTGCTGTTCTCACTGCTTACGTGAGAGGAGGCATAAAGACGCTGTTGAGGATTTATGGGGAAGAGGCTGTGGAAGTCCTAAAGAAAGAGATCAGAGGAGGAGGCAGAAGGGAGGCTCCTGCCTGGTGGTATGAAGACTGCTGAATCAGGGCTGCAGCCCTTGCAGGAGTTAGTAGTTCACTCTGTAGTGCGAAGGGAGCCAAGCCACTTATGCAATATTAATATTAATAACTGCTTTGCACTTCTATAGTGCCTTTCATCCGAGGATTTCAAAGCGCTTTACAAACATTAATTAATTAAGGCCCATAACACCCTGTGAGGTAATGCAAGTAGATATTACAGCTCATGCAGAGGCCAGAATTGCCAGCATTACAGGTATAATCCTCTAGCAAGAGTTAACTTATTCTTGAGCAAGCTTTCTGACTTATAGGCATAAACACGCTTCCCTTTAACACTGAGCATGTCCTTTTTTTCCTCCTTCTTCCCCTTGATCCACCAGTCTTCTTACAAGAAAAACTCCCATTACAAGGGATCCAAATGAGGTGAATGTGCAGTACTTCCATCCCTCTGCTCGCTGCTTCCCCTTTGATTGTCTGATAAAATTGTAGGATATGGAGAGGCTGCAGAGACCTGTCACATATTAGTGTCCTGCTTCTGTGGGGTTTCCCTGTGCTAACTATACTTTCCACCAGGGAGGTTAAAAAAGGAAGTGAAGTAAAATATGTTTTATGGCACCTGCTTATCAGATGACCTCCAAGCAACCTGCAGACTTTAGTAAATGCAGTGATCATAGCAGCTGGTCATAAATGTCATTAGTGACAATTTAGCCAAGTTTTTAGCTGTTCCTAGCTCCTGTGTATCAGGGCCAAGGTGGGAGCAGGCAGGGAAAAGGTAGACCTGCCAAATCTGCCTCCCTGTTGATTGCAGTCCTAGCTTAACACTTGTCCTTTCCTCTCTGTGCTCAGCATTTGTGCCTGTCCCATTGTCACTCTGCCTTTCCATGCACAGAGAGATGCAGGTGGCAGAGATATGAGGCCCGGTTGTCCCATGAAGCTCTACATGCACCTACAAAAGGGTCTTTTTTGTCAGCAGTCACTCTCTTGCTCATAATGATAAACCCTCTGCTATGGGACTGGATGCTTTAAGTAACCTGGGCTGGAACTTTCCTTTTCTTATCTCTACACAGAAGGAGAGAGTTGTCCATCCTGCACAGCTGTTTTGATAATTGCCCAGTATGGCTGGAGAGGCCTTGAGAGGAATTTGTCCAGAGAACAACTTTGCAGGGATTTGCCCATTCAATTGCATTCTGAAACTGCGCAGACATTAGCTAATTAATGTGGTGAGTTCATTAAACCAATTAATTGCATTTCTTACTGTGAGTGGGCTGGGGCTATCTGTCATCTTCGTAGAGTGCAGTTTAGGGCATTAAAAATATTCTGTTCATCAAATTAAACTTTATTAAATAATAACTCCTTCCAAATTCTAGGTTAGGAATGAACAACGTCACTCTAACCACAAGAGCTGTTTATTGCACATAAACTTCGTTTACTGCCCTGCCAGCTGCGATAAAACCAATTCAGATGCATATTCTCAGTACAGTAAGCACTTTCTCCCCTTTCATAGCCTTGAATTAACCCAAAGACTCCATCCTTTTGTTCAAAACTTCCACTGGAATCAACAAGAATTTTGTGTGGAAAGAAGGCAAGGTTGGGAATTTATATATCCTCGTGGTGGCCAGCAAAGGCACTATGCTTTCCACAAGGGGCTTTTTGGCAGGCAGCAGAATGTCTTACATTTTTCAAAGATACACAGAACTGAAGAAACAATTAAAGGCAAAAAAAAAATATATATATATATATATATATATATATATATACATATATATATATATAGAAAAGAAAAGGAAAGGAGAAAGAAAAAAAAAAAAAAAAAAGAAAGGGAAAAAAAAGAGAAGAAGGAAAATGCTTGGTTTTTTGCCTGTTTTTATTCTGCATAATTCTAAAGTCAGTATGAATCTCTTTTTATTCTCAAAGAGAATCTTTATAATTTGTGTTTGCCTTTTTGTAAGGCAAAAAAATGTTTTCCCAGATTTAATCAAACCTCTCAAAAATCATGGCTTTATCTGCTAGTAAGAATCTTAGCACGGCTTTCCACTTCTTTAATGTTTATTAAACAACAGAGAGGTTACTATAAACAAAAAGGGCTATTTTTTAATTGTCCAACAGAAATCCTTTTTTTCCTTAATATATAAATTTTGGCTTTCTAGGTCTAATTTATAATAATGTTTTTGATAGCTTTGTTTATAGCTAGCAGCTCCCAGAAATTTTCTATTTTAAGATATATTGTACACCATGTGATGCAAAATACATCAGAATTAAATTCAGAATTAAAGGATATTTGGGGTTGAAAGGGACTTCTGGAGGTCGACTTATTCAAACCACCTGCTTCAAAAGGGACACCTAAGACAAGCTGTCCAGAACCACACCAAGATGGCAGTTCAGATTGATCTGAACTTACACTGTATTGCCTGTAGATCAAGAACAGCAGCTGGCAGAAGATTGTCCCAGAAACAACACTGCTGCTGGTCGATCTGCTTATTGGCACAGACATTCAAAAGTGAAGGCACTCAAAAATAATCACCTTTTAGTCATTTTCCTCCTGTACTTTCATTCTTGAATGTCTGCTTGATTTTGTTATATGAATGCCCAGTACCATGTAAAAGTAGCATAGAAACACTCAGGTTGGAAAAGACCTTAAAGACCATTGAATCCAACCACAACCTAACCATACTACCCTAACTTTAACAACCCTCCACTAAATCATGTCCCTGAGCACCACATTTAAATGGTTTTTAACACGTTCAGGGATGGTAACTCAACCACCTCCCTGGGGAGCCTATTCCAGTGCTTAACAACCCTTTCTGTAAATAAGTGTTTCCTTATATCCAACCTAAACTTACCCCGGTGCAACTTAAGGCCATTTCCCCTCATCCTGTCACCAGTGAGAAGAGACCAACCCCACTCTTGCACCTTTCAGATGTTGGAAGTGAACATTTTCCAAGATTTATTAAGAAGGAAGGATGTCCATATCTAGGTCTCTGATGAAATCTTCCAATGGTCCTTGTGTTCAAGAGTGACTCCAGGAAGGACCAAGTAGCCATCCAGTGTCACTTTAGGATGTTACCTCACAGAGATCCAAAGAAGGAAAGACTTGTAGCAACCTCTTTAGTTGGAGAAGGACAACTACCTCCTCCACTTCCTTGTCAGCTATCTAACACATTAGTCACTCACTGGGAAAATATCCCAGGTTTTGAATTCTTGCAATCTTTAAGAATCTATGGGGAGGAAAACCATTAGAAAATTACATCTTCCCTTCTTCCCACTCCTTTTTTTCTACATAATCTCTATCTTTCTACAACGAAGCTTAAAATTGCTCAGCAAGTCAGGTTTTTTTGGCTGATGCGTCTTCAGCCAGACATACTTCACCTTCCAGGGGAAAGCTGAGTAGACAAACTCCAAGTTTTCTATTTCTTTCTTGGTCTCAGGTACCTAGACATTACTGTACCTAACTTCTACAAGTCTAAATCTTTGTATTATATCTGTCATTTACTTCTGCACCAGCTTTAGAATAAGAGGATCTGTGCTGCAACATTTAGGATGTTTACAGCAAAGCCCGATAACATAAAAGTTCTGATTCCCAGCTTCTTCAACTCATCTTTCCAGAGGGCAATTCATATAAAACATGTTAAGGGTAGATAGTAGACTCTTGGAAGAAGTCCAGTCAATTAGAATGATAGTTAAAAATGAATTCATATCTAAAAGAGAAAGAAACCTGAAAGACCACAGCAGGTTACAAAACACTACAAGAACTTGAAAATAAAGCTGCAGGGAAAAAAAATCAATTGCATTGTGGCCAATATTAATCTCCCATCAATAAATAACCATATCTTTCACTTCTTATGGTAATTGGCTCAGTGATTCCCCTTAAAGTGGTTCTCAAGTACTTAGAGGGCCTTTTGATAGCATCTTATCAGGTCTCAGTGCAATGGTGAGAAAGTGCAAATAGGAACTGCAGCCTAGTCAGAGAGAAAATATGGTCTTTAGAATGTGCTGATTTGACAAAAGGTTGTTGTTTGTCACAGACATTAGTCTTTATCTGCTTAGCAGATAACTCTTCCAGAAGGAACCCTTCAGCCTCTCTGACACTGCCGCTCAGAAACACCTCAGGAGGATTTTTCCAGTAAAAACAATTCTGAAGTCAAGTAGGCCCAGAGTTCAATTGCTGCTTGAAATGGTCTTTTTTGGGGAACTGCAGTATGGATGCTCCAGGGTGTTGTGTGACTGCATGGGTTTTTGCCTCAAGGAAGGTGCTTTCTTCAGCCTGAAAAACAACAGAAAGGAATTCATAGCACTGTGGAAGTGTTACCATAAAAATCATTGTTGCGCTAAGGGAAAGTGGACTTGGTGTTTTTTTTTCTCTTGGAATTAATGTCCATGGAAGCTCATTGCTGACCTTAATTGACTTTGGAAATTGATCACAACATCACACTTGTGTGCCAAACAACATTCACAGTCTCCATTTATTACAAGGTCCAACAACTCTTGTTCAGTTTAGGAGTTACCCAGCGAACTCTCTCTGGATGCCCACTGTTGTAGGTCTGTGTTTCACAAAAGATACAGACGAGATCTGCAGCAAATACATAAATTGCCTTTGGTGTGGAGTCAGCTGATTGAGTCTGGAAATTTTGCATGCTTTTCACAACTGAAATGTCATTTCTCATGCACATTTTACCAATTGCTGAATGTCCCTGCCCATTCTGTCAGTGTAATGCTTCAAAGATGCTTAAAATGCCTTTATTGCTGGAGGTATTGGCTAAATGTGGATAGATTTTTGGTCATCTTTTCAGGTAATACCACAGAAAGTCAGTCAGAAATATGTAGGTTTTTTCAGACAATCTTTTGATTTGCTTGAATTCCTCCTACTGAAATATACTTCAAAACTTCAGAAGTATTTGCATGATCACAAGGTAACAAATGGTTATACCTTCAGAAACTGCATCCTAACAGCATCCAGACCAATCCAGTATTTCCCAGGTCAGTTTGGAGGTGAATTAATTTGGAGACAATTAATAAGCTGCCCCAACTGCACGCATTGAACATAGTCCTGTGAATATTACTAACATGTAAATATTACTCCTCTTGAGGACCACATGCAGATTTTGATGTCTTCATGTTCCTTCATCAGTAAGTATTATATTTGGCTTATTAATTGGGTTTCCTTAGGCTTCAGTAGCATTTTCTAGATTTTACAGAAATGTTCCAGATTGTATCCCTTCCAAGGTGGCACGTGCTATTTGAAATAACACTTGATGCTACTTTTAATTCTCAACTTAGCCATTGCACGCCAAAACCCCAGTTTTGATTGAACAAGGCTTTCTTCATTTTTTTTTTTTAAGTAAACATCTTAATAAAAATTAAATTTTCATTGGCCTGCAATGTATCAGAAAGATTACACAACTCTGATTTACTTTTAGGATCAGAAATTAACTTCAAAACAAAAGAAATGGAAAGTGGTGGCATATTCTCCCATGGCATATTACAGCAATGAGACAGAATGATATAGTGATACAAGAAGCATATTTTCCCTTCAGATGAAGAGAAGAATACCACTTCATTCCTCACCCTACATATTTACTTGCATTTCAGGATGTTTTCTTACTATAATAAGGATCTCTGACAGGTCACAAGCTGATGTTAATATTATAAAATGTCAGCTGATAAACAAGTTAACTTTTATTCTAACAGTGATTCCAGACACTGTAAGCTCTTGCATATTTTTAAGCTAAATTATGCAAAGTGTTGTGTTCTGGTTTGCGTCCAGCTGTTTGCTTTAACCCACTCAACTATAAGCACAAGTGGTCCTACTGAACCTGGTTATATGCCTTAATACAAGCAAGTTGAATTGCCCAGTTGGGTTAGGGCCAGGGTGCAGAGCATTTTGAGGATGCAGGCCATCCCACAGTCATCTGTATGGTTTCTGAGTATCTGCCTAAAGTCATTAAATTTTTCAAAATGGAATCTCTGTTGTGGTATGTTATCCCTCCTTTCTTCATAAAAACCTCTATTGAAGTTTCAACTCTGTCCTTAAGGCCTGATCCAAACCAGGATAGGAAGCACAATGTTCATAACAGCTGTTGGAACTGGCTGAAGTCATCCACCTGGGTTGAGGTATCTTGCTGGAGGAAGCCCTATTCTGACTCTGCTCAGTTTTAGCTCTGTGGACTTTTCTGAAGAGGGCACCTAGAGAAGAAAGTAGACAGTCTGGAGTGATTCACCATCTAAGAAGGTTATGCCACTTGCAGAACGTCCTAACACAGCAACCTAGGCAGGGACTTCAATGCTTGTTCCAGCAGGGGAACAGTAATACCTAACTCTTGGGCACACGTGCCAATAGTGGGCCCCAAATAGTGGACCTCAGGTTCAGCATGTAAAGAACATTTAATGCCTTAGAAATGGAATCACAGACCTCCAGATTGAGCAGTAAGAAGTGAAGGAAGAGAACTTGAAGTGAAAATGCCCAATTTAGTGCTGCAAGAAGCCACTGCTGGGATGTATGACCTCCAGGCTTTTCCCTTCAAAGGACTGAGCAAAGCCAGCTTTGTTTTGTTTCTGTAAAAGAATGTAGTCACCAAAGGAAAAGGAGGAGCCTCTCACCATTTTTGTTGTAGTCCAGTGGTTAAAAATGCTTGCCCAAGAAAAGCAAGGTGAGTTCTTGGTTTGCCTCTGCCTGGGAGGTTCAAACCTACGTTTCTCAATTGCCATGGGAGTACCCCAACCACAAGACTGCAGGTGACGCTGGGTGGAGAAAATATTTCTGCATTCCTTGGTCAAACTGTGGGACTGCATAAGAAACACTAAGAGATTCCCACGACCCTTTGTAAGAAACAAGAAATTCCTGGGTCCTGGGTCATTTTCCCTTTTCTTTTCAATTTTATGTCTATTTATCTAGGCATAGTATGAGATTCAGATTTGGGAAGGAGGATTAGCAATTTTGGGACTGAGATGGGTAGGCATTTAGAATCACAGAATCATTTGAGTTGGAAGGGCTCCTTAAAGATCACTTAAAGATCACCTAGTCCAAATCCTCTGCAACGAGCAGGGGATATTTATATATAATAATTTATATTTATAATTAATATAATTAATAGTATATATTTATAATTAATATAATAAGTAAAGAGTCTGCTCCTATATCCTTCAAATCTCAGTCTGTAGCTCAGTAGCAGACAATATCCATGCAGCAATAACCAAAACTTACGACTTTTTAATCACTAGAGACCCTGGATTTGCGCTGTACTTGTAAAGTCAGCTTGGGCTACCACAGCTCTTCCATTTCTTCCTCTCTATTCATTGGCATTGCTTGAATGAGGAAATTAATCCTATCTCCTCCCCTCCTCCCTGTGCCCGACATCTCACCCTCACCTGGTAACTCGGTGTTTAGGATAGTTTCATGGGAAATGAAAACTTTGAACCCCTGAGGCTGAGGAGGGCCCAGAGCCCACTGTTCCACTTCCTGGGAGAGCGCTTTCATCCTGGGGTTATTACAAGAGCGGAGGGCACTGGCACTGCTGTCTCCTCCTCCACCAGCTGCATTTAAAAGAAGAAAGCAACTATGACTGCATTCTTGAAGGGTGTGATCCTGCAAGCAAGCAAGAGGTAGGTGTGTTCCCAGCATACCTCCAGGATTGGGCCCTTCGGGGTACTGCTGTGCTGCTTTGCCTTGCCTTGCTGGCTGCCAGGGCCGAGCCAGGAGGCGCACAACGAGCTGGGGCAGCTCCAGGGCTAGATGGCAGAAAAAGGGGCTTGAAGAATTTTTTTTTTTTTTTTTTAATTTTGTATTTCTCCTGTGCTTCTTCTTTCAGCTGAAGGACTGAAACTCTTCAAGAATAGCAGGTCCCGTGAGATCATGAGATCTCTTGATGGAGAGGCGGTCACTACTAGGGAAGGTTTTTCCCACCTGAAAGCAGAATCCCAGAATACACTCTCCTGTTCACAAAGCACAAAGAAAAGCTACAGAGGTGTCTTAATGTAGGTGCCTAATTATATGGGGTAAGCAGCTGTCTGAATGTATGCTTATTCACTGAAAATGACGTGTGGGCTTCAGCAGTTTGTGCTGAGTTAAGCAGACGCTTAAGTGATTTGCTGAACTGAATCTTGGACAAGGCCAACTGCAAATTCTCATTGCCAACTGAATTCTCATTTTTACTGAATGAAATCCACGTAATGAAGGGGCTGCATCAGGACAGCAGGCAAGATATGAGCAGTTTCCTTTGCAAATTGCCAATTACCTTGTGAAGGGCTGGGCACCTCTCTTTACTCCCTGTGAAATAAAGACATTTTTGTAGAAATGGCTCCTTGTGTGTGTAACTTGGAACAATAATCACGAAAAGAGGGGCCATGTCTTTGTGGAGATAACCCATTTGGCTCCCATACTGCCCATCTTTGCAAATTCCCACTCTGCAAGATGGGAATAGCTTTCTTGTGACTGAAGGTGGCTTCACATACTGTTTCTTTAAATTATCATTTGCAATCCCTCAAAGAGAAAGAAGCAAAGGAACTGGGTGGGAATTAGTTGCTTCTTCACGTACGTTGCACTAGTTACTGTGTGGGAGGATCATTATTTCTAATGATGATGGATGGTTCATATATGAAAGGGTTTCTTGCCTCTGTTGTTACCCAAGTTGGAGCAAGAAAGGGTTACTATTTTAATAAGACAAGTTAAAATACAATTTATTGAGAGGGATGAAAAAGAAGAAGCATAAAAGCTGAATCAAAACAAATGGAATGCTTTACCTGATCACTTTTATGGCATTGCTGCTTTCATAACGCACACAGCACACACGCATGCATGCACACCACTGCCATGCTTTGACTTACACAATTTTGTGCAATCTGTTTTTCTCCCTTGTATCGTCAGAAAAGATACCATTCCCCAAATAACTGTTTCCAGTGCACATATTTTATTCAAAACACAAAAGGGAGAAAATCTGTCTACAAATGTGTCTACAGATGCTTACTCATTGACAAATTCTTTTTTTTAATTCAATATCCCACTGATAGAGACAGTCTCTATCCCATAGTGACAAGAACCAGCAAACTTATCATACCTAAGTGCTGCTATTATTTGGAGCACTGAAGGTGCTGTTCAAAACAATGGCAGGGAATGTGCTAAATGGGGAGCCACATATAAATACCAAATTTGCTGAATAAAAGCATCAGTTTATTCCAGTCCATGCTCAGCTGATTAAACTGAAGAGTTGGCAGGAAGATAGATAAATAGATTGATTGTATCATTTTTTAAAAATAATTGCAGCCTTCAGAATTAACATATTTTGACAGGGAAGTATATTAAAAACCATTAAAACAGCTGTTTTGCTGTAGGGAATATTACTAGTAGGTTGAATGCAGAGATATGTGTAGGTATTTATTCAGTAATCAATCATAGACAGAAAAGACCTTGAATTTCAGTTGGAAGTTTTTATTTTTATCCTTTTCCTTACTACTGGTCTTTAAACCTGCTCTGAGGAAAGCTATACATGCCCGGCTGGTGCTCATCAAAAGCAAGCAATCACAGCTAAATCAGCATGCAAAATGCCACTCAACCTTGGGCCTTTATTAAAATTTGCTGGGACTCAATTTGAGATAGCGATCGTTCTTATTAAAAAGCAAAATGTAAGATAGTTTTTTTATATAAATCTCTGGATGGAATGGAATTGTTAATCAGCATAGGCTGATGTGATTTCTCTGTTGCAAATCCTGCCGAGGGCTCAGAAGTGGCACATTACCATAATTCCTAGGCTAGAGCTGGCAGCTTGAAAAAGACCTGCAAGAATCTTTAAAATGCTTAAGCAAAGCTGTAAGTCACAGCAAACAACACACACTGAGGATGGTTACCACAGGTTCTTCGTGTTATATAACAAAGTTTCTTCCTTCGGTCTATTTGCTCCTACCACTATTTGCTTTTTTGTTGGGTAATTGTTTATGTTTTATTGAGAAAAAGGGCAGCAACAACAAAATCCCAGATGTACCCAAAGCTTACTATTTTCCATAAAAACCCGAACTATTTAAATACAATCGTATCTGCTTTACTGTCAGTTCAGCATATTTGAACACTGTCTGTATATTGGAAATATGTTTATATATAAAACCTAAAACTCACACCAAGTAATTCACAATCAGTTTAGCACCTTTTCTTTTTGCCTGTCCTTCACTGCTCTTCTACTGGGACATCTCAGCTCTGCCACTCAGATCATCAGCAAATAGATATTTCATATAACAATTTTAAAATATATTTGATCTATTTGTTATCTTGGGCACTAAGAACATTAAACTATTGTTGCTTCTAACAATGAACACTGAGTAGTTGAAATTATGATTATTTTGCACTGTAAGAGACAACGCTGAACCCTGCATATAGGCACTCCTCAACTCCACTATGCATTGCCAGTATATTTATGATTTATTATTAATATAGCATTCAAAATCTGCTATTGTAAGTAAATTAGAGACTGCACATATATAGAGCAAAAAGACAGTTTTTCTACATAAAAGATTCTTATATCTGTAAATAAACACAGGTAGGTTCAACAATGAGCAAATTACTGTCCAAATAGATGTCGTACTAATAACAGGTTTTGGGAGCTGTGGCATCAATACGAAATATTTTCATTTACTTGAAAATTTTTGGCTCACAAAACAGACAGTTGGTTGTTCTCTTCTTGCCTCTAATCAGGAGTGCACAAGAAGCAAGAAAACAAGCAGCCTTTTAATGACTTATTTCTAGCTTGCTATTGTTGGTCCAAATTTAGCTTAGGCCAATAACAGCCTAAATATATATATTTTGTCTGATTTGTTTTTATTAAGGATTGGGAAAATAAAGATGTTACTCATACTTCAGTTCTCCCATGAGATGTGTCCACCCATGGGTTTGTTGAGGTGTTCTTTGTTAAGACACCCAAAATTCACAGTACAAAGAGCGAGGTACCTGCTGACCTACCAAACAACAAAAGGATGCATATGGAAACAAAAACTTGTTCTGATGCTGATTCTTCTGTACCTGCCTTGAAGACTGTGAGAACAAATCAGTCATAGATTGCTGCCTGATAGTCATGAGCAAATTTTAATTCCAGCATGCAGGCACTCCCTTTGGAAGGGAAAGATAGATTCAATTGCACATGGAGAGCCAGAACTGCAACCTTGCAAAAATCGGAGACTTTGTTTCGAGAGCCAAACAAAATTGAACATGTTGCCCCCCCCCCCCCCCCCAACATACACACACTATCATCAAATATTATCAATTTAATTGCTCAGCTTCTGCAGCTGTGAGCACAATAAATTAGCTTGGCTGGAATGGAATTCGTAATTCTCTAAGACACGTTCGAAAATAAAATACTGAGCAAAATTCTCAGCTAATGAGAATCAGCATAGTTCCACTAACCTCAGATAAGCTACTGAGCAAGTAGGAATCGTTCGAGTTCCTCTGACTTAGTTGGAATGCCTTCACTCAGATCAGCAGAAGAATATAAATTTACCCCAGGAATTTGCGTTTCTGTGCCTTTTAGGGATCTGATATAAAACCTGTGCTTGGAATTAATCAGTACAATGTGATATACAATAGCAGATCTTCACCAAACATCAGTGGGTCTCGTAGTACTGGGGAACTGACTGTCACAGGATGTTTCAAAAGCTCAATATCTACATTGTTTAGGGGACTACTGGAGAAGTTAATAGAGAAAAAAGCAATTTTATGTTGCTAAATACAAGGACACGATTTCTGGCTCAGAAATTCTTGATCTGCAAATTGCTGGCATATTTGGGAAGTACCATCATGTGCTTGCCCTTTCCTTATATCATTCTTCGTGCATTTGTTTTCAGCCATTCCTGAAGCGGGATCCAAAGCTGGGGGAAATCTGCTCTGGCCAAGTAACACTGTTTTTATGTTCCTCAAAAGTGGATTATGAAACACAACATTTTTTTTTCTCGTTAGCGCTTTCGTCTGCTCTTCCCCCACTCTTACACACTTTTGCCTTTATTTTGGGCTTATAAATTGAGAAAGGCAGCTAAAACAATGAAATGAAGATCAGAAATGCAACATGCTCGTTTTCAGCAATTGGAGAAATAAGATAAAATTTTTACCTTGTGTGAATTTCCTGCTCTACACGATACTTTTAGCTCACAGAATTGCAGTAATGGGAATTTTATGAATTAAGCAGAGTATTATTGTCTTCTATGCTTTAGTGAAAGCATTATTCCTAGATGAAGTCTACATTATCTATACCTATTATGGAAATGCACACACACCATATATACGTGTGCACATATATGCATATATATGTAAAAAGAAAAACGGATGATTTGTTTCTCTCGGTTAACAATGAGTGCTTGCACAAAGGAGATAAAAATGATAACACCTTTCACTTGTTTTGCTCTTGTCAACGCTGATTTTCTTAGGTGTAAAGCCATGGAGTATTGGGCCCTTTGCATTTAATTCTCTGTCTTCCAACTACAGCCATGTGGCCTATTTGAGCAAAAGTTTAGCATTCTTGAAGGGTTATGTAAATGTATACACTAGTGGATAAACAGATGGTCTTTAATGAAAAACAGACTTTCATGAGCTGTGTCACACTGGTTTGATTCTTCATTTGTAGTATCAGATCTTTGATATAATGGAAAAATGCACAGAGTAGTTACACAGTCCAAATTAGTTCAAGTATAAGTGGACATCCCTTAGAAAATAAGAAAATGTATACCTCATCAACTAGTGGTGGGTGAACTCGTGCAGCTGATTTTTCATTGTTACTGATTAAGAACAAGAAGACAAAAATATCAATCCAAGGATCTTTGCTCAGTAGGTCTATTTTCTGGTCACCAGAAGTGCCCGAACACATCTAGGAAATGTGCCACCTATTTTCTGTTTGAGACAGTGATCAGATTGGAAGAGACAAAAATTCTCTTTCAAAATGAGTAGAAAGAAAAAAAAGGAAAAAAAAAAAAGGAAAGAGAAAAGGAGAAAAAGAAAGAAGAAAGCTATAAAGAGGAGAAGAGAAAGAAAAAATAGAAAAAAGAACAACTTTCAAACTAAATATGCAAAGAGACACTTTATTTATTTCCATTTGTGTCAAGTCAAAATGGAACAGGAGTTTAGATGCCAGTGCTTTGCTTATTTATTTATTTTTTGAATGACTCGATATTTCAGAATCAGGTTGCGCAGCTGGACTTCACATTGCATTTGCTGCGGCTGCTTCATCAGAAATGCTGGTAGTATTTGTCAGCCTGGAAGTGTCTTGAGGCTGCTTCTGAGAGATACAAGGAGGCAACTGATAAGGAGAGCATCAGAAGGGCAGTTAATTGCCTCCAGTCTCTCGGTGCCGGGGAATATTTAAAATCTATGGGATTAAAGGCAGATTAAAAACTGTGGAAGCAGGAGCCCAATAGCGCTGAAAGATCATAATCAGCAAGGGTAATGGCAGAGCAAAAATGAATGTGGCAAATAAAATGACAGATAGGAAATTCAGATCCGCTTCTAATGCTCGAAGTTCCATCTTGTAAGCACAATTCATCTACGTGTAAATCATTTTTTGGCTTCAAGCTTATCAGCCAATCGGTGAATTAAAAATGCTCTTTCCTTGGAGGATTAAAGGGGTTGATTGAAGTCAGTGTGAAAACTGGCTAATAAGTCTGGAAATGTCAGGAGGGTGCTTCATAGGAACTCAGTGTACTTTTTCTATCAGTGCTATGAAACAGGAAGTTTGAAAAGCTCTGTAGTTCTGTTACTTTGAGAAATGCTTTTGTGCTGGGTTTTTTTTTTTTCCTTTCTCTCCCGTGTGTCAGAGGTGTCATGCAGAAATATTTTAATTTACAAGATGAATGGTGATAGATGCAAATGCTGAAAAATGAGATTGAGAGAATTTGCTAAAATATGCGCACAAGTAAGAGAAATTGCATTTCAGAAAGCAGAGCAAATGCCTGTATCACGGCCATGGGAAATTCTAAGTTCCAGGCCGTGAACTGCTTAGACATGTTCCACCTTGAAGGGGGTGTTCAAACTTTGCTCCCATACCATGCCTTAAAACCCAGCGTAGGTGGTAAGGCCAGAGGTCGTGTTAAGGCAGTCTCCCTGCTAAATAGGAGAGCTGCCAGGCCATCTCCAAGTACGGTGTGTATACGAAAACACACTCATGTAAAACATGAGAGCTTTCAGTCACTGCTATTAAAAATCGAACAAGCCTTTCAGAGCTCTACATGCACAGACTATGCTGTTAGTGTTGTTTCTATCTTTAATGCCCACACAGGCAAGGGCAAATAGACTTACATGGATGTCTTCAGAGAATTTCACCACAGTTGTCAGCAGTGGTTGCATAGATTTTCTGGACTGCAGAATAATACCCTGTCTTTGTTTCAGTCCAAAAGCACAAAGGAGGTTATAAGATGTCTGCAAATAAGTGAAAAATTTTTCCAGAGGGAAAGCTGCTACCTTGCAACTTCATGATGTCTGCTGCTGACCACACCGGATTCTCTTCTTTTGAGATTCTTTTGATTCTCATGAGAGAATCCACTTTATTGATTTTATTTTTCACTAGTATAGAGACTGCTTGCTCATTGGGCTTTTTAGCACTATGAAAACCAGTGAATGAATGAGGAATCTGATGGGGTGGGTAAGGAATGAACTGGTCATTCAAATCTCACACCCTAAGAATATCATTCTCATCCTTGGCTCTCAAAAAGGCAGGCTGGTATCCTTCCTGCTAGAAATGCAATATTATGCTTTCACAGCTATTGCAGCAGTCAGATGTCTGGCTAGCCGAGTCTGTGGAGGCTTACTGGGAGCTACAATTCCAGCAGCAGTTCTGAGCTAGGAGTCTTGTCCTTTGCCACAGGTACATGGCTCACTGCCTGGTCCCAGAAGAGCAGTTGCCTCCAGCATATCCTCTTTCTTTTGTGAAATTCTGGGGAATATATATAAAAGTGATAAATACAGCTGATTGTAAAGAAACCTTGCTTATGGTTAGCTTGCAAGGCCTTGAAAATGCCAAAAGTAATGAACACGGATCACCAAATGAAATGGTTGAGCTAGGAAAAGACCTCTGGATGTTTACTTGCTTCTAATCTGTAATTTTATTTACCATGCCTCATGCCTGGGCTTGGAACACAAAACTGGCAGTCTGACTTATGTTTTCATTTGCCAGTTTGTTTATAATCACAACCAAAGAAAGGACAAAGATGCCCACAGGTTCACATAACCTGTGTTGAAAACTATACCTCTAAACACTCTGCAGCTGCCTGAGCCTTTGACACATTATCCTCCAGGGGGAAGGGCAATGAGAGATACTGGATTCCTCTCCTTCCAGTGAGGAGAATTTCTTTTCCTTCTGCCCAATGACTGCTCTCCAACTAAAAGGTGTTAAGCAGTGCAACTCTAACACAGAACTCATGTCAGCCAGCTGAAAGCCCAACCACGAGGTGGCTGAGCAGTGCTCTATGCGTGTCTGGATTATGGGAGGTTGCTTTGATTTCTTCATGCCCCCTGGAATGCACTTCTGCGCGGCTTCAAGAAGAGGCGGCTGCGCATCCTATCTCCCCAATCTCAACCTCACTTTACTCCCGTTGGTTCGGGCCCTCTCTTGGGAGGTGGAAAATGTGGTTTGGATTGCTCCAGGCTGAAGAAGAGGCTGAAGCCAGATTTCTCACTCTGTGGGCCAGCGCTTTCGCTAACTCGATTCTTGATAAAATGTAAAAGGTGTGTGCACCTCTGCCTTGGTCCACGTTTCAAAAAAAGTGAGCAAAGCTCAGTTCCGAGTGCTTGCAGATGTCTCCCCTCAGGAGTGGGCTCGGCCCTTTGGAACCTAAGTGGAGGGAGATATTTTGCTTTGCAGACCTAATGCATGTACCTTAGGATGAGTTGGAGCTTGGACACACCCTGTGTGCTCAGCATTTCCAAACTGGTTTGCTTTCAATGGCTTCCAATGCACAGTATGGAGTCTCACCCCAGGGCTGCTCCGTGTTGTGGCAGACTTCCTGGTTTTATGCCTCTGGGCTTGAGGCTGTAGCAGGACCAGAGAGGAGGTGTGTGGAAGTGCTCCATTCTCCTAGATAACAACCTTTCCTTATGCATTAGGTAGGGAGAGCCTAGGGGCCTAACGCTGCGATTTGGGTTTCTGTTTTGGGGCCAGGCAACAAGAAAAAAATTAGCATGTAACTCCTTTCCTTGGATCTACTGTTTAGTTTTCAATCTGGGAAAACCCTGCTCAGAACCTTACTACACCATGTATTTTAGCCCACTTCTGAGGTGCGATTACTGGAAATAGTTAGCCTTGTTAAAATGGAGAGGAGAGCTTAGAAGGCTTTTCAAACTGTAGTGGATATAGGCAATAATTCCCCAGTCTTGAATGGTTCTGAAATCAGCAGGATTTTTGATTCCTAATTAACTGTCTGAAGTCATAGAATCATAGTATAGTTTGAGTTGGAAGGGACCTCAAAGGTCATCTAGTCCAACTCTCTTACAATGAACTGGGACCCCCACAACTCAGTCAGGAGGTCAGCGCCCCATCCAGTCTGACCTTGAAAGTCTCCAGGAGAAGGAAATTCATGATCTCTCTGGGCAATCTGTTTCTGTGCTTCACTACTCTTATTGTAAAAGACTTTTCCCTTATATCCAGCCATGTTTGCAAACCTCACTGGATGCCTGTGTACAGTTGAAGGCAAAAAAGTATAAATATGGCCCTCAGTGATCCTGAGTGCCTCTTGGGTGAATTTGGTAGAGTCTTTCAGGTTTACAGGTGCTTTACCCAAAATGTTCCTTGTGTATAGGACTTTGCTAACTTTCAGGCCTGAACCCGATTCTGTACAATGTTTGACACTACCATCTGGGGATCTTGTACGGCCTTGTGGCAAAATCTCTCATGTTGGACTTGTGCTTTGAACCATCTTGCAGTTACCATCCATAAGGACAGATGGGATTTAAGCTGGGTATTGAGCCTACTTCACTGCACAAATGTGGTCCAGAAGCACAAAGTGTGATTTTTTTCCCCTTTAGAGATTGTGAAACTGAAACTCTTCAATTGTTGATGATGTTAAATCAAATTACCTTTGCTGAGCACTGAGTCAAGTGTACACAAACATCTACCATATAAATATCTATAGCTTTAGGTAGATGTAACTCAATTCAAAACCTCAAGGAACCTCCAGCTAACCTCAGGGTACCTGTGACCTTAAAACATGCTGAACTCCAAGACATATAAATAATAATTGAAACAATAATGGTAGTAATAATAACAGTAATTGCAACTCCCTGAATATAGCTGGACTTATGTGACAGAAATCATCCTTAATAATGGCACGCATTAACAAAATATCTGATAGCAGTGGCTCTCCATACACTTTCTATAACTGATAGTCACAAAAACCAGAAAGCTGAGGTTCTCAAGCCCACTTGTCAAAAATGGACACCTCACTCTCTATCTTTGTAATTGCAGCTCTTTGGAATTACCATCCTATGGAAGACTGAGAGGACTTCCATGGGACTGATGTTATCTCAACCACATTATTTTCTTGTGGTTGAAATACACTTGTGAGTGCCATGAAAGTGTACTAAGGACATTTTGGACAATAGTTTATGGTTTCTGTCCTTCTGTCTGAGAATATGATGCAGCTTTCAGGTAGATGACTTGTACATGGATGTGAGCTTTGCAGGTTTTGGTAGGATGACTGGTGCTCTTGATGTTGCTTAGTGTACATGCTTGCTAAATATTTCTGCAGAAAAAGCTCAGTGCCACAGCCTTCAACTTTATTTGATTAGCTATCTGGCTTCTCTGTATATCTAAAACTGCTAATGAATTTACGTTTTATATTTTTACCTGCTCGTAAGCTCCCTGCATTGTGGCATGAAAGTGGTACTCTGGCATAAAGGTGGGAATGAATACTGCTGTGATGTATACAGTATAGTGGGTGAATCCTACACCTTTGTGTTTTGGCTTTGTACATTTTACTCTCCCTCTTCTTTTTTTAGGTTTTGCACGGATCCACTCCTTCTGAGCCCTGGGTCCACGTCTCAGCCTCCATTTCTCTGCATCTCTCTGAAGAGAGTAAACTGACTCTAAAGTACATCAGGGCTGACTGCAACAGCAAAACCTGTAAAGAGATTCTCCTTCTCCTCCTCTTGTGAGGGCTTTCCTTGCTCAGTCTATCCCAAGGGCATTGAATGCCTTCTGCCACCTCACTCTCGAGACATTAAGACCTTGAAATTTGAAAGAGGAGTGGTGGAGTATGGAGAAAAATGGTTCTGTGTTCTAACCCATGCGGCTTGTGATACGCACATTGTCGGATGATAACAAAGGATTTACATAAGATTTACATTTTTCTTAGGGGACGTTTAGTGGAAAGGGAGCAATCAGTAGCAATGACAGCTGAATCCATTTGGCGGTGAAGGTGCCTCTTTGACAGAAATAACAGGCTTTTTCTTAATCTACAATTTGTCACTGTTTATTCAGCAGGGCAAGCCTTTCAATTGCCCTGCAGCATCCTGTTTGTGATCCCTGAGAAGCAAGGGAGTTGTCTGGTGGAGTTAGAGGGCATTTCTGCCTCTTGCATCAACCTAGAAATCTGAACAGGGCTTTCCAGTGTTCAAGCAATACCTCTGGGCAGTAATATAGGTGGAACATGACTTGATCTGTCAAGACTCAGCCAGGAGTATGGTGCGGGAGGAAACAACCAGGCTCCCATCAGCAGTTGGCAGGCTGGCATTGGTGTCCTTGCCTCTCATCACTTGTATTGCCGAGTTGGATGGTGAATTGGATTTGTAGCTTACTCTTAGACTTCTCAGATCCTATTTAGCTTCTAATATAAGAACTATGAACATTTGGCTAGTTATCTCTGTTGCTTCAGGAAGGCAGGTGTATAGGAATGGGAGGCAGAAGCAATCAAATAGATAGCTCCTTGTCAGCTTTAATACAGTCCTTCTTGATCCAGCCTCATGTTTACTCCCCATTCACATTTCACTCCTTGGTGTTTGGGATGCCTGTTAAGTATAAAAAATGCTCAGAAAGTTATGGATACCCCATCCTTGGATGTGTTTAAGGTCAGGTTGGATGGGACTTTGGGCAGCTTGGTCTAGTGGAAGGTGTTCCTGCTTCTTACAAAGGGTTGGAGCTAGATGATTTTTAAAGTCCCTTCCTTATCAGATCTTTCTGATTCTATGATTTCAGGCTAATATTCTGGCTTCTGTTCTCTGATTCCATTATTAATTCCACTCCTGTCATTAATAGTTTATACTATTAATTCAACTTGCAGTTTTAAAGAGTGTTCAGGAATAGCAGTGATTTTGCCTTGGGGCTGGGAATCTATGTGAAACCTCTCATATCTTTCCAGAGCAGTCTGCTGGGCATGACTATGGATCTAATGCTCTATAGCTTTGGATGTCAGTGTCATTCACCTTGAGGCAAATCAACGTAAAGCACTGCTCTTCTAAAATTGTTCTCCACTCAAGTCATAAAATCAGTATAAGAATTAATGATCACTGCTTGGCTTATGCCATTCCTTGCTCCCCTGCTAGCTTGCTTATATAATCACCTTTCAAGGTATGTCTGGAAGATGCCAAACATTATTCAGGAAAGAATGTCTAATTAAATCAATAAACTCAGTTGTACTTCCACACAGCAGATAATGTTTACTCCAAGCTTCAACATGTTTCAGGCTGGGTGGTCAAGCAAGAAATGCAATATTAAGGTTGGGAAGTCATATGCTTGAATATCCAGATGGATCTTTGTCATCCTGTATATCTGTTGGAAAGTTTCTTATTATATGACTGAAGATTCTTAGCCCCAGAGTACAACATTGACTATAGTGTGAGCATTAGTTTAAGTATATCATTAGATACAAATATTTTTTCAAGCTTGATAGGGTTCCTGAGTCTTAATCAGATTTATGTATCAAACTAAGTTTGGAGAAATGACTGTTTCCTATTTCTTCTGTATTTATTCAGTGAAATTAGATAAACTTTCTTCTACTTTTTTCTGAATTAAAACAATTTCTGTGAGGGAGAGGGTAGTATATTTCAGAGAGATATGAACTGAAAATTGCCTTAAGAGCTGAACTTAATTTTACAATAGTAAAATCAACTTGATGTACATGTACAAAGAAAGCTCAGCTGCATGCTCAGTGGAGTATATTGAATAATTGTCAGTGTCTACAGTGGAGTACAGATCTTTGTCTTATCTAATACCTTCATGGAAATATATATCAGTCACTGTAGTGGATTGGCTAGTTAAAATGTGTAACCTCAACTTTGTAAAAAAACCTGCATATGATTGAAAATCATCTATTTAGTATCATCTATATTCATCTATAATAAAATCATCTATATTTAGTAGCAATAACCCAATATATTTAATTGCCAGGTTCTTTGGCCCAAAGACGATGTCCTTAAATCCTCTTCTTTAGAGGTGGTTCCAGATTAGTGACCATATCTCCTGTAAGAACATATTTACTATAGAAATTTGAAGGTATAGACAGAACAAGAAGAGATTTTCAGGAAAAGGAGACTCTTAATGTTAAGGAAGTTGAACACTCACCTGGAGAAAGAGAGACTCTTTCCCTCTGTCAGTTCCTTTTATTTAATTCTCTAGAGTCCTATGCAGGATTCCCTGGCTTGATTTGCAAATATGCCTAGACCTCACTGGAACAATCTAATGTAATGGCATCTGTACATCTGGAATGCAGAAAACTTTTTCTGCATTGCTAAGGCTTTGGAAAACTCATGCCCTAGATATCTCAAATGAGGCACCTAAAATAAGTGGACATTTTTCTTACTCATCTACTTTGACTTCAATCTATCATTTTCAAGCATACATTTTCTTCCACCTTTAGACGGTATTGGAATACAGATTCAGGTATTATTACTATTACTACTACTATTATAATCACTATTTATATTAAAAATATTATTATTGCTAATATTATTTATAATATTAAGATGATCATTATTGATTACTGACACTAATGCTATGAATAACAGTGGTTGTGGTTTTGCAGTCCAGCTTGGGTAGGTTATTCTATGCACAGTCATTGGTAATGATCTCAGTAAGAAACAGGCACAAATGACCTTCTTTTCTTGAAGATGGGATGAATAATCTCTTGGTCACAATCAAGGCCAACTGGTAGAGCACTGTGAGTAATGTCTACTGTTTTCTTTCTTTATCCCTTCTTTTCTTCTCATCTGTTTCTGTTTTATCCAAATAAAGAAGCAAAAAGATCTAGAGGAGGAAACTCCAAATATTCACAGAGAGGAGTAGAGCCCTGCTCCACATACCAAGGACCACTGCATTGTTTTGTTGGGGCTCCAAAAGGAATTGAGGTCATTTCACGTGCACATGTGACTTTGGAGTAGCTGTGACACTGGGCAGGGCATCCACTGAGCTATGCCTGCAGTCAGAGGAGGGACCTAACGGTGACACCCACAGCTTCCTCAGCATCCTCAATGAAACTGGACAAGATGAACACGGAAATACTGAAGTATTTTTAATGAGTACTTTTGGTCATAGGCTAAGTTTGCTGTGAAGCACTGTTTCAGCTATCATGCACACTTCAGGTCAAATCTATTGGTAACTTCCCCTTGGGAGAGACATTTGTGTAGTAAGTTCACCAAATGCTGAAGGAGAAATAACAATATAACACAAATATTTCATCAGAGATTTCTCAATTGCTGTCATTGTTTCTTCAGAAAATGGCAAATGCAGCTTCAGTTTTTCCTCTTTTCTAGAGAATGCCTGTGCTGCTAATGTATGAAGAAGGAGAGTGAATGTACTCAACCCTTCCAGTCCAAAATGTCTTATTTCATGTGATCTTGCAGTCATGAGAACCACAGGCAACGTGTTAAGCATCACACTCAGGAATTAGCCTATTTACTTTCTACATCAACTAATACTTTAATATTTTTTTCAAGGCTGAACTAAATCCAATGGGATGAAGAACGAGCACCAGGCTCCCATAGGGAGCACTGCTCAGGGAGCTAAATAGGATATTCATCAAGAAGGTAGCTGAATAAGGAAGAAAGTTGGATTTAAGCATGCATTTCCCACCCAGCTGGTGAGTGTCCTAGCTTCTGAGCTGCAGGGTATCCAAGGGCAGTGTGATCCGGGATGGCTCTGGAGCTGTTCCACTTGGCAGGAAATAATTCAGAGTTCACACAGAAAAAAAGGCCAAGGTGAGTCACCAGTCTGCTGATTAGGCTGCTCTCCTGGGAGGGAGGCACCTGGATCTCAGATCCACGTTAGGGCTGTGAAGTGGAACAGCATCTACTGGGAGGGATTGGCAATACTTTATGCTGCCTGGTTAGGAGGCTCTTCTTGCGTAGGAGGCATGAATTTGAATCCACTTGGAGAGAAAAGAGAGTTTAATTCAGGTCTCCTAAAACTTAAGAAAAGCTCTTATCACTACCATGTAATTATGGGAATAGGATGGCTCTTTAGACATTGAGTACCAATGTGGATATTTGACATAAGTTTCTTATAAGTGCTGGAAATTCAACATGTGTTTCTTAATCCACTTGGACATTCTGGGAAGAGAATAAACCAACAACCCAACAATTTTAGTCTTCCTTTATGCAAAATAAACAATTATTCACACTCCCCTGACCATCAATGCCATCCCATACCCTGGAAAGTGCTGAGAGCATACTTGTGTGTGCAGCTGGGTAGATTATCTCTGAGAATGGTTTGGTGGACTAGGAGCCAGTGATAGCCACAGATAAGTCTGATGGGCCTAGAAGAACTTGTGACTATGAAAAGAGAATGGGGAATTTTATTGTCTTGGCAAAGCCTCCATGTTTTCCTTTTGAATGGATATGCTAATAGTAAGTGGTGGATGTGTAGAGTTTTAGAGTTCTCCCTTTGAAGCAGCCTGAGACTGAGGACAAATCAGTTCAAACCCAAAGAATTACTCTGAGTTACTAAGAGAAAAGAAAACGGCCAAAACTATTCATTTGTGTCAATCCTATAAAACCTGTAGAGTCTTCCTGCCATTAACACTCGTGATCTGAAAGATCCTATCTGATCCACCTTTGTCAGCTTGGCATCTTTGCAGTAGTCAGTGGTTGCACAAAACTGGCCAATTTTTCCATATATAGTGTTGCTAAATTACCCTTTCTGGTTTTGTTTTATTACCCCCTCAGAGCAATGATCTCACCCATCAGTGTTGTGTTGCTCTTCGGGAGTGGCAGGGGTGGAGTGGGGTGGGATGAGCAAAGCCCTGAGCTTTTTCCAGAGTTCCCTGCATATGCAGAACATTTCATTGTCTTCTCTAACACGCCCTCACCTTTCACACAGACTGGAATTTGACACACCGGGTTAGAGAAAGAAAGCAAAAAAAAAAAAAAAAAAAAAAAAAGCACAACACAAGAAAAAACCCAGCAAACAAGATCTTATCATAGAAAATATCCATCCACCCTCCTGATAATAAAAAAGGCCTCAGGTTAGGAAAACAAAAAAATGACTCTAATGAACACTCAAAATTAACATGCAAATACATTCATGGTTACTGGCACAGATGGAAGGACTGAACGTAGCTGTCTTCTAAAGGCAATATTTACACTTCTTGTAAAAAGAAAAAATTATCCCTATTACTAATGCTCTGCATCATCCTGAGAAGTTTTTCTTCACTGTTGAGGAAAGCTCTGGATACTCTTTCTCCCTCACCCCACCCCATACCCCACATTCATTTCACCAGGTGGCATGACGAAACTCTCCAGATCAAGGCAGGTTTCATCAACAAGGCTTCATGCCATGCCACCCATAATTCTTCCCAGCCTGCTGTGGCTTTCTTTCAGTAAGCAGCACCTCTTGCAAAACCAGCCCTCACCAGTGTCTCACACTCCTTCCGAACTTGTGTTCCTGAGCACCAGCAATAGAAATGCATGATTCACTAACAGAGCACACAGACCTTCGCTCCACTCCGTCCAGTTTGTGTCATTGCCTTAATGTTAATTACACACCATAATGTGAGCATTTAATTTCCGTGGTGTTTCAATTAAATTAATCAGGCAATTAAATTAATTAAAATTACAGAAATCACCTGCAGAAGTGCTCGAAACATGGGGGAGGGGAAGGGAGGGGCTGGGAGGGAGCTGGGAACGTAGATGGCTGTGTTTTCACAGACCTTCCTTCCGTAGATTAATTTAGGGGATAGACTCTTTCAGAGCAGGTTATTTAAGGATTTAGAGGCTGTTCCAAGGCCCATTGAAAGCAATGGAAACCGTTGGATTGTCACTGATAGGCTTGGGACCAAGCCACTAGCCCCAAGTGCTGAGGATAGAGGCAGTTAAGGGGCAGGTGATGAAAGACCTGATGCTGAGCAGAATTCCTTCAACACCTTTGAGAAATAAGGCCAAGGCCTTGAGGTACCAGTCTAGGGTCAGATTTTGGAAGGCCACCAGTTCAAGATGAGAATGGTGTCTGTGGGAGTTGGGTGTGTCAGTACTTCCAAGAACCTGAGCTAGGGAGGTATTCTAAGAAATTAACAGGTCTTTATAGTGTCATAGGACTTTTAGAACATGGCCATATGTATCTCATCCTGAGCTCCCAATGACTTGATGTGTTCAGTGGCAGGGGTCCCAGCTTATAATCATGAATTCATCCCTCCTGAAACCTCTGGCAAATTACTTAGCCAGTCTTTAGCAGCTCCCATCCATTAAGCAGGGAATAGTGCATTCAGTTGCTTCGCAACTGGAGAAGAGTTGGAAGAATCCATGACAACCTGGAAAATAAACCCAGACAGATCCCTCAGCTCTTATGCTCTTTTCACCAGGCAAGCGCAGATGTACATTTGCCTTTTAGACAAAACAATTTTTTTCCTACCATGGAAGGGACAGCTTTTGAACAGCTACATTCCCCATGGCATTTTACCAGCCAGTCCTAGCCCAACCAGTGCCTGTGACAGATAGATGGGTTACTTCCTTCCATGTTTTCCTGGAAAGATTTTGCTGGCACACTCCTGTCTCAGCTGGTGACTCACTCATTCTTTGCTCCCATTCTTTGACCCACACTTGGGGTTGTTTATATTTCAGTCACCAAAGCTCATGCAGATATCCCCGAGCTGCCTTTAAATTAATATGCTGGACTACCATGGGTAGGATAGCTGTAGTTTTAGGGAATAACGTGTGGGCTGAAAAACCAGGGTATGAAGTGAAGTAAATACTAATAATTAGGCCGAGCCATGCTGCCCTGAACTGGCCAATAGATCCTGAACTAAATCTTTTAAAGACCTAACTGGTTTTATGCATATTACAATTTCTCTCACACCATTAGATAATCCCATTCAGTTCCATAGGCAATTACTCATTCTTCTTGGTGTCCAAGAGGGAGTAAAACCTTATCTATTACTTCTGCCATGACAGTGCCTATTGCTGCTCTACACTTGTAAGCTACCTTACCCTTTCCAGTTGTTTAGATGATTAACATAACACAACAAATGCTTAAGAATTTTAGTTAGACTGAAGTTCACTGCCAGCCTCAGGTCTGAAAGATATAAGCGAATCAGAACTCATGTGCTTTTCACAGCCCTATCAGCTGATATCTTCTCTTTCTGTAAACTTTACATCTTTTGCATCTTCAGGCCACCACAATATTCACATTATTATTAGCAGCTTTATCACAGTTGTATGCTACACTTTCCATTTACGAAGTCACAGCAAAGTTTTCTCTGACATAGAATGTTTTTTCCATCTTTTCAGCTTTTGGATATTTATCTAGAATTTTTTATCCTGTATCTCTCTTTCTCCAATCCTTCCCCCTACCCCAAAGATAGAGATACAACATATTAGAAAAATGAAAGACAAAATAGAAAGTGAATGAGAAAAAGATCCCCCAAAAAATGGCCAAGAACACAAAATTTTAGAAATTATGAATTTGAGGAGAAAGGTTGTGTTTTTCTTCTGAACAGCCTGGAATTTTAATTATAAATCTGATGAACTTTCTTCTCTCCATAATTTTCTATCTAAGTGATGAAAAACCCTTCTCTCCCCTTGCTAATCCTTCTCCATCTGAATCCTTTTACATGACTTCTTGTGTGGCCTTTGGCACGTCACTTCACCTCAGTTTCCTCATCTATAAAATGGCTATTAATCCCTGTGTAGTATCACCCACACAAATTGCCAAGGCTTATGCCTGA
The DNA here is from genome assembly GCF_023343835.1 of Lagopus muta. NCBI lineage: Eukaryota > Metazoa > Chordata > Aves > Galliformes > Phasianidae > Lagopus > Lagopus muta. Next base: position 4,762,536 of record NC_064433.1, read on the forward strand.
ACAGAGCTTTGAAGATAAGTGAGGAAACTTTCAAAAGAACCTAAGAGATTTAGGAATGAAAGTTTCATTAACTTTCCATCAGATTTGTACTCTTATATCTCCGAGAGCCTTTTGAAAGTCCGCAGAACTGCAAGACTTTACTAATCACAGTCTTATTCCTTGTTCTCCTCAAGGAAAGAGACTGCTCCAGGCTAGTTTTGGTGGAAGAATTTGTTCCTCAAAAGAAGCAAGGTGAGACTTGGGGCTTCCCTCATTCTTCTCCCTTTCTGTGTATAAGATATGAAATCTTGAATGCATGCTCCAACCACTTCAGGCAAAGTGGTACCTCTCAGACAGTCGGTATTTATATCAGTAGATCTACTTGGTTTATTTTGACTGAAAATGGGAGGGCAAGGCCATATCAGCAGCTTTGCTGCTGGATTTGAGATAGTAGCTTTCAGCTGGGAGGCAGCGATCTCATCTGGAAGGTGCACAGGTGGTCACCTCTTCACTTAATACTAGTTCCGGAGAAGAGATTAAAATTAACACTGTGTTCTCTTGAAGTGCAGCTGGATGGAGAGGGCCGGCAAATATGTCTAGTTCATCTTGGGATATGCTGGTTGATTCCAGAAGAGTAATGAGGTTTCTTTAACCACAAGAGGGTAATCTTATCAACCCTTTTTTTTCCATTGAATGGAGGCCCAAGGTATTTTTTTTTTTTTGCTAAAAGAATGGCAGAATCAAGGAATGTTAAAGATCAAAATTGCTAGAGATACACTCTGAATCAATTCCAAATATTTGCCTTTTTGTCTTTCTTTTTTGTTTTATTTTGTTTTATTTTGAGATTGCTACCTTGATTCTCAATTTATAGCCTCTTTCAAAAACTGTACAACTGGGAAAAAAAAACACACAAAACAACTACTCTCAAAAGTGCTACAGATAGCATCTGGTTAGTGGCTTTGGTATGTTCGGCTTCAGTGGCTAAACCACTGTCCTGACATCAACTGGAAATAATGTTGCTTTCCTCATAAAAACGAAAGTGAACTAGTATAAAAGGAAACATATTCATTGGCCATAAATTCAGTATTTTACTTTGATTTTCACTGTATCTATTGACATACTTGGTGCAGCTGAATTTGAGAATGAAGCATGAATTGAAAGAAGAAACATGGAAGGTTTCATTTACAAAGCTTTGAGACATATTGATTTAAAATATATTTTTTATCTGAACCTGTTTGCTGTATTTCATGCAAATTTGTTAATGACTATGATCATTTTGCTCACAACTACATTTTACCTAAAATAAGGCTTTCCAAAAAAAAATAAATGCTGTCCTGAGTTTGGAAAATGGATCCTTAAGAAAAAGCAGCAACGATTACTATAATGTCAATAAAAGCTAGTTTCCAGAATTGGCAGCACAGTGGGGGATACACCTGATATTTTCCATTGATTTCTTCTAATTTAATCTATTCTTTGATTCTGTAATTATCTAAATGTCTGTGTTTGGTACCTTGTCTCTATTACCCCAAGATTTTAATACCTTCTAATTGAAGGTATTTCATTTATCCTTTATCCCCAATTTTCAAGTTGTCTTCCATTTACAGGAGATGAAGTAAGCATAGAAAGAGGTAATGTTGCAAACTTCTGACTGAGCAGGCAACTGACCCAACAAGACTGAAGTCTGAAATCATCATCACAGTGTAGATTTCCCATTTTTTCTTCAGATGTACGAAGTTGAATAAATATTAGAAGTTGAAGAAATCTCTCTAAAATGTTTGTTTGGAAAATTCTGAAAAAAAAAAAAAAAGAATGCCTTGTGGGATTTTTACTTTTAATTTTTAGGTTTATTTAACTTCGATGGAGTGCAGTGTTTCTACAAGGACTTTGACAGTATCCATGCCACTGATAACCATAACTGAGAAAAAAAAATTCTCCAAAAAGGAGGAGAATTTAGCTTGTGATGGAAGATTCTTGGTATGCTTCAGAGTTTCTTTTCACCTCTAGAGCTGCGCACTGAATTCTAATTAGAGCTGTTAATTAGATACATTTTGTTAAAACATGTTTCATCAAAGCTGAAGCATTTTGTAAAAAACTGTCTATTTTGTTGACATTTTTCTTGAACAGAACTTTTGAGGTTCAAGGCTCTAGTCAAGGAGGAAATTCAAAGGGAAGCAAAGCCTGGGTCTCTGTTACATGGATAACATGAAAGTGTTGTTAAAATTCCAGTCTCATTAAAATTTGCCAAAATATTTGAAAAGCTTTTATTTATTTATTTATTTTTTTCCGTCTTCATTGTGGAGGAAATCAAATTTCACAACCTAAAAAAGTGTGGTAAAATGGAATTGCTGTCCTGTGGACAATTCCTGTAATAAGGCCAACAAACTTGTTATGCTGACTCTGGTTCCTCCCTGTTAAAGCCCAACCATTCATGTACACATCCTTACCAAGTGTCCAAGCTGTTTAATGCATTGTTAATAATTATGGGCACATTTTGGTGGTCATATTGAATCCAATGGCAATTTTCCCACAGATGTTATCAAGAAGAGAATTTATCCTTATATGCTTTGATTGTATAACTTAGTTTCTGTTATTCTTTAAGACTCCCCAGTCTGTGCCAGCATGTGAAATTCTGACGAAGTTTTATGTTAGCGGCTGCTGCTAACTGTTCTTAATTATTTGATAGTCATCTGAGGCCTGAATTTCAAAGATGTGGAACTCCTCTTGTTCCAATTCCAATCAATGGTAATTTGGATACTTCGTCCACCTTTAAATGAGTCCTTAAAAGGATATTCCTGATCCCATTGTCTCTAATGGATGCATGTCCATACATGCAGGGCTAAATCTTCAGTTAAAAAATGAGGTAGAGCTTGTTAAAAACAGACAGAATTATCTTCTTTTTTGAGGAATTCAAGATTTTCCCTTTTCTGGGGAGTGGGGGGAGGAGGAGGGTTAATCTCAAATTTAGAAAAAGTAATAAAATCACAGAATTGTTCATAAAGCTAAGTATTTGGATAGGCTTTGTTTAATCCTCATTGAAACGTTCTCTTTTGTCTGCTTTATTCCAGCCAATATGAGGCAATGATTACCCTGCATTATATTTCCTGATCTCATCACAAGAATAAAAACACAATGAATATTTTGACTTTAGAGGAATGAGACATTTAATAGCTGCACATTGAACTCTCTGGTGTAGCCAATGCATCCCTCCGCAATACTGTGATTTGTAGAATCAGTATTTTCTGCAGGAAAAATTAGGCTTTCAGTTCCAACCCTCAATCATAAGGAGTATCAGGAGAATCATAGAATCTTTTGAGTTGGAAGGGACCTTTAAAGATCATCTATTCAAACTCATCCAGTGAACAGGAACACCTCCAGCTAGATCAGTATGCTTAGAGCCTACTCCAGCTTGACCTTGAGTGTCTCCAGGGATAGGGCATCCATCGCCTCTCTGCAAATCTGTTCCTGTGCTTTCCTATCCTTATCACAAAAAACTTTTTCCTTATGTCGAGTCTCAATCTTGAAGGCTGAAGTCAAGACGTTTTGACCACTGTGAAAAAGAGCACCTCTCAATCCACTGAAGCTCTGCCACTGAGGTTGTAGCATTGGAGGGCCTGATTCAAAAGTTAGCCAAAAATAGCAGGAATGTCATAGAGGCATAGAATCATAGAATGGAATGGTTGAAAAGGACCACAATGATCATCTGGTTTCAACCTCCCTGCTATGTGCAGGGTCGCCAACCACCAGACCAGGCTGCCCAGAGCCACATCCAGCCTGGCCTTGAATGCCTCCAGGGATGGGGCATCCACAACCTCCTTGGGCAACCTGTTCCAGTGTGTCACCACCCTCTGTGTGAAAATCTTCCTCCTAATATCTAACCTAAACCTCCCGTCTCAGTTTAAAACCATTCCCCCTTGTCCTATCACTGTTCACCCTTTTAAACAGCCGTTCCCCCTCCTTTGTATACACTCCCTTCAAGTACTGGAAGGCCACAATGAGGTCTCCCTGGAGCCTTCTCTTCTCCAAGCTAAACAAGCACAGTTCCCTCAACCATTCCTCACAGGAGAGGTGCTCCAGCCCTCTGATCATCTTAGTGGCCTTCCCCTGGAGCTTCTCCAAGAGCTCCACGTCTTTCTTGTGCTTGGGTCCCCTGGCCTGGATGCAATACTCCAGATAGGGCCTCACAAGAGCTAAGTAGAGGAGGACAGTCACCTCCCTCTCCCTGCTGGCCACTTCTCATGCAGCCCAGAACACAGCTGGCCTTCTGGGCTGTAAGTGCACACTGGTTCTCGTCCAGCTTCTCGTCCACCAGGACCCCCAAGTCCTTCTCCGCAGGACTGCTCTCAAGGAGATCTTTCCCCAGTTTGTATAAATATCCAGGACTTAGCCTTGTTGAACCTCATTAGGTTCACATGGGCCCACTTATCCAGCCTATCCAGGTCCCTCTGGATGGCTTCCCTTCCTTCCAGTGTATTGACTGCACTGCTCAGCTTGGTGTCATCCACAAACTTGCTGAGGGTGCGCTCGATGCCAATGTCTCTGTCACTGATGTAGATGTTGAAGAGTCCTCATTGTTTTCCCCAGCTTGAAGGTGGAGACACGAATGATATCTTACCCTTGAAACTTTCACATTTGCTCAGTACCATGCTGATGCAAACACTGACTACTCCTTTTCTTTTCCTTTAAGGGAAGCTATAAGAAAACCAGTGCTCCAGATACTTGATTTAAATTAAGGATTCAACCTAAGGCACCTGAAAACATATTTCTGAAGGCTTGTATTTTTATGTTTAGCCTACATTTCTCTTTTTTAGTTTTCACAGGTTCTCTGTTTTCTTTCTTCCTGTTTAAGAACTGATTTTCTATCAATATTTCAAGGAAACTTAGAGCTACCAGTGCTCAATGGATATGAAGGGATAAAATAGGAGCTGCTGGCATTGTATGAGAAACTACAGCATCTCTGCTCCTCGCTGCCTTGTGGGAATAGTGAATTAGGCACTAATGCACATAAGGAGGTCTCTACAGAAAATGGCTTCACAGTAGTCTGGTCCTCCTTGGGTTGTACATTCATGGCCAAGTGCATGGCTGGATGAGGTATTATGGCATCATGGGTTTTTCCAAGCCCTTCTCAGCTTTAGAACTTCAAGTAACAAGATTTTCCCTCAATGGGAGCAGAACATAACTTTAGCACAAGCTGTCCTTCTGTAGAGATATAGCAGATGATCTAAGAAGCTAGAAGAGAGGGTTTTAGACTCTTCTCACTCAGAAATCATTAATGTAGTCAGACTTCATATCTAGACTAACATCCTATCTCATCTTAGCAATAAATGAAAATGAAAAGCCAAAATTACTCCCAAGCTGACACCTTACCAACCACATTCCCAGCCTGGTAGGAACACTGCATATGAAATTGAAAGATTTATCTCAGAAATGTTGAGACAGCCCTACACTGAAGTGCTTTGGATATCACGGACTACTGTGGAGTGAAGGCTCTTCAAATCCATCCTTCTTTTAATCCTTAGAAGGGACTCGTAGAACAGATTTGTTTTCTATATCGAGTTTCTCTCACCGAAAGAATTCCAAAGATAAAACTCATAAAATATGCAAGCACAGACACAACGTGGGTGAAAGAGTTAAAGGACTGAAGAAGACTCAGTAATTCTCACAAATGGGAACCAGATGTTTCTTGACATTTTTCAAACACGCAGTCTTATCTACCCCTACTTATCCTTCTGATACTGTGACTTTTTAAATTGAGATCAATGAGAAATTACTGAAAAGGTGGTTTCTTTCCCATGGTTTCTTCTTTTTGTATCAAAATATACATGGGCAAAAGAATTAGGATATATTAGTAACAGTAAGAACAGTTCTCAGCACATATTAATTGACATAGCTCTAAAAAAGTAATAGAAAAGTTCTGATTTACAGCAGGTGGGCTTTTGTCCTTCAGTGTGATTTGCTATATCACTGACATGACAAGATCTTTTTACAGACTGTCACGTTGTTCAGCATTATAATTGTGCAAGGCTGTGCCAAGTCAAACACCCAGTACAGAACTAGGCTTGGTGTTTGCACAGAAGTTTTGAAATTCTAGGAAGAAAGAGTTGCACATTGAAGAATAAGAATTGTGTTGACAATAGCATTGCATTTGAACTTCAAGGTACAACAGAGGTGATCAGGAGCAAGACACATTCATACATTAGATACATTCTTCCTATAACATAAAATAAGAGACAATGTGGAGCTCAATGATAAGCAAGCAAAAGCAAAACCCACTGTCTTTTTGTTTCTTCCCACATTAAAATTAGTTAAAACTATATGATGGAAAGGAAATGAGGGCTATGTTACAGTTCTGCTATAGCAGATAGGTCACATCATGCTTACTCAGTCCAGTCTGATTCCTTCTCTAGTATGACTCACTTCTGCATACTCATGAGAGGATGCTGAATTTGGCAGGCAAAACCCTGACACAGCCATATCACGTTTTGTAAATCTTGCTGGCTCAGTTTAATCTGCATCCGAACAAGATTTCCCGTTTGACAAAAGGGTTGGGCTAAGCAGCGGAGAGGCCTAAAGCAACTTTCAACATCATTAACCAGGACCACCTTCCTCTTAAGCACTTCAGTTCATTCCTTTGTCCACTGTGGACTGGTGGACTCTTTTCCCAGGTGCAGGAAATTGTAGCAGCAGAGAAGGGAGCTAAATGAAGTTACATCTCTGTCAGTCAGATTGAGCAATTTGGGAGCAGTGTGGCTTCTGGATGTTTCCCACCACAATTACGCTGCATTGGAGAAACATGGCACTCAGACTGTGGGGAAACCGGATGAGCCAATCCCATAGATGTGTTGAAACTGCCCTCTAGCTAATGACTGAGAAGTCTTCTAAACACTGTGAGCTAAGAACACAGTACTGTCAGAAGGAAACTGCACAGTAGCAAACTTAGATCATCATTCTGGTCTCAGATGAGTTCTGTCTACGGATGCAGTAATGCAGTCCTAGTACACAGACTTTTCTGTGGAAAAGCTTTTTCGGAAAGTGCCCATCATCTGTCCTTCTTGCTTTGAAAGCAAGCAATATGACTTTGGGAAGAGGGGACTTGAGCCAGAGCTGGTACCTTCAGAATATAATAATATTTTTGTAATCTAATAAAATACTTGATGAAATATATACAGTACTTAATTACTATATTTTCGTAATTTATTTTATACCTGGGCAACTTGATATCTGGGTACCTTTTACCTTCGTTTCAGTTCACCCTGTTTACCCAGTTCTTTTTAATACGTTTTAGAAAGAAATATCACAGATGGTGCCCTGTCATGTAGTGCATCATAATCCTATGTGTATTAAATATCCTATTTCTAATACTTCTGATACTCTGAGTATCAGGTTCAGTGATATTTATTACTGTAAGTACCAAAAACTAAGAGTATCAGTATCTGATACTCAGTAAATCAAATTTTTTATTTACTGTCTCTTTTTATCCAGTGTAATACTAACTAGTCAGTGTATTACCTTGAGATTTTTCTTCTGAAACTTTCTCTTTCCCTTTTCACAAACTTGAATAAATGTTGGCCAATGGCCAAGTAATTTTCCATATCAGTAACCTCTCTGCTTGCGTGCAGTCAGGAGCAATGTGCCTCTTGCAAAGTCTGCTTTACTCTAAATGCAGAGTTCTTGTACTCTGAAAAATCCCCTAACTTTCTATTTAACTGGTCAACTACGCACTGGCTCCCTGCTTTTGATTTCATTATTTTCATGTACCTTTCTTCAGATTTCCCTACCACTACTTAATACCAAAGTAATACTTTATTCTAAATTTGCTCTCACTGAACTCAGTGGTTAATTCATGATGCCAGGTATCATGAAGAGATGTAAAATTTTATTCTTATTGGTATGAATTGCTCTGCTATCTCTGATACTACTCTTGGAAGCAGCTGAATATAGAGCGATGAACTAACATTAATGGATGATTGTTATAATCCACAACCATAGAATCATAGAATGATTTGGGTTGGAATGTACCTTTAAGATCATTTAGTTCCAACCCCCCTGATATAGGCAGGGAGACCTTCCTCTAGACCAGGTTGTTCAAAGTCTCATCCAGCCTGGATTTGAATGCTTCCAGGGAGGGAGGCATCCACAGCGTCTCTGGGTGACCCAGTTCAATGTCTCACCACCCTCACAGTAGGTGAAATGAGGAGTTACCAGTGTTAAACCTGAGAAAGTTGAGAATTGGGTGGTAAGTCTGCAGAAGAAAAGGCCAAATGTAGCCTTTAGATTATATTATTTGTGTATATTAATGTAGAAAAAAAAAGCAGAATCTGGCTCTATGTTTTAGATTCATTTATTTTTAAAGAGGCTGAACTCCTACAGGTACACTAAACAGAGTATGTAAGGCACAGACCTGAGCACTGTCCATTTTCTTTAATTTCTAGCATGCTCCCAGGGAATTTTTGGCACATGTTAGTTAGCACTTTCCCCAGTAATGCCCTGCCTGACACAGCCTTGTGGATAATTCCATCTAGCGTGAAAAAAGACTTCTCTCTCTTTTAAGGGAAGAAAAGGAAATGAAGCCTTATGGGCCTGTCCTGAAGCATTTGCCTGCAGGGCCAGAGAATTAGACTATGACATAGACACAGATGGTGTAGACAACAGGCAATATTGCTGTAGACACGCGCTCTACTAGAGCTGGTAGTGAATCATAGACAGACACATAGATTGTCAGTACTGAGCTAAAGACTCATTTATGGAAGCTGTTCTTGAAACTGGTGTGACTCCTTTGTGATTCAGGCACAGAAAGGAAACCTGAAATGAGCAGCTGTTATCTGCAGCACCTGTTTTAATTCTTCACAAATTAAATGAATTGCATGCACATGAACAATATGTGTGAGTGAAGTTTAGGACAGGGAAAAGAGGATAAGTAAAGGGTTAAGGCAACTCTATATGAGGATGATTTGGTTGAAATGGCCCAGTGTGTTTCATTATAGGTAATTCTCCTTGAGCAGGTACAACAATAAAAGGAGACAGAAAGCAGCAGTGGAAATGTAGCTGAAAACATGTGTAGTAGGAAGGGACTTTTGGCACGTAAAGACAGCACGTAAAGGTCACACAGGCTTGTGTGGGTGGTGGAAGACACCACAGAGACTAGCACCCACATGGAGGTACAGGGATGATATTTATCACTGTAAGTACCAAATACTCTGCAAGTACCAAAACAATGACAGAAATAGGGGCGCACACACACACAAAAAAATAGAGACAAAGGGGATTGACTGTTTTCAGAAGATAAAATCAGGTACAAGTTGAAGGGAGAAGAGGAACTAAGCACTGAAGTGGAAATTTTAAGGTGCCTTTAAAATAAGGGGAGAGCACTGTACAGGGAAAAGACTCAGAAAGTTTCAAGTTGTTTTGACTTCATGGTCACTATAATAGATAAAGAACATGTGAGGTGTGACCCTTCATGCCTTGAAGTCATGGAAAAAGACTGTATTCTCCAGAGTGCAGAGTCGGATTTTAAATGCACCGTATAAAAATGTAAGTTATGTGATGAAATTTCCTTTTCCTCTTCTTTCAGAAGGCCCTTCAGTGTTAGTTAATCTAGTCTGATTACTGTTGAGTGAGTGAAGGAGACAACAATGCCCTAAAATGCAAGGTTTAATATGAGGAGATCTCAGGCCCAGTTTTGACTACAATTATTTTTGATTGGCTTAAGAGAAATCAGAATCTGATCCAAATTGTGCTGAAAGCCTCAGTGCATGTGTTGAGCAACAAATCTTTGATGTGTTTTGTAAATCAGAAAGTGTTAGAGTATATAGCACATGGCTTCTGCTTTTTGCCTGGTGGTGTACCTGGCACAGCAGCCTCACTTTTCTATCTGCCTAGATAATGCATTGGAACCCAGAGATGAATAAACCATGGACTCCCACTTTAACTCTTAAAATTCATATTGTTGTGGCACTCAACCAGGCTCTTGGTTTCTCTCATAATCTTGAAGAAACTCCATTTAAAGTCAAAGCAAATCCCCACTGAAGCTCCATGCAGAAGAGCTCTCTAGCTGTCTGGATAAAATGTCTTAACATGACGGGGCAGATAACTCTCAGAGGGACAGTGGAAAAATAGGAAAAGAAATGCTGAGAATGATGTTACTGAGAGCTTCATTTCTGTTACTTGTTACTCTTAAGCTGCAGTAGGCTTATGGATCCTGTGTCAATTATGAAATCTCTTCATTATATAGAATAGCCTATATAGCGTTTTCATAATGCAAGTATTTGGTGGTGATGCTTCTGTTCATTTATTTAATTGTATCTACCTCCATTTTTTTACCCCTACAGGTGTTTTCTTTGGATCTCTTAATTCTTCTGAAAAATCACTGTCTTCCCCAAAGCATCTCCAATGGACATTTCCAGCAGAGACAGAGTTCCTTTGTTGACAAGTACATTGTGTTCGTGATAGTACCAGCCATAAAATCAGAGACTGGTACTAGAGTTTTCTGACCCCAAAGCGCTCATGGGAAGTAAGTTCTGTGGCTGATGTAGAGGAAATTATATTAATAAAAGTATTTAACAAAATTCTGGATTCCTTCCAGACAGGCAGATATTTTTATTATGTTTAAATACTCATGTCAGGCCCTCATTTACCACAGACTTTTAGGAGAGCAAGGGGCATTCCTGAATGTTATATTCCATATTTTTCCTTTCAGTCTCAAATACATTTTATTTTATTTCATCAAGGGAGTCACTATTTTCCACAAAGGTAAATCTGCTGTCACTTTTCTACGCTTCTGTTTTTTCCTTTTTTCCCTTCTAAATAACAAGAAGAGTATCTGCCTTCTCTCTAGAGACTTCAATGAGACAGTCTGAATAACTCCTGGAAGAACATGACCATAACTACATTTGACAGATGGGGCACTGAGGCAGAGGGAAGTGATTTATCTTGAATCCTGAGGCAGTGATTCCCTGAAGCAGAGCTAGGAGCTAGGAACAAGATGCAAATCTCAAAAATTTCAGGGTGAGCACACACATCTCACCTGAGCTAAAAGCTAAGGGGATGGAAGCTTTGCATGGGTAATGGATTTTAACTCCAGCAGTGTGCATTTGATTAAAGCTTTTTCTTCGGGTTATTAGTCCCCTGTGATACTAGATGACATCACTGGACTCTAGTGTCCTTCTGCAAGTAAATATATAGAGTCTGATGCATATGTATGTGTGCATTTGAAGCTGGGTAGGGCACTAGAAACCCAAATTTGATTTCAAGCTTTTGTTTGCCTCTCTCCTCAAACTGTGTGTGCCATCATGGCAGGGTCATGGCCATGATGTGCCCTATTAGAAGGACAGGTCCTCTTATGATCTGACCCTACATATACTGTGTGGCACTACTTCTACTTTATATACATGATATAATATTTGCAGGCCTGCTATTTACCATGGATCGTTCCTATTCTAAGAAGATATCATTTTTAGTTCTTGGCTTTCTGCATCAGTAAACAGTAGATAGAGATATCCTTCCTAATACAATATGAAGTCTACAGGTAAAAGCCCTGTAGATGAAAGGTAAATATTTTAACTGTGCAGAATACTGCACTCTAAGTATTATGTATTCCAGTCACAGGAGCATCCTTTTCTTATGTAGCAGAGCAAGCCAGAAGTTACCCCTATTGTGTGGTGAACTCCAGCATTTCAAAATTTGTTTTGGCAATTACAAATTGCAAAGTTTCATGGAATGGAAAATCCAAGTTGTTTTAAGACTGAAACATAGAAACACACTTATCTAAAGGGAGGTCATTAGCCTGTGCTACTTGGCACAGGTAGGGACTCAGCTGTCCTGAGGTATGTGATCTTAACCACCAAACTCTAAAATAAGTAATAAACCATTTGGAAAGCATCCAGAGGAGAGTAACGTGAAGGAAAAGAGGTTTAAGAAAACATGACCTATTACGAAAAGTTGAAGGAATTGAGTTTGTTTAGTCTAGAAAACCAGCAAGAGAAGGGAGGCATGATAAGAGTCTTCAAACGTATAATAGGTTTTTAAAAAAAGGACAGTGATTGATTGTTTTCTGTGTCCATTGCTGGTAGGAAATGGGAGAGTTATAGGTTAGTTATCACAAAAGCGTTCTAACTTGATGGGCAGGAAAAACATAACCTTGATGGGCTACAGAATGACTTCCACTGGAGGTTTCTTAGAGCAGGTTAGAAAAATGTCTGTCAAGGGTAATCAAGATGTACCTGATGTTACACCAAGGCAAAGGGTCAGACTGGAAGTTCTCCTGAAATCTTTGTCTCTTTGCTCTCCCATCATGCTACGAAATGCTTTATCTCATAATGTCTGCACATTGTCATAGAGATGACAGTCTAAGTGAAACCCCCTGTACCATTGTGTATTGTCATCCTAATTAGTTGTGAATATTATACATTTTTTAATGTTCAAAGTCAAAACAGAAAACAAAATCAAAGAAAACAAATTCTGAACAAAGCAAAGTGAGAAGGTCAGACTCAGTGTTCCATTTCATCTTGCAGTTATTTTGGAGTGCTGCCAACATGTGTATTACCACAGTTAACCTGTTCCTCAAAAAACATCTTGATTTTGATACATCAGCTTTTTCCTGGTAGAAAGCTATATAACCAAATCAGTATTAGCCAACCCTGCTACATCAGGAGGAATGACATATGTTAATAGCACAGGCCTCCACTGTGTTACTCTAGCTCTATACTGAGAAAGCGTTTTTAGCAAAACTTTACACCCTCTATGGTGGATTTGAGATGGGAAATGGTATTTATAGTACAGTCATTCTCCTTCCAGAGCTTACAAAATACACTTCTAGCAGAGGAGTGGGCAGATGAGGAGAGTTCTCCTTGCTCTTTTTGGAGTTTCAAGGCTGAAGATAACAAAATCTTGGCAGCAGCTGAAGGAAGCTGAACAGCTGAGGGGAACCAGTGAAGTTATCATCTCTTTATTTAGAATTTAAAGTGTGAAAAGGTGATCCAGTCTCTGATAATTTCTCCATGCTTGGAAATGAAAAAAAAAAAAAAAAAAAAAAAAAAGTTTGTGAGAGTAAAGACCTAATTATCTCTGTCTTTTAAGCCTGCAGGTTGCATGGAAACTCCTTTGGGGTCAGAAAAATGCAATTACTGAGTAATCTGTGGGGACATGTCATCCTATAATCACCTGATATTTGTTTACCAACAATTCTCATTAATTTTCCCTTAATTAAGCAGCAGTTGCCTTGTACTTAGGGTCTTGTGATTGAAATTATCATTGACACTTCCTGAGAGTGAAAGTTGCTTTAGCCTGCAGAAGTGGATGCTCTGTAGTTAAAGTCATATGCTTTGGTTTTGTAGTGGAAGCTCTGGACCAAGGCTTCCTATATGCTTTGGGACTATCAAGCTCTTTATGGCATTAGGCTTTATTTTACTGTAACTATGACTATTCCTTGAATACAACCTTGCCCACATCCAATTTCAGAGTCTCTATGATACAAGAATGTGATTCAAAGTTGTATTTGTAAAAGGATCTGTGTTAGGTAGACCATACTTTTCCTTGAAAACAGGCCACACGGGTACACTGTAGGCCAATATCTACTGATCTTTCTACATGAGGATATTTTTACATACATCCATGGGTCATCATCAGAAGTGTTCTAATCAGGTAGAGCAATCTCTTGAGAAACGGGCACTAGACATTGTCACTATAGTGTTGCGTGTTTCCTGCTATCAATGACTCCACTGCAGGCAGTTGGGCTGTCACTATTACATAGTGACTCCTGTTGGGCACTGCACACAGCTGGTAAGAAGTGTTGCAAGAGAAACTGGTGAGAAGGAATTGACCAAGAGACGGCAAAGTGAAAAACTGTATTTTTGATCCAAACACTTTGGAAAGCAATAACGAGAACTTTGGGCCCATTTCTGGCTTTGCCCAGGAACTGCAGCAACTGCACACATGACTTATGCAGAGATTCTTCTGGAGAAACTATTTTTCTTCATTTGACTACAGTAAAAAAAAAAGCAAGCCAGGCGAGCGTGGCTGAATATTGGACGTACAGCCCCCAGAGCAAATCATTCATAATGAATGCCCTATCCCATTTTTATTCATTCTGTGTTGTCTCTATATGGCAGGATGTCTAGAGGCCAAACACTGTTCTCCATAATATTGGTGCAATCCCATTGATACATTGATTTCAGGAGGTCACACCAGATTATCATAATGGCTCCTTCAGGCCGTAAAAATCTATGAATACGAAAGCATGAGAGAGCAAGTTGAGAAAAATGCAGAAAACTTAACTTTGTATTTTTGTGTGCAGGAGACAGTGGAGTAGAGGGGCTGTGACGTGATAGACACAGAGTCTTTTGACTTTTGATTATGAATATAAACACTTTTCAGTTTGGCACCTGATATTATTTGATGGCTCAGAACTGGTTTATGTGAGACCAGCTGGCAGTTTCTGAGCAGTTCCTTGGAGCTAAAATCTGGTGAAGTCAATAAAGAGACTTCTTTGACTTCAACAAGTCTCAAATCAAGCCTTCAGTTGATAAAGGTTTTCAGTAACATCAAACTATCTACCAGTGGATGCGTTCTGCATTCAATTTAACCCACACCTTTCCTCTCCCTCAATACAACCCAGCTTTATCTGACTATTTGCTTTGAAAAGCTGAGAGAAACAATGACATCCTTTTTAAAACTGGCTCTCAAACAGATACCACTGTAACAAAAGATTGATGCTCTTTAAAACAAATGTTGCAGCACAGCAACCTGAATTTCATCCATAAAGGTGTCTTAAATACCCACATCCCTTCCTCAGGGACAAGTTTTCCATAAACAGGCAACATTCTTTTGTTGTTCTTGTATTTTTTAACAGTCCTGTACAGTATTTTGTTGAGATGTCATCAATACAATTGCTTTGACATTTTTAGTGTAGCATTTGGAAAGCAGGTTGGGTTTTTCAGTCCGGCAAGCCAATATAAGTCAGTCTCTGATACTTAATTTCTCTATGAGATCCTTCACTTCTATTATAAACAGATCCAGCAGTTGAGAGATAAATTTCTTGGTAACAGTTTGGACTTTTTTATGAACCACCTGCAAGTTTTCTGCAAACAACATGTTTTATGGGAGCTCAAGGCAATGTTCACCCATCAAGACCTGACAGTAAGAAGTGGATGAATGAGGCCTTATCTCAGCCACACATGTAACCTTCTGTGTCCCCTGGCTTGACCTCCCTCTGCACTCATTTATGAAAATGATTCATCTTTAAAGAGCTTCCTCGCTCTGCCTGGAGGCTGTAGATCTTTCTGCACTGGACTTGTGTAGGCTGAGGTTATAAACTTCAGCATGGAAGTCATACAGAGGGGCTTAATTTTGAACATTAGGAAAAAAAAAGGAACATCTACACTGTGTACACACTTAAAGAGGCAGGTTGAAATGTAGACATTTAAAACATCCCTTTCTGTGAATACTGAGAGTTTTTAAATGAAGGTGATTTAGAACGGGAGTTTCTATCTCTTTTAATAATGTCCTATTATAATTTTATTTAACATCAATATGATTTTTAAAAAAATCTATTCATTCTCATTATTTGTGCTGCTTGCATCATGTGTATTTTTTTCCATAATGAGCATAAAATAATGTAATATTATTTTCTGACTCTCAGACATTCAAACTATGATGTACTTCATACAAAGCAATAAGAATTTATTTTTAAAGCACAGTGCAATATCTTACAGCAGTATAAATAATAATATAAAAGTCAGGAGCAGAAAAACACAGCCCAACATACCAGTGGATTTTTTGCAGTATTTAAATTTCTGTTAGTGAAAAAATTCAGCGTGTCTTAAACTCCTTTCAGGTCTTTCACTGCTACACGAAGGAAACTTCGTTGCTTCTCAGAAAGCCTGAACATCTGAAACTTAACAGTAAAAATAACCTTAACAAAATAAAACCTTCTGTCAGCTTCTGACTTAAGTTATACGTTTGATTTTCTTTCAGTATTAGTTTAGGATTTGTCTCTTTTATATAAACAATCTACCCAAACTGTAATATGAAATTTTTGACCATTCGTGCAGGAAAAACCCTCATGTACTGGGTCTTGAAGATACTGGGATATCATTTAAACCTAAACACATTTATTCAGCAAGGCAGAAGTTAGGTTACAGACGGATTCCATTTTGCTTGGAGGTAAAACTTGTATTTTGGAGTATCTATGAGCAAAAGGTTACTCCAATACTGATAGTTCCTGCACTTAGTCCTTTTAACAGCATCTTTCTTGAGGTCCAGACTAACTTTTGCACCACCAATACAATGGAGACTAAGAAGAAAAGCTCCTGAGCTTGTCCTCAGATTGATGCAAGAAAGGACAAACACAAGCAGATTGTGTTTGTGCAGACAGAACTGCAATGTGGGATAGAGTCATAGAGTGGCTTAGGTTGAATGGAACCTTAAAGCCATCTAGTTCCAACCCTCTGCCATGGGTTGGCTGTCACCAACCAGATCAGGCTGCACATAGACCCATCTAACTTGTGCTCAAACACCTCCAGGAATGGGGCATCCACAGTTTCTGACACTGGATGTGAACCTGAGAGCAAAACAGTAGCATGGCAAGTGTCTGCACTCACTGGCTTTGTCTTCACAGCGATCATACTCTATAAATACATACTATATCAAACAAGAAAATTCTTACCTCACACATACTACATCAAACAAGAAAATTCTAACCTCACAGCATAGCATAAAGGAAATTTTGCTAGATATTTTGTGACAAATAAAAAGATTACAAGAATATTATTGTTTACTCCCTAGTAAGGCAGTATAAAATGTTTCATATCTGGTAAAGAAAAAAAGTTCCCCTACATGATCTCTTCTCTGAAGCTATGCAATGAATCAAACA
Organism: Lagopus muta; assembly: GCF_023343835.1. NCBI lineage: Eukaryota > Metazoa > Chordata > Aves > Galliformes > Phasianidae > Lagopus > Lagopus muta. Next base: position 4,779,379 of record NC_064433.1, read on the forward strand.
CACCATTTTGTTGTTTATCATTCTAGAATAAATATGGCATGCGATGCTTCCATGTGTACTACGTCATTTTCTATCTCAAAAAGCCTATCACCAACTCCTTTTACTTGATGATCAGGAGCTATCTCAGAACTCATGCTGTTTTTGTTTTTTTTTTGTCCCTCTTACATGACTAAAGTTCTATAGATCCTGACTGAATTGCATTCACAGCCTTTCATTCCCATTGGATATCCTGACAGCATTGGCCATTAGCTCAGAGAACTTTTCTTACTCTCCCTTGCTTATCCTCCAATTTATTTATAAAGAGCACTTCTAACCCCTATTTGTTTCTAACCTCTTTCTTACCGAGCATTTTTTTAAAAGCCAACAAGCTAGCTTAGACATGTTATATTGATGTAGCACAAAAGACAGATGAGAACATAACTGATATGCCTATGTAGGATAGCACACTGGGCTGCAGTGATATCATCTGGGGTCTTGTAAACACTATAACTATGTCAGTATCAGCTCTCTGGTTGTTACCATAGTTAGTTCAACTGGATGTATACCCTCTCTCCTTTGTCCATAAAACCTCCCTTTTGTCTCTTTTGAAGTAAGCACTCTGTCTCTCTGATCATCCAAGTAGTTTTTTATATCTCATTTAATCTACCCATGTTTTTAAACATAAGTTGACTGTGGTTGTACGTGTCCAGAATATTCAAGTGAAGTTGTCTTTAAATATGCAATGCAAACTATATTTCCTACCTTCATAAATCACTGAGAAGCTTTAGTAGTTTTTGTCTGGTGAAGATGAAGATATTTTAGGTGAGGTTTGTTGCTGGGATTTTTGATCGGGCTGTGTTTTTGCAAAATCATTATTGAATAAATTTCAGCTTCTTCCTGACAAGTCTGCGAATATCACCAAGTGAACAGAGGAAGCCTGGTTTATTTGTAAATCATCTGTCACTGGCACATAGCTTTGGGAGCTAGTAGTTGAATACAAAAGTCTTATGACTATGCTTATGGCACTTGATTGGACATATTTAATATGCTTAAGAGGAGAGAAGATTGAACACAGTTTGACTCAGCTAGATCTTGGGAAGAACTGAATGTCAGCTTAGAGGAGGGAGGAGAGAGACAGACAGACGGCAGAGCTCTCATCTGTAAAAGATAATAAACAGCATGCCTGAGGAACAAGGGGTTTGCCAGCTTAGGTAGATCAAATGTACTTGAGCCATGTTAAATAAAGTAAACTGATTCAGATAGGCTGCAGATATTAAAGATGCTGGATACAAATGAATAAAGATTAAAGTTCCTATTCTGTTCTATTATTTTCCATTCTAATCTATTCCAGCTCTTCTATCACTGGTGTACTATCTAAGATCTTCATCTATCAAGGGACTTACATATCACAGCACTGAATTTAGTAGCTTCTAATTCTCAGGAGCTTTGTTGGTAGTGTATTGCCCAGTTTAAGCTTCTTATGCAATATGTGGGGAGGGGAACCAAGCATCTAAAGAAAGGATCAGCACATATCAGAGTAAGGTAAAAGCCAAGTTTAATGGTGCAAAAGCCAAGGATAGGTCCAGGGATTTTGTCTCTTCTTGTTAGAAAGCCAGGTGCCCAGTTCCAAATTGAAGGGAGACCTGAAAAGATCACAAGATCAATTATTTCTAACCTCACGGCCGTGGGCAAAGTTGACAGGGCTCCATCCAGCCTGGCCTTGAACACCTCCGAGAATGGGGCATCCACAGCTTCTTTGGACAGCCTGTGCCATTGCCTCACCATCCTCTGAGTAAAAAATTTCCTCCTAATATCCAGTCCAAATTTCCCATCTTTTAGTTTAAAACCATTCTCCCTTTCACTCATATCACATCATCATATCATCTTTCACTCATATTTCAAAGTCTATGAACCATGACTCCAATAGACATCTGAAACATTCACTTTATGTCTTGGAGAATCTCTTTGGAGTCTTACTGGAGGAGGTCTGTGTCTCCCACTTGAATGGACTGAAAGTTAAAATACATAGTCATTCCATGTCATTTGAATATTTCATACAAAGGGGAGCACAGAATTGCTGGGTGACTGGACTAATCTCTGCATTTTCATTTTAATCATTGAGTGAAAAACCTAGGTTCAGTTCCATCCCTGCCTGTTATGAATATCAGGGCTTTAAATGGGGTCATACCCAGACCAAGAATGCATTTAATCACCCAATTATTGAGATTACCCGCCCAAATCAGGCTTTACTAAGAAGATAACTGAACAATTTCCCTATCTTCCTGCCTCTAGATGCTGATTTCTTCACAGCAATCAAAATCTAAACTTGTGCTCATGTAAGGCTAAGATCTGGAGCCCTAGAGCATCAGTGAATTTAGCAGAGATTTGCAACACCAAAAGTGTGACCATCTCTGTTCCAGAATCATGACAGTTTTTCCCAGTGTCTACCTGCATGCAAAGACCTTGTGATGCCTTTGAACAACCTCTCATTCCATGCTTCCCATCTTTTGAATGGTGTTCAGCAGTATGAATGGTGTGACAGAAAGAAAGAGCAGCAGCCACAGGGCTTTTCTGGGGGTACAGGGACAACTTCTGGCTATTTTGTGTTTCACAGAATATCACACCTGAGCCATGGGAAAAAGATGGTCACTGAATGCATTTCCCATGTTCCATCAGCAAGCAAACTAGAATTATCACTATTATATATATATATATATATATGTTTATATCCATCTATATACTTAGGTAACTTCCTCTGATCATCTCTACTTTTTTATTTATTGGCATGCTGACAGCATGCCAATGGCAAGACAACTCCCTCCAGGTGTTCCCATCATTAGGAGCACAGCTTCCTCCCTCTCCACCTACTGCAGCTATTAGGCACATTCAATATACACCCAGGCATGCATGCACTAAAATGCCTAGTGAACCCAAGGAGAAGCCAACTCTGAATACAAAGTAGGCCTCTGAATAATGATACCTGTGGAGCCTGAAGAGTTGCCTTCCTTGGCCAAAAGGCTTTTTAGAGGTGCTGGGAAGGATGGCTTTTGAAACCTCTGTATAAATCCTACTGTGGAGATTTTCATTTTTGAGTGCTTCTATGGTTTTGATGTAACCAATCTGAGATACCTGCAAGTGGCCTGAAGCTAAATATCTTCTTCATCATTAAGATCCCATGGGAGCAGTTGAACACCATTCAACTAGCCTTAGTTTTGCAGCAGCTCTCCAAGACCCTGCCTACAAAGTGTCAATCTAGCCCATAAAAATGGGTAAGCTTGTGGGACCAAGGACTCCCTAAAAAGACTTTTAACCAATGAAGGTGCAGGAGTACTCCAGTGCAGGACAGGACTTGTTCCTTTATTAACTGTCCTCTAACCTAGCCAGCAGGGATCTGTGGGAGTGAAGGGTGGTTATTTCTCCCTCCAAGGCTTTGTTGAAAGGAGGGTTTTCCAAGTAGAGCACCAGGACACACTTTGTAAGAAGGAGGCACTTTTCCCTGACTCTTTTTTGATTTTCCTCATTACCAGGCTAACTTCGATCCTAAGAGGTACTGGTAGGCTTGCCAAGTGCCAGAAGTAACAGGAATAAATAGCTTTCCTAGGGGATTTCCAGCCAGTTTTCACTTAACCAAGCATTTTAAATGATGCATGCATTCTACTCCTGAATCACTACATTTTTAGGACTGGTGTGGCTATTTGGACAGCCTGTTTGCCCAGAGAGGTAAAGAGCTGAGACTGGCACCCATACAAGTCTACCTGAATCACCAGTCCAAGCACAGAGAGTGCAGAGGGCTCTGAGAGGCAACCCTCCTTTCTCAGAGCCAGCCAGCCAGCTTCAGTTTTTTTTAACCTCCTAAGCAGAAATTTGGGAAATCAAACTGTCTCAAAATAAAAGTATTTAGCAATACACCTCTTTTTTGATAACTGCCACTCAGTCAGAGGAACATTTAGAAATGAATAGTAGTGAATAGTAGCTCTACCAATGGCCATCACTCCCTGACTAAAACAGCTGTATGAAACAATGGCATAAAAAGCATTCTACCAGCTGTACAAGGACCCATCTAAAGCATTAATCTCTTTCTGACTGGGCCCAACAATAAATGCATGCTTGGGGAAGAGTAAAAGAGCCAAATGAGACTTCCTCAGAACACTCTCCCAACATCTAGAGATTTGTGTTTCAGCTTCTTCTGGAGCCAGCGGTAATGCCTTTGTATTTAATAGCTCATGATGATTTTTTCTTTCATGTAATTGTCCAGTTCTTTTTGAACTCATGTAAATTTACAGCATCTACAACACCTTGTGGCAAGGAGTTCAACAGCTTAGTTATGCATTATATGAAGAATCATTTCCCTTTTTTTGTTTTGAACCCTTCTCCTCCTTGTTTTATTTGATGTCCCCTTGCTCCTGTTTTGGAAGAGACAGTGAGCAATTGCTCTTAATTTCCATGCCACTTTGATTTCATAGACCTTTCTCATCTACCCTTCATGCACAATCTGGTTCTTAATGAGCAATCCAAGGGTATCACACTACCGCTTGATGACTTAAAATTATTCTTTCCCACCTAATGAGAATTCCCATTAGGCTGAGAAAAGTGAAAGCGTTTTGAGAATGAGGAAGTATAAATGTCTGGTTGGATTTGTAATATCAGTAATCGTCACCATTTACAGGGAACTATCTTTGATCTGTGGGTATTTGAGAAATTCCTCTCAACCATCTGTCTGAGGAATTATGAAGGAGTTCCCTGTCTTGCAAGTATGCTGCAAAGGCAATCAGAGGATAATACTGCATCTAAATCTCCTTATCAAAACCACTATCAGGAAGAGATGACAAAAATATACTATATGTTTACCAAAAGATCAGTTCTCTCTTTGTTAACTTTTGGTTCAAATTATATAGCCAGTAGACACTTAACATGTTATCTCATTGAGATATCAGTGATACTGTATTACAACATTACAGAGAGCTTTATAGACCAGTGACAAGAAGCTGAAAGTTTCTCAACTGACATATAATTATCTAATGTGCTTGATGTGCCAAAAATTGCTGCTCTAAATGGATGAACTGAAAGCACAGAGAAACAGAAAATACCTGAATCATTCAGTAGGCAGGAGGAAAACATAATCTTTGTAGCAGAGTTTGTTTCTTAGAGGTGTATCTATGGAAAACAATAAATAACTACCAGCATTTTCTTTTAATAAAAACTTTAATCATTAGAAGCACTCATCAGCTTATGTTTAGCACATTTTTAATTGCCTTGCTTGATAAATTTCTGACTGGTTCACTTTCAGAAAAACAGCCTATTCATTCATTCTGAGGTTCTCAATCTATGAACAGTATCTGATTGGAAAATGTAAATCCAAACAATTTCAGGTTTTGCGGGAGCAGTGGGTGGGCATGGGAACCCACAAAACGTTCAGCATTGGATTTAAGGCCAGTCATCTCAGTGGCTTAGCTAATTGCTAGTCTGAGTGTTTATGCAGTTGTGTTTGCAACACCAAATGATTGCATATTACTGCTTGCCTCACGTGATGTGCTCACTCTGATTAATTCTGATTAAATTCATTTTGATTAATGGTTATCCTGAAAGTTTATCAAGATTCCAAGAAGTATTTCAAGATATCTGGGTAAAGAAAAAGAAGAGGGAAGGAAGAGGAGAGTGAAGGAGAGTGAAAGGAAGGACACAAGATTTCTTTGAGAGCTAAACATATCTTTACCTAGCTAAATTAACTATAGGTTTTCAATAAAAGAGAAGCTGGGTTGTTAGTTTCTGTTTTCCTTTTTCTTCTCCAGAAATGCAAAACTCTGGAAAGCAGACCTCTGTTTTAGTGTGTGTTTTTTCTTTTTTTTTTTTCCCCCTCAGGTTTGTTCAGCTGTTTATCTTTCTTTTATACATTTCAGTAAAATTTGTGTACTCAGATCAGGTACGAGTAAAATGACACACTCATACTTACTCAGATAAAAATGAATTAACTTGCTCTGCTTATTAGGCAAGAAGAAAAAGGAAGGAAAAACATACTGCATTTTTAACTGCATCTTTTCCCTTAATTACAACTTAAGAACAAAAATAAATTCAGCTGCTAGGCAAACAATTATCTTTCTGTGAAATTCTTTATCTTCATTTGTGCTAAGGTACTTTCTGTGCATCAGACCACCTGCTTTTCACAAGTTCCATAAAAGTATTTTTTAAGGACCCAGCTCTATGCAGCCCATAACTGGGAGAACTGGAGGGAGTGAGGTAGACCTATTAGTTACAACATAGCAACATATCTCATACGAATTACAGTAAAAGTAAGTAGGATAGAAGAGGAGGCATTGCAGTTACAATAGCCCGTAGTCATCTTTTATTGCTATTTTGGCAGAGGATCATCAAGAATTTGGGTGCCCTATGGCCTACAGGTATCTTTATTTCCCACAGCCTTCACTGTGTGATTTTCAGTGTCTCCTGTTTTTTAAGCTGACTGCAAAAATCAGTTCCATCACTCCAGTACAGCATTTCAGGTAAAAGTTGGAATGGAAGAGTGCACTTTTTGTTGCCTTGTGGGTATCATTTTCTGGACTCTTAACCATATTTTCTGTAATAAAAGGGCTAGCCCAGGTATAGAGAAAATGCCTTGTGCTAGGACCACTTTCTTGTTCATGAAGCTTTAATATACATGAGGAGCAGGAGAGAAGATAGTTCTGGATGCAACAGACAAGCCTGTCTGTATCCCTGAGAGCTTCATTGCAATACTTTGCAAACCCACTCCTTGTTTACTCAGTAATTGAGGAAGGGAAAGGAAAGATAACGTGACCTTTGGTGTTTTGAAATAACATGATAACAATGTGCATCTTCAAAGATATAGGACTGTTGAAGAACAGCTGGGACTGGTGGTGGGAACAGCCTCCCCCTAACATTCAGGCCTGGTGGAGGAACCAGAAGAACCTGCAGAGCTTGTGAAAAGCAGTAAGGAAAAGTAGGAGTGGCCAGAACAAACTCATTGTCCCCTTTCATTATATCTGAGATTGACCTTTATTAGTTGCCTATGGATATGGATTGGACTGAGCTGAAGCTTTTCAGAGGAGGCAGAACCCAAGCATCCATGCAAAGCATGGAAGAGGAGGAGAGAAGGTGAACAGGAAAGTCAAAGGGATATTGCACTGCGTGATGATGTTTCTCCCTTTAGGGCTCTATTTAATCTCTGTAGATGCTGAGCAGTTTTAAAAGGACTAACCTTTATAACACTTAACTTCCCTAGACCAGTCCTTCCCAAGGATTATTATTCCTCTTTGTGTGAAATAGGAATGATGAAGCAGAAGGCATCTGAAGCTTCTGATAATGATGGTCAGAGAAATTAAGCTGCAATTATCATCAGAATATCCATCGTTTGTGGGGAGAAAAGAGCGATGACCTTTCATCTGCAGTTCAGGCAGTGAAAAATAAATATTTTGATTCTTGGCAAAGAAACACATTTCATACAAAATCTGTTTTGGGCTGACTGCTAAGGAAAGAGGAGTCTTCAGCAAAGTTGGAAGAAATCAAAGCAGCTACTTGACTTCTGGTTACTTTACTAAATTTGAAAGCGCTTGACTGAAAATAACAGTGACCAAGATTGCATATTGCCCTCTGGAATGATCTTGTGAAACACCATAACCAGCACTGGTCAATCCCATCTATCCCATTTGTGACTATGTAAAATCTTTGATTTTGAAAAAAAAAAAAAAAGCTGATTCTTAAGGGAAGATGACCTGTGCATGAAATTTTTGTTCAAAGAAATCATTCTTATACAGATCTCTATTGCTGTGGGCCAAGAAATATGCATGTGATGCCCAGAGAAATCTTCTCTTTGTTATCTAAAGAACTCCTCTCAATGTCCTTATCTTCATGCAATAGTGTGCTGATAATAAACCCAGAGACAATGGGTCATATTAGGCTTCAAGTTGTTTATAGTTAAATTTATGATACTGAATGTCTCACATTCAGTGAATCTATATTCTGTTTTTCACCTCTTCTTGGTGCTAATAAAGGCTGGAAGTTTATGGAGCAAGTTCTTCACTTCTTGCTCAAGTGTAGAAAAGGCGGTGGAAGATGAAACTAGACTCGACTCCTTCCAACATATCTTGCTTTTTTTTTTCCCTCCCCACAACGCATTATTGTGCATTGTGGATTGCAGTTGGAACAGAGCAAGGCAGATGAGTGCCAATATTTGCTGCTTGAAATCACCTAGCAACAGAAAGGTATCGCCTTCCAGTGACTATGGAGATATTACATGGCATAAGGAGGGACCACTGTTTTGAAAGAAAAATCTTCCACTGTTTCTTCTGAAGCAGACATGGTTGGTCTGGTATGGTAGGGGTGTTAAAGGATGACCTGGAAATTGGGACTAAATTCATAAACTAAAAGATATTACATCCCAAGAAGTGACGTTAATGCTTTAAAACAATGCATGAAATACCTAAGAAGAAGGGAAACCCATCTAAGTAAACTTTTTGTTTCACTGAAAATTATTATTTACCATGAGTGGAACTCATTTTGATGTAAGGAGTGTTTGGCAACTTAGAATCCCCTCAGCACTGGTGCTGAAGACACAACGCACCTGCAGCTCCTCCAGAGCAGCTGCTGTGACCTCCAGGCACACTCAGGTCCTCTGAGATTGCAACTGGCCACTTTGAAAGTGGAGGAGCCTCACCCTGTTGCTTTTTTTTTGGCTCATGTCTTCAGCTCCGCTGTCCTTCCCTAGAGGAATGTAGGGACGTTTGCAGTACAAGCTGGACATCATGCATAGCTATAATTATTTGTTAATAGTGATCATAAAAAAAAAAAAAAAAAAAGTGAGTATGAACTTCCCTCTCTTTCTCACACTTCTATGTTGGCCTCTTGACATGTTTTACAAACACGAAGGAATGAGGTTTCACAAGAGCTCTGGGAGGTAGGGAGTGGACCCCTACAAAGGAGCCCTCATGCTACAAGACACCAGCCAGGAAAGGTGTCAGAATGGAGGTTTGTTTCTGGGGAAAGGTAATCATTGTTTTGGGAAACCTGACAACTGTGCCGGAGGAAAGAGGCTGATGGTGCATGGACGTGTGTGGGCAAGCTCCTTGCTGACAGGGGAGAGTTTCCACTGTCTGCACCCGATTCCAACCATCAATCATGCTGAGGCCATATGTACACAGCAAGCACTCCACGACCAGACAGAGGCGGCACATGATGCAATGGGCACAGGTGTGCAACAGACACCAGAGAAAGGCAGCAGGGCTTTGCATACATAAAACGTCTTTCCTCTGAAGTTCTCAAGGCGATTTGCAAGCATTAATTAATTCTCACAACGCCCAGGGATGGTAGGCAAGGCAGTGTCACCGGCAAATTAATTTCATAGGTAGTTGTCTTTGATATCACACACTCATGTGCTCACTGCACAGGATTTGATGCATTATATTATTTCCCCAACACACCTGCTGCCCTTCAGCTCTTCCATGCTTTGCAGCATCCAGGATAAGTTTATTATTATTTCTATTATTATTTTCCTGTTGTTACTATTATTATTAGTGTTATTATGGCAGGGCTGGTGCTATGAAGTGGATACATACATCCGAGAGAAAGTCATTGCCTGAGAGAGTTCTCAACCTAAACAGACACGATCCTTCTTTCTGCAAGTCCATGCCTGCACTCTAAAAATGCCTACTCTAAAATGCCTCAGTAAAGTTTGCACTGGGATTGACAAAGATTGGTCTGCCTGCTGCTTTTTTTCTGTACAACTCTGCATTTAATCTCTCTGTGTTATGAATTGATTGGTCATAGAGATGCTCTCATCTGAAGATCTCCTGAGGACTCCTGAGAGTCTATGGCAAAGCCATCTTGAAGTGCAGTGCATTCAGACTGGGTTGACAGAAAGAAAATTCAGTGTCTATACAGGCTATTGAATTATACATTGTCCATAAAAATACAATCAGAGAAAAGTATCGGTACTTATGTTAGTTTGTTTGCTTGTTTCATTTTCAGAATGAGCTTAAATGGAAATGGTAGAAAATGATACAAGTAACTTATTTTTCTTAGTAATTGACAGTAGAAGGAAATGGAAATTTATCAGCCAGAATAATCTGAAATTTACCAGTCCACAATTCAGTGACTGTGGGCATTTAATGGCATGCCTCAAGGATTCTTCCTTCCTCCCTTCCCTGTTTTCTTTCTGTTTTGTTTTGTTTTCCTCTCCTTTTTTTTTCATCTCCTGGATGAGGTGATCCCAACCAGGAGATAGATTGTTTCTCTCAGCCAGCCTAAGGCATACATAAAAAAACCAGCCACTTTCATTCAACAGAATATCTCTTTATTAGTATAGGTATGTCAGTGTTTTCTTGTGTGTGACATAAATATTTATCTGCTAGATAACAGAGTGCAAGTGCCATAGTTTACAGCACTGCAGAGAAGACCTTCAGTTTGGACTTCACATTTCTTCAGTAATTTATACCATAGGTTCACCTTACACTTTGTCATTTCTCTTTGTGCCCCAAGGAAAGGCAAGTAGTCCAATGTCAGTAATAGGCAGCCCAGATTCTGAGACAAATCACTTTTGAGATTATTTTGTTTGGTTTATTGGTCCTTGAACTTTAAAGAAGAAACAGACTTGGTAGCACTGAAGCTATGGGGATATTACAAATTTTTCGTATAATATTATGTGATCTGTCAGTGTTGAGGTTAACATGGCTTTTGCTTAGGCCAAGTCCTTGAATCCTTGACTTTTTGATAGCCTTAACCTTTTTCCATCATTACAGATTGGTAGATCATTTATCTAGATGGTGAATAATACAGGTGTGAGTATGCTCCCTTGTGGTAAGCCATTATTTTGTCACATCATTTATTCCATTTCTTGCAAAGTTCATTGTGAAATCACTTGTTTTCTAATAAAGATTATAAAATTTGCACTCTGTGATGATCTTCCAGTATGATAAGCATGTTGGCAGGGTGTCTCATTAGCTCAGGCCAGAAAAGAAAGCAAAGATACTACCTTTTTCTCACCACTATCATGCTAAGAATACCCACTAAGCTCTGGAAGATCCGGGTTCAATTCCCTCTTCTGCTTGAGGGGATCTAAACTTGTCTCTCCACTTCCCTGACTGCCCTAACCACTAGGCTACAGAATATTCTGGGGCATGGCTTTCTCAGTTCCTCATATTGAAACCATTGCACTTTGCATAGGTTAATTAAATATTCACGTGAACAAGAAGATGGCAAGCCTATGCAAATGACTGTGTATCTTCATGGTATAGTCTTTCATTTGGGAGCAGAAACCTGGCTTCCATTATCCATATCAATGAATATTTGAACAAAAAATACAGAAACATTCATTGAAGCAGGCACAGGAACAGAAGACTTCCCCTTCCAGTGAATACTCTAACCACTAAACTAGAAAGTCATTCTCCCCGTGACCCAGGAAATAGTGAACTATGGTATACAAATAAAACGGCATCAACAAGAGAGCTTCAGACAGGTCTGTCTTGAAACCTTGCACTGTGAATATTCACCCATAACTTGAGACTTGGGTTCAAGCTCCTGGAGAAAAAAGCTATGAGTTTTAATTACCAAGGTGTGTACTGTCCACCCCTGCTAAAAAGAGTATTGACAATATTTCTTGCTCTTGCTTGTCTACCTAATTTTTCATGCCTATTTCTTAAGGTGATCAAAGGATTGTTGTGTTTTGAATGGTGTATTTGTTCTGTACAATGTTTATTCTGTATTATATTTGAGAGTTGCCTCTTTGTCTGAGTCAGACAGATAGTCTATTGCCTTCTGTGCTGGCATTGTAACATTAACTTTCCCATCACTGGGAGACTGTGCTACTAAAGAAAAATTCATGTTGCTAGCATCATGACATGGGGGTTTTGGGGTTTTGACTGAGAGGGAGATAAGACATATCCTTTTTTTTTGGTATCTTTTTGGCCTCTGATCCTGATAAAGCTAAATCTTTCATCTACCAGATAAAAGCAGATATAAAGGTATAATTATATCACCATATAAACATTAAATACCAATATGTAAACTTAAATCTTGCCTTTTTGGCCAACAGCTTTCCAGTGAGGAAAACTCTGAACAATCCAAAAGCTAGGCCTTACAAATGAAGTAAGAAAGGAAACATTTAGTATGAGTTGTCTCTCCTCACTTTGTCTATAGCACAGTTGGCCTCATCTTAGCCACTTAGGCTCCAATGACAGTCAATGAAGAGATGTGAGACTTTCTGGGATGTAGTTCATCTCATCTTAATACAGACATAAATAGACAGCAGATGAAAATGATCTTTTAAGTGCTTCCCTCTCTCTGTCAGTTGCCAAGATAGATTGGTGTCTACCTAAAATGTAGGTATCTACACCATAGCTGTCAAGAGTTAAGCATGATATATCCTTCTCCTGCATTTTACTATCTTATCAAGAATAAATTGTGATTTGTAGCTCTGATTATCCCGAAGATATCTTGAGATGGTTCTTCATACACACAGTCACTGAAAAACTTTGCAAAGGGAACACTAGTTGTGTTTATAGCACACAGTTCAGAGCAATGCAGGGTCTCAACCTGGCAGCAGAAAACTGTGTGGTTATTCTACCCCTGTTGTCAGCAACTGCGAGACTGAGAGACCCCCCCACGGGATGTGACGCGATAGGCCCTCTCCCTGCTCTATGATTGATGTGTGGCACGTGCCTTAGGGGCGTACACGAAGCACATAGGTTATATAAGCTAGAGTTCACGTGTAATAAACGCCATTTTGCTGTTCATCATATTGGTGTGTGCGTGCAGTCATTTGGTCCTGGCCTGGTTTTAGGTCAGTACCGCAGGAGGCAATGCAACATACCCCTAACCCGGAGGCAACACTGCTGCATTAGTCAGGATCTGGAATCCTCTTAGAAAGGTAATTAGCTCAGTGCAGAATACACTTAATGTAACTATTGAACCCTACTCCAGAGCGGGCCCATCCAAAGTTAGCTGAGGTTACTCTTTCTCTTTTATACAGAATCATAGAATTAAATAGGTTGGATAAATAATTGGACAATAAAGGTTGGAAAAGACCACTAAGATAATCTAGTCCAACTGTAAAGTCATCGCTCCCTAAATCACGTCCTTCAGTGCCACGTATAGCCTTGTCTTAAACACCTCTATGGATGATGACTCCACCACCTCTCTGAGCAGCCTGTTCCAATGCCTAACCTCTCTTTCTGAGAATAGTTTTTCTTAATATTCAACTTGAAAATATAATGCAAACATACTAGAGACTGTAGGACCTCTGGACCTCAATAGCAGCTGGATTTCAAAAGCACTTAGAACATGAACTTCACCTAAAAATGAAATAGTTATTTTACTGTATACCTGAATACTTTTAGGGATAAGTTCTTGCAGAAACACATGGGAGTTCAAGAAGAAACAGATTTAAAGGAAACTCCTATCTTTTCCATTCTCTGCATCTTTATATAACTCTTTTACTCCATTGTAATTTATGCCAGCTTTATTTCAAGAAAATAAAATAGACTTATATATGGCTCTAATTTCTCTTTTTATATTTTTCTCAGTATATCACATTCTTGCATTTTCACAAAGACAAGTGAATAATCAGGATGTAAACAAGCACACTGATAATGCTGTTTCATCCAATGCTTTGAAGGTGAATTCCAAATTTGTGATGGATTTCAGATGTTGCAAAGCTGAGTCACTATCACTGTAATGTGACTAATCTTAAGGATGAGCTTTGATTCCATAATATGTCACTCTAACATTTGTACACATTTTATACATTCATTTCTGTATTCCAGTTTACCTTTTAACTTTCTGTTTGCATGATGTATCTACTCATTGGGAAGCCAAACTGTGAAAACAAGCAAACAAACAAACAAACACACACACATTAAAAAAAAAAAAAAAAAAAAAAAAAAACTGACAAGAAAACATGCAACAACAATAGCAACTACCAAAACAAAAAAAAAAGACCAAAAAAAAAAAAAACAACACCAAAGCCAAAACCAAAAAACACATTAAAAAAAGAAAACAAAACAAACCAACAAACAACTAAAAGCAGTTGAAACAAGTCACTAATTTACCTTTGAGTTTGTCTGTGGACAAAATTTAGCCCTCATCAGTGATATGCAACTTCCACTGACTTTGCTATTCATATATCCAAAGGCAAAATTTGCTACTATCTATTAATCTACCTACTATTTTATCTGCTATCTGTCTGCTTAACTCTATTAATTAGTTAATGTTGGTAAAACACTCAAAAGATGTAAAGCCCTATAGAAATGCTAAGTATTATAATTATTGTTATCTGACTACTGTATCTCTTTACCTATCTAGCTATCTACCTTCTCTATCTATTATAATAACAATAATACTTAACACTTATATAGTGTTCTTAATCTTCAAAGTGCTTTATAAACATTAACTAATTAATCTAATCTAGTCATCTTGCAAACAATTCCTTTAACAAATCAATGGTTGTTTCTGTAGAACAAAATTCTTTGCAAAATAGAAGCATCATAGTTGGGGGGTGGGGTGTATTTTGTTCAGGTTTGACTGTGATAAGGTAATAAATATGTATAATAACAAAGAAGCAAAAAGGTGTATGAGAAAAGTTCCATCACTAGATGACATAGAGCTTGTAACAGGCAAGAACAGATGGTAAGCTACAAACATGAAGAGGTCACTTGGCAGACATACACATGAATTACGTGCTGTCTTAGAATCATAGAATCATGGAATCATTAAGGTTGGGAAAGACCACTAGATCATCTAGCTCAACCATCAACCCATCCCCACCATGCCCACTAACCACGTCCCTCAATGCCACATCTTCCCTTTCCATGAACATCTGCAGGGATGGCGAATCCACCACCTCCCTGGGCAGCCTGTGCCAATGTCTCGCCACTCTTTCTGAGAAGAAATTTTTTCCTAATGTTATTGCAATGTGGAATCAGTCCTGACCCTGCTACAATTAGAATATCTGTGTGTGAGCCATAATAAAAGACAATTCAGTCCTAATGTCGCTTATGATATCAGCAGAGATCAGAAAATGAAACAGTCTTTCCTTTCCCTTGTGGTATTTTTTTCTATTTATTTATTAGTCTTATTTATTTATCTATATAAGCAAAATATAATGGGACCAATCCTGTTAAGAACTAACCTAAAAATGAATTGAGATTCTTCACTGAGCTCCCTTGGGCAGTCTGGCAAGCAGCGGAACTGTGACCATTATTTGAGAGAGACTTTGCTCAGTATTGATTCAGACAAAAAAAAAAAAACCCAACAAATAAACACGTTGTTTGGCAACTTCCCATCACTTCCTCCATCAGCTTAACATTAAAGAAAATAGTAATAATTATTTAAAAAATTATTATGTTCCTTTCTACTGCTCTATTATAGCCACAGATGTATTCTGCCTGATATTAGTCTGGAACAACAACATGCCCTCTTTAACATTGCAAGAGATTTCTGAATGACAGCTGCCTTTTGGATCACAGCCTTTACATAGTTGTCATCCTGCAGCAGAGATATTTGAAATGAAAAACAAACAGACAACAACAAACTAGAAATTAAAAAGTGTCATTAGAGAAAGCGAAACAGGCCTGAATTTAAGTTGTACATCACCAATACTATCATCCAGACAGGCATGGCAAGAATGGAATATTTACTTGGGGCGATTATGGGTAAGTCAGGCTTCCAACACAATCAAAGTAATAACTAGCTATGAAGTTTCTGTTACAAATTCACATAAGATGACGCGAATGTGGTTCTCATCAGTCAGGCAAAAGAGCCAGCCAGGCTGAAGCAAAAGGAATCAGGGAATCAACCACAGGCTCTGAGTATCCTTGGATATGAGAAGTAATCTAAGTTGTACCTTTTTATCTTATTTTTTTTCCCTAATGGTGAGTTGCATAAACACAGTACTTTTATGCTCTCAAATATTATACCCAGCAGGGCTAGAAAAATGAATGTCTGGAGTTAAAGTTATGGCTGCAAATCACAAATGCACAAATGTCTGCTAGTAAGGGATGCACTGAGATAAGTGATATGTAGTGACCTGAGATTAAGAGCTGAGGTTGGAAAAAAACAACTGAATCAGGAATCTGGGAGAGTTTACCTAGAAAGAGTGAAGATACCACTGAGTGTTTGCAGAAGATTTAAAGATAAAGGTTTAAAGATAACTTGCTTAGAGGGCTGGTACATCTCAGAGATGAGTACATGAAGCTGATGCAGTTGAAGAACTTTAGGTTGTGTTAAGATGAGTTAAAGAATTAGAGATTAATGGAATTTGAACAGTTCAGAAGAAGCCTCTTCTCTCCCAGTTCTTACTTTGGAATCATAGAATTATTAAGGTTGGAAAAGACCTCTAAGATTATCTAGCCCAACAACCCAATACCACCACTATCGCCTGCTAAACCATATCCCTAACTGCACCCTGCACCTGGAACTCTGCAGTGCTTGAACAGTAGGCTCTGCACACAAACACAAACTCCTCTTCCTTCCACATCCTTTATCCCCCTTCCTCTGAGCAAACAAAACCTCACGTGCAGAAACCCAAACCTCTCTGTTTGTGTCCCAAGCAGGCTGTAGAGAAACTGTTACCTGTATTCTTTCCTCAGTGATGCAGAGAAAGATAGAACATGTTTTTAATTGCAAGCCACGTGGTTCTGCCTGGGTCCTGTCAAGCCTGTGAGAACTTGTTTTTCCCCAGCCCTCCCTCTTCTCCCTGCCTTGCCAAAGCTCTTCTTGAGAGTGGTCACAGGGAAAACACGAAGCCTCGCAGGGATTTGGGGAGTCTGCGTCAATCTGTCAGAGGTGTCACCAGAACTGGATATATATACTGATCTGTTACCACTTGCTAATTATAGATTCAGCAGCTAATTGTCATAAATCTCAGAATGAGAGGTAGAATGAGACACAGTGTTCAAAATGACATGGCCTAGATAGGTTTGCACTCTGCTAGTCGCAGAGTAAAAATGATCTGTCCTGTGCCAAGCTCTGCTGCTGGGTGATACCTGGCAAATACCTATGTTGTTACAATTGCCAGTTTGCTCCAAGCAGCGTTTCTGACATTTCTTTGTAGGAGCCATGAGTGTCCAGGACTGGAATAAACTGAATTGTTGTTGAAGGATTTTGTTTAATAAAACCAGAGTTGTAGTCAAAGCAGACGTTTTACAGGATGAAGTCTTGAACTGCTCATCAAGCTGACCTTCTGGTCAACACCTCAGTAAGCAAAGGAAATCTCCATCAAGCATGTGTTGACTATGTAAACCATAGCACTGTCTCAGCAGGGATCCAGATTGTTGCTTAATCTGGTCTTAAAGGCTAATAGCATCCTCCGATGCCATTGAGTATTGTAGAATCATAGAATCATTAAGATTGGAAAGACGGCTAAGATCATCTAGTCCAACCATCCTCACTGAAACCCTCAGTGCTACATCTGCTCTTTCATTGAACACCTCCAGGGATGGTGACTCCACCACTTCCCTGGGCAGTCTGTGTCAATGCCTCACCACTCTTTCTGAGAAGAAATTTATCTTAATATATTTAGCTAGTCAAAAGTTTGCAGTCTGAAAGAAATGGAGGTTTTGTAAATCTCATTCAGATTTATGTATCCTTTCCAACTCTTCAGTCGAGTCTAGATGCTCACCATCAGACACAAGCTGGTTTTAACCCACTCATGTGTTTTGAAAGCAACAGTACACGGCTTTCAGGGAAAGCCAAATCTTCAATGTCTCAAAGGCATCTAATTTTCTGAAATGCTGAGTACCTTCTCAGGAAATCAAATTCCTTCAGGGTATCTGAACTGGAGCGTCCAAAAATAACCACTTGAGAAATTCTGTGGCTCTAAGGATCACAGGCTCTGTATTCTGGTGCTCCACAATTCCTGTAAAAGATCAGAACCAACTTAGTGTTATTTATTAACTGGTTTTGTAGCTCAGAGAGACCAGAGCTCAGAATATATGCAGAAAGAATGTTTGTCATAACCATTAATTCCTGGTTCACATAAATTTTGTTCTGCCTTTCCTTTCCTTGTCTTTTTCCTATTTTCAGCTGGTTTATTATAATCTTTTCAATTAGTCCAAGTTCTTATCTAGACCAAGATAACCATCAACTTTTGGAAATATAACTATTGTCTATCACATATTCCACTAAAATTTTGCCAAATTTTCCAGGTAGAAAGACACAACAATCTACTTCAAGGTCAAGTTTCACTAAATCTGGCTGAAAATACCTTAATGCAATATTTGTTTATTTTGCCAACTGAAAAAAAAAAGCTGATTCTCAGTAAATTAAACGTTTTGTTGAGATGATTCAGTTTTTATTCAGGAATGAGAAACACTAAACTGAGTACAATTAACCTCTTATGACTAGATTTGCACTGGAAACTAGACTTGTAAAATGCCATGGCATGGTGGGAACCATGAAGCACACCTGCTCCTGATAAGAATTGTAGGCAGAAAATCAGGATCCCAAATATGTTAAAACTTAGTTAAAAGTTCTAAAATCTCTTTCTGGGTGGAAAAAAATACAGAAAGAAGCCAGAATATCACAACTCACATCTTCTGTCTGAATACCTAGCTGATCAAGAAATCACGATCCACTGTGGTGTTAGGATAAAAATGAAGGTTTTTGTTCTAAATTGAAAAGAAATTTACTATTAAAATATTTAAGTCTTTCCAGTGCAGAATGACTGCTCTTTACAGAGTTCTAGTGTCCAAACATTCTTTGACTGGTAGTGTTTAAGTCCATTAATTATTTAGTTAAAAAGATGTTAATCCTTGTAAAATCCACGTAAAATCATTCTTGATGGAGAATGATCCACATATGTGAAGGTCTTTCAGTCTAAGTTCTATAACAGACGTTTCTATTTTCTGAAGGCAAAAGCTTTTTTTTTTTTGCACAAAAACCCACATCTTTTCTTGCAGAAGGCAGAAATTCACGTCAACAGAAACCAAGAAAACAAGCCAATGAACCAACATAAAAATTATTCTCCCACAGACCAAAACTTCAAAAAAAAAAAAAAAAAAAAAAAGGTAACTGAAAACAGCAATAAGTTCCAAAACATCTGTTTTGAAATTTCAGCCAAAATCATTTTAGAAAAAAAACTTGAAAAGGAGCTTAAATACTTTCTTTTCTTTTGAGTGAGATAATTATTAGTTCTAATTTCACCAAAAAACCTCATAAGAAATGTTTTGAGGTTGACTTGAGGCAAGTCAGCTATCCTCAGTCATACATCCCTCGTTTTTTGGAAGTACATATCATCAGATAGAAAATCAACCTCTCAAACAGAACTGATACAAAATATGTAAAGGACTGAATCATCAAAAATTTTCCACAATAGAATGGCTTAATTTTAAAACTGCTATGAGTAAACTCAGAATCTGGACCAAACCTGCAGAAAAATTCTTTTAGTGTTAATCCTCCATTCAGTGCTGAATTGCTGCCTGAAATAGGAAGTTACAAGAAAACAAACATTAAACATTAAAATCTGTTGATTTTCTCTTCTTGCAGCTCTGGCAAGTAAAAGTGAATAGCACCAAATCTTTAACCAGTACAGGTGGCTTCCTTTGGGCATGGTCATGTCCCTTCTCCCACAGGAGACACATTTCCTATATGTGTGAATGTTGTGTGAGCACATGCAGGTGGCTGAACGCTTGTGTAGATCACATCACATCCTTGCTGCCACATTCTGGTCCCTTTGGAGTTGTACGGACTCAGCTGTGCTCCAGCAAACAAATACATGTTCCAAAGACAATCTCTGGGTTTTGTAGTTGCCCTTTCTGGCAATCTTTCTCCTTCTTCTACCCACATCCAAACCTTCCTGAAGACAACTGCAGCGTCTAAGGTGAGAATACTGTACAACTTAGTGATGGTTTAACACTTTGCTTACTGCTGTCCTGGGTGATTATACAGTCTTTCCCATTAGTTTGGCTGTAAATATGGAAAATTAATTAGTAACAGAAGAGTGTAACTTTTCCAGCCATTAACTGTAATGTGTTTTCTTTGTCTGGCAATATCTTACCTCTTCTCTGTGCCAAAAATGTCTCATAACACATTATTATAGTCTCTGCAGACAAGCTTTTCAATGACTTTATGTGCAAAATGTAATACCAGTGGGACAGGATATTTTTTCTTATTATTTATTGTTTGTTTGTTTAGCTGTTTGCCTGTTCACTTGTCTGTGTTCATGGAAAGGTGCATAGCTACACTTCTAAGCCTAAAAGTCAAGTGGTTGGAACAAAATGTTTGTTAATTCAATTTTTTTTTTCCAATTTTCAAATAAAAAATCCCAGCTAATGATGAAAGGAGAGAAAAGAGAAATGAAGAAGACCTTCTAAGACTTAATGTGTTTTGTTGGTTATTTTCTGAAGTAAAGCAAAATACAGATGTCTAGGGAAGAAGAGGGAACCAGTCTTGCCACCTGCCTCCTCTGTTTACTTTGTAGGGAGCATTACTGCAATGAACATGTCTTCTATCTGCTTATTTGCTTTAGTACAAAGATTAAGTTAGCTTGATGTCTCTTACAATATTAAAAAAAGAAGAAAACAAAGAAAAACAGTTAAAAAAAGAAAGAGAAAGAGAAAGAGAAAAGGAAAAAAAAAAAAGAAAAAGAAAAAGAAAAGAAAAGAAAAGAAAAGAAAAGAAAAGAAAAGAAAAGAAAAGAAAAGAAAAGAAAAGAAAAAGAAAAAGAAAAAGAAAAAGAAAAAGAAAAAGAAAAAGAAAAAGAAAAAGAAAAAGAAAAAGAAAAAGAAAAGAAAAAGAAAAGAAAAAGAAGATATTAATTCCTGTAGGTATGGTTTCATACGATAGCTATAAAACAGATAACTTCTAATTTGCTTGATGTTCATTAATCAATATAGTTGCAATCAGGGAAAATCTGCAATACTGTTCCCCCACCTTTGTCATCTGCTTCATCAGTTTCTCCCTTCCATATTTCTGGAGGTCTACAAACCTGGTGTGCTATGAATGGTGGTAGGAGGTTAGGATGTCTCATGTTGAGTACCGTTTTTTCTACAGACCATTTGTCATCAGGATGCTGGAATTTAAGCATTTTTCCAAACATAGTTGCAAAATCCAACTCGTGTGAATGAGAGGCAGATTTTTATCGTAACTAACAGGCCAGGAAATGAATCTGGTGCATGATGGATGCCCTGTCCATTGGCTAGTATATCTAGGAAGCAGTTTGCAGGTATGGCCTCAACATTTCTTATTGTCCTTGCGTGCAAAGGCTCACACCATTCAGTAGGTTTTCTGCTGCAAATCACCCACGAGTACCTAGTTTTCAAAATTAATCACAGTTGACTTGAAAGCACTTTCATCTGCAAAAACTCTTTATTTCTCCACTCCCTCCCTCTTCTTCATGCTGAGACAAGCCATCATGTACTCTGCAAGAATAGTAGAGTTGCTCTCTAGACACCCATAACATCTCAGATGTTGTTATGCTGTCAGCATGAGGCAAAACAGGCATCCACACGAGGCAGTTGGTGAGCTCACCTCCTACTCTCTTAACCAGTTCTCCAGCCACAAAGGCCACGTCTAGTCAGTTGGTTGTTTTCAAATGTCAATGGTTGGTCTGATTAGCAAATACAAGAAATGCTCTTGATTGTAGTAAAACCCCAAATTTTCTGAGAGATAATTTGAAAACAAACGACTTAGATAAGTTGGTCTATGTAGTGTTTGCCTAGTTTTCTTGCCTAGCAACTCAAAATGATTCCTGACTGCTATTGGAGTTTTAGAACTTCAGTTGCTGGGTCACACCAATGCTATTTGGAGGGAGTGTCTGGAGATCTGCAACCCAACCTCTAGCCTAAAGCAGACTCATTTCTAACACACCAAATCAAGTCAACCATGGACTTGTCTGGATGAGTCTTGAAAGCTCATGAGCTTGTCTGGATAGCCACACTTGTTTAGTGTGGCAATGCCTTCTTAGAGATGAAGCTCTCCCCAGTAACCAGTCTGGATCTTCCGAGTCCAACATGTGGTTGTGGACCACTGCCCTAACACCTACCACAAACAAGAAGAGATTGATTCTTTGTAACTCTCCATCACATATTTGAAGGCTGATCAACAAATAGGTCAGTTCTTAACTTATGATTTGCTAGATACCTCCTTCAACTTCTCCTTGTAGGTTCTGTGATATAGGCCCCTGAACATCTTGCTAGTCTTCTGATGAGCTGTACACATTTTTTCAACATCTTTCTTGTATATTGGGACCCAAAATAGGACACAGGATTTCAAGTGTAAACTCTGCACTTCTGTATGGAGTGGGATAGTAATCTCATGACCCTACTGGTCATGTTCCTCCTAATGTAAACTAACAAGAAGTTTTTATATTCGTGGTGAGAGGATACTCTTGTCTTGCATCCAGTTTGGTATCCTGTTTGAGGTTGGATTGTTATTCAGCCTGTCCTCTTCCTTTACTGTTCCGTGATGTTATTTTACCTCAGGTGCAGAAATTTATATTACCTCTCTTGATCTTCATGTTCTCTCTGCCCTTCCAGTCTTTAAGCTTCTAAAACCTGCTTGGCTTGAAATTCTACAACTCAGATTATCAGCTAGTTGCCATGTGCTAATTACCAGCTGCTAACTGGACAACTCACTTGTAACAAGTGTATGAGCCAAGAATTTGGCCAATTTTCATCTTCCCTAACAGTTTACTTTCTCAGCGTCCCAACCATAACACTGTGGTGACATAATGGTAATTGTGTTGAAGATATGTAACATCTCCTGCTCTTTCCTCGTCCTGACTGGCAGTCATTTAATTGTAGAAGGCAATCGAGTCGATTAAAAATATTTTGCCCTAGACAAAGCTGGGTAGTCTATTCCTGATTCTTCTTATCTTTCGGTGATCTGAAAGAGATCAGATGAGGAACAGGAAGCAATCCCGTACCTTTCCTGGCTGTGATTTGAGACCGACCAAATTATAGTTCCCTGGTCTTCCCTTTCTTAAAGTTAGGCATAATATTAACATTTTCTATTGTAAAGATTTTTGGCCTAACTGCCATAATAAACATGAACTTTGCAAGAACACCAGCCTGCTCTTGCAGCAACCTGAGGCAAATCCCATCTGACTCTCGTGTTTGAATACATTCAACATACCCAAGTTTTCCTTCATTTCTTGCCATCTTACTATCCTTGTCCTTCCCAAACCATGCTGCTGTATGTCAGTGACCTGGAACCATTTCATGACTGAGGCAAAATGCTCTTAAAGAAATCAGATCTTTCAGTTTCATCTTCTATCACATTCTCTCATATTCATCAATAAATGAACTTTTTTTTTTTTTTAAATTTTCAGCTGCGTGCTCCTGGAAACCCTTCTCCCCAACATTTTGTCTTTATATGGTTTTAGCTCCAGCTGAGACTTCTTCATATCATCCAAGATCTGAAGTATTAACTCCATTCTTATTCAAGAAAGAACAAAGATACAGGATTTCCAAAGACCTTTGCTTATGGGCCTATGTGTGTGCCTCTGTTGCTCATCCTGAAGATGCAGGAAGTACCACCATGCCCCACACAGATGTTTTTCTAGAGGTTTGATTTATGGTTGATGTGTGAAGCCATACAGTTCCTTCCCCCTCTGTGTTCTGTGTGTTGGAAAGCCACCTCTTTGTATGATATTCTCAGAAAATGTCTATTTGGTTGAGGGGGAAGTGGGCTTGCAAGTCTTCTTTTGTGTAAGGCACAAAGGTTGTCTTCTAGTCAGCAGCAAAATGAGAAGAGGCTCTCTGCTTTCTTCAAAGAATTTCCTCTTCCCCTTCACTCTCTATTGTGAATTCTTTAAAAAGACCACCGTTCCCTTCTGCAGAATGAAGACATCAAAGGGAATAGTGTGGTGGGGTATTTCCTTGTGAACACTGACTTACCTTACAAAGGTGAGGAGTTCACGGGAGGTTGTCTCTTGTGAAGCATGTTCTGTCTGCCTGGCTTTAAATGCTGAGCTTACTGTGAAAATGTTCTTACATCTTCAGGCAAGCAGCTTTTCTGCAAAGCCAAATCTCTCCCTCCCACTTTCTGCTTATCCTGTCCCACTTTTTATTTTTATTTTTTGAATGTTGGGCGAAGTTAAAATATTTTAGGCCTGGAGGTTTATTTGTTTGTTTGATTGCTTGTTTTTGGTATGGGGAGAGGAGGAATTATGAAAATTGAAATGTCACAGCAGAACAAGTTCTGAAAAAAAAAAAAAAAAAAAAAGTAAAATATTGACTCTTCTGTTTATGAAGGCACATTTGCATAGGATAGTAGGAATCTATCCCATCCTGGGATGATGAATTTGCCTGTGCTTGTTAGATTTGGTTGTTTTATTGGCTGATAAGCTGATATTGGCTGATAAAGAACAGTCAACAATGAAACAGCTGTATCAAATTCTTCTTCAGTGAGGCGGGGGTAAAATTTTATGTTGTTAAAAGAACTCCAAAATCTTCAATTTCCTCCAGGTCTAGAGTGAACTTGGTGGCAATTAAAATAAAAGTAAGACAAGAACCTTTTTTATTTTTGCCTTGTGCAAGCTTATCCTTATGAATAGAGCTGCTCATAAAATCAGTGGCTGAGAACCTTAGCTATGGCAGAAAAAATGTTCTTAATCCTATCACTTCACACATCTTCCAACATTTGTTCTGCAGTATAAAGAATAAATTACAGATAGTTTTTGATTTAGCTTAGATGGCAGTGACACTAATGTTACTGATGAAAAGCTGGAGGATGTATCTCAGTGTTTTACTTTGGAACAAATACAACACTTATTATTCCACCATTGTCTGCTCTACTGCAAGGGTGGGTGGTTCAGCTCTTCGTTAGCAGCGCTGTACTACACAAGTACTGCAGTTAGATACCCATGTCTGAAGGCAAACTCAGGCTGGTTTTGACAGTGGAAAATTTTTGAGGAATGGAAAATCGGGGTTAGAGCCACTGGAAGCTACTAATCAGAATTACAAGAGATTAACCAAAAACATTGAGGAAATCAGTCCAAGCTCTTACAGATTAGTCCAGAGCAGCCAGGTGGGGCTGTTAATTTCAAAACTGCATGTCCCTAATCTCATCCCACATTTGGAATGCAGGTGTCTAGACCTAAAAAAGGGAAGAATGTCCCCTTCACCTCCCACCCAAATAAAAATATCTTTGTTCTTCACATCCATGCTCTCCATTCAAGATGCCTTTGCTCTGAGATGTGTTTCAGGCTAAATCTCAGCTGTGACTCATAATTTTGTAGCAGAGAACATACAAATATGCTTGGTCACACTGGAAGCCAGTTGTGCAAGAGCAGTTTTCAAATCTTCTCTGTTCAGGTGGAAGAGATGAGTTTTACCAGTCCACCTGGGAAAGAGCAAAGGAAATCCCTAATCCAGAACTAAGTGCGAAGGGTCTGATATGTAATTTTTAACCCACGTCGTGGAAGTTGGCCAGAAGTTGTACGTATTTCTGGAACTTGGGGGATGCTGAATGGAGGAGCGTGTTTTTGCTCTCATCAGCACTTTGGTCTGTGTGTGGTTTCCCCATTGCTGTTAGCTCCAGGCATTTTGGAAGTTTTATTCCTTCTGCAAGGCAGAGTGGGAAGAGCTGACAAGGTAGGTTAAACTATTGAGTAATGAAGATAATTAATCAACAGCCTTCTTTAGAATTTATCTTTTTTTTTCTTCTTTCCCTGTCTCAGGGGAATGAGCAGCTGGGGATCCACTTTCAGCAGGCCTCAGGCTGCAGTGTGGGTGCTCACAGTGTTCAACCCAGAGTACTTTACCCCACAGACTGCTGTATCTTCATACCGGGTTACTTCAGATCAAGATGGTCATTTACTGAGTTGAGGGGTTATCCTGTGCTAGAGGTAGTGCCAATAAGGACAAGCAGATATTCCCTGATCCATTATATGCATGGCCCAGAAACAGCTCATCTGAGGACTGGAAAACATCAAACTCAAGAACTTTAAAGTTAAAAGGGCAAAAATAGTGTAGCAGCCATCCAACCATAAGCCATCATGCCATCCAACTCAGCTGGAGCTGTTAGGCCTCACTGTTCTGTATCTGCTGCAAGAGGCTGTGCAGACCTTGTCCAGTTAGGGGCTGCAGTCAGCCATGCCTTCCCCCCGTGCTAATGAATTAACCATACAGCAATTTTACACGTTTGATTTTGAAGCATAAAGAAAAAACTGGGAAGGGAAGGTGAAATAAAAAACTGTGGGGAGCAGAATATGGCCTTCCTTTTCTCCAGAGCTGGTGTTGTTTAATGACTTGAGGTAATGTTTTGGGCTGCTGCTCAGGAAGTTCAACTAACCCTGGTAGGAAAATAGTGAAGCATAACTGCAAGATAAATTCATTATTCAAGGACCAACTATTCCTTGAGGCATTTTACCCCTTAGGCCTGAAAACACTTGAACAAGCCTCATGTCACTTGCTCATGATATTACTGTTTTCCCAAAACACAACTTTCCTTTCCTCACAGAAAACAATTTTAATTAATTCTCTCAGCAACATATTTGTCAAGTCTAATTGGCCTGCTATATTCATAAAGTTATGGCAGTACTCAATCTCTGCCTTCTAAAATCTGTCATGACCAATTTTTGCCCTTTTTGCACTGACTGTAAAGAGATTAATTCAAAGGCATTCCTTCCCATGCAGGTCCCGATTCAAGATGACATTGAAGCAAATGTTTAACATAAAGACTGCAGGGATGCATTGTGCTGAACTGGGGCCTTTCATAGGAAAGGTGAATCGTTTTTGTCATTCTGTTTTTGAGTAAACATTTCTGCAGTATAACATTAATTATGGATTCTCCACCTTGATTCAGTATCGCGTTTAGGCTGCTATTCCCTGTTAAATCATCTTCCTTGACACGTAAAATTCAGGCTGCCTTTGTTAGATTAAAGTCTTTTTATCTGACCTGCCTTTGAGCTTCATCTACTTAGTCATATCACTGGGTAGGTAACAGAAAATTGCCAATATGTCACCCAGTGGGTAAATCAATTCATGAAAGGAGGCCTAGTGCTTTTAGATTGACTGCAGAATGGTTCTTTTCTTTTTTTTTTCCAAGCATATCTTCTACAGCACACCTGGGTATTCCTCCTGAGGGCTCAAGAAAAAAGTTTGAATTGCCTTGTTCTTTATTAGCTACATCCTGTCTCCTTTATATTACAGGTGAACGTGATTTGCTCCACAGTATGTATTCCTAAGAGAGGCTCTGAAAGTAAAATGGCAAATTATCATTCCAGTAATGTGGAAAGCAGGAAAAGAGCTAGGAAGGAATATTATCACTAGTAACAATCTGGGATGTCACTTGCACATGTCTGAGTGAGAAATGACAGCCTCTTGAGTGGGGATGTCAGGTGTGTGTGTGACTTTGGTGGCCTTGTGATTGAAAATAAGGGTAACAGTCCCTTAAATGACAAGTTTTCCTGGGTACTTAACTATACAATTTTTTTTTTTTTTTTTTTAACATTGAAAATAAGCACTCTGTCAAAAGATGTGGATCAGCTAGTGAAGCAATAAGGGAAAAATCCCATAGAAGAAGCAGAAGGATTATATATATATGTATATCTGACCATTATAAATTTCAATAAGCTTTTAGGGTCTCCACAGAGACAGGACAATCAATCATCCTCGGACAATTGATTTCACAAGAGAGTACGTGGGGAAGGTGAGGCAAGAGCCTGATGTCTCGTTGCTTTCTTTCAACCCACACTCATCTTTCATGCCTTACAAAGCAGCACAGCTTCTTGACATTCCCTCCTGCAAAAGCTGTTGTAATTGATGATCTCTTGTCCCCACAATGAGGAGCTTTGAATGGCAGGTGTGCTGAGAAGTCTTGGCTTGCTTGTCTTGAGTGTGATGCCAGTCATGAAGCAACAGAACTGAAGCTCTTAGTTCTCATTAGTAGGGCTGCAAAGCCCCAAACCACAATTCTTACACCAGTCTGAGGGAGCCCGGCTTATGAAGGCAAAGCTTATTGTCCTGTTTTACAGCAGAGAGAGTTTTGCCAGGACCACACGTGTATATTTTATTGTGATGTCATAGGTAGAAGAGCAAGAGGCAGTACTTCAGATCTCCCTGGTCTCCGAAATCTGCTATAATACAGTTATGAAACAAAACAATAGGAAGCTCAATTCTCCCAGGTCACAACCAGTCCCTGAAAACAAATATCCAGAGCTAGTGAAGATATTATTGCATATATATACATACCTATATTAAACTTGTGTTGAAAAATGGGCTCTTCTCCCTTAGAATTGTAAAACTTTGTCAGGTCAAAAAACAGACAAAGCACGTTGTGGATTGTTTGTTGGTAGATACTCAAAGCACTAGAATAATTACATCTGCATTTGTCCTAATGCATCTGCTTCTGTAAGTGCTTTGAAAATGCAAACTAATAAATGCTTTGTGCTATATGTTTATTGCAGAAAGCCAATATAAATTTTTTGAGATTCTTCAGAAAGGTAATTGAACACTGTGACCCTTCCTGTCCTCTCAGTTAATGTGAAAATCAGGAGTAACTCATTAAAGTCAATGTCTTTTCTTCAGTATAAGTGAAAGGAAAATCAAAATGCATGTATCTGATATACATTAACTTAAAGTCTGCTATTAAACCACAGATCGTGAAAGACTTAGGGAAATCTGAACCCCTGCTGATTTTTGCTAATTCTATAAAGAGTCTATTTAATTTCCTCAGGAAAACAAGGCAAACCTTCCCTTGAGGGCATATACATTTTTGAATGGGCTACAAGTAAGTCCCTAAGGGCTCAGTTATCAGTGATCACAGTTTGGTCTGTTGGATATTGCTAAGGCAAATTTACTGCAATTGTCTGTGATCACTGGCATGTGCTCATACCCATCAGGAGACCTATTCAGTCCACTGACATTTGGTTCCTAGGAGAATAGAGTAGCTGCTCTCAAAATGCTTTCAGTTTGCAGTATTTTCTCCTTTCCACTACTTCCCCCACACTAGCCTATTTTTTTTGTTTGTTTTTTTGTTTTTCCTGAAAGAGGAGCAGATGTTCAAGATCAGAAAAAGAGCTAATACAGACTACAGAAAGAACAGCCATAGTGGAAAAGGGATTCTATATCAACAAGAAACTGCTGTATGACGAAGGGACTCACCTTCCAATTTTGTTAATTCTCTCTTATTTTGTTTTGAGTAGGGATGATGTAGGAAAGCAATACTATCTGCATCTGTATCATTTCCATGGAGGAAGCAAAAGTTAGATATTTCCTTCTAAAGCATAGGTACTTTTAGAAGGGCACTGGTCTGGCATCAAACACATTAGAGACTTCAATACTGAACCTGCGTAAATGTGGCTGTCCCTTGTCAAACTAGTTTGCCTTTACACATCATAGGGCAGTCCCTAGGATTTCTAGCTATATGTTGAGGCTGACTTGATAACTGGTCTCTTTTCATTGACATTGAACATGCAGTGGGAACTAATTGTGACTCTAAAGTTCTTGTTACCATAGCTGGTGCCAGGGATAAATGAGCAACTTGTAGCCATGCATGTGCAGGGTAAAGAACATGGGGATTCATGCCACTGGACACAACTAGGACCATTGGGACAATATAGTTCAGCTTCCTGAATGATAACAGACGTCTCTGTCAGGTTTAAAATAATTGGTTTTGTTTCTGAAGAATTTGGAAATAGGGGTCACCTTTTCTCGGGGCTTAGTGAAACCCTGGTAGATTTGCTCATCTGCCAAGATGAGCAGAAATGAAGGGTATGACTGGGGAAGCAACTCCACAAAAGCCCAACATAAAGTTCTAAAGCTTACATTTTCTTCATAAAGAAGAAAAATGAAAAACTGAAGAGTCATTTTAAGTTTTGACTGTACAACTGAAAATACCATACAGCCTCTCTTTGTTTTTGATATATAACCTTTTTTTTTTTTTTAAGAATTAGACCCAAATGGACTTATTCCTTTATTCCACTTCATGTTCACTAATTTTTATGATAAACTATTTGTTTCAATAGAAGCAAGTAAGAAGTGGGGGCCCAAACCAATGTGTTCAGTCCTTCCTTGTGCATTTTCCTATGACATTTTCTTCTTGTAGTCCTGCCTGTCCACTAGGACTGCAAACCAAAATGCTTTCTTCCTGTATGTCAGCGAGATGTTTAGGGCTGGTTCAAGAAATGGTGGAGAAACAATCCAGGTGTGAAAACGCGTGCATGTATGTGCTTGCAATTAAGCTGTAACCATACTTACAGATTGCATTTTCTTTTTAATAGCTGTAGTTTTGTCATTGTCTGCTTCCACTTCTACATTATGAATGCTGCTAACTTTCCAGCATTTCCAGCATTATGTGTTGTGCTGTTGGATAATAAGTCCAGCAAACAAAGAAATACAGTTGTTTGCCACTCTTATGCATCTAGGCATTTGTATTAGTCTGTACTTCTTATGAATGTCACAGCAGCCTTGCACCACTCATCTGTCCCCTGTTATTTGGCATGACTTGTTTTGTTTTTTTTTTCCCAGAAACTGTGAAAATCAGATTTGATGATAAGATTTTTTCCTGCTCATTTTCTCTCTTTTTTTTTTTTCTTAAATTCTGTTCTTTACAAAGGTTAGATAAGATAGTTGAAATGAAAGAATAACTGGAAAAATGCTCTGATGATTAAATGTTTTAATGGATAAAAGAAGAATCATTATTTGAATGAAAGGGATAAAGAAGAGCAGCTGTCAGTAATTCCCACTCAGGTATTTCAGGCTCTTAGCAATGGCCAAAACCATTCAATCTAGAAAAAGGAAAAAAAAAAAAAAAAAAAAAAAAAAATAGTGCTGGAAATTGTTGGCTCTTCTGCAGTTGTTTGGTTTATTCTAAGATTTTGGAAAAGATTATCTAGTCCATTGGGGATGGTGGTAAGAAACAGGACTATGCTTTCACAAGAGAGGCAAGCTTGTTTCTTTGTAGTTTAATGCATAGCTAGAGTCAAGCCAGACTGTAGCAGCTGACTATGAAATGCAGAGAAGTAAGGTGGAGAACTAAGAGAAATACTTGGAGAAGAGTCCAGGTTATCTCTGCTGTAAGCTCTTCTGTTTTCTCTTTATCTTCAGCTCGGAATCCTAAAGAAGAAAGATATCAAGTTGTTGATCAACAGAAAAATGTGAACACAGTTTCTGCATTCTTCTTTGATATTATGAATCAGTTTAATTTGTGATAGCTTCCAGTGTCTCTGGAGGTCAATGGAAGAAATATCCTACCTGAAAATACTAGGAATTACTCATCTGGAAGAAAACACTGCCACAAAAAGAGAGATATTCCTTAAACATAAGGCAGTTTTCTTGTGGAATCGCTTCTCATCTTCAGAGTATCACCTGTTGCATAAATATATTGCTACAAAGGTAACAAGCAGGAATATCTTTTAAAAAAAATAAAAAAATAAAAAATTCTTATATTCCCAAAGGCAAAATAGTTCTGTGGTGTGAAGATACGACTCTCACCTGACACAGTGCCATTAGTTCAGCTGAAGAAAATTGCCTATGGGCAAACATCAAACTGTGATGGATTGGGTTATGGTTTTTTTTTCCACACAGGTGTTTTTTGAGCAACTTTTCATAAATCTCTGGAGATGAAAAATCAGGGAATAAGTTAATCATGTTGTGTTATTAAAAAGATTTACTGAGAGCAGCACAAAGTAGATTAATTGGGTGGTCTTTATGAAGCCTAAAATTTGGGGATCTCTTGTAATTGTGAAATGGCTTCACGTAGAAATGTTGTGTTTTTTTTTCTTTTCCCTTTGTTACACCAGTGTTGGGGGTAATAACTCTGCAGAGAAGAATATGTGTTTGGTGACTTATCATAATCTTTTAAATTACTAGTAGCTGTCACATACTACATGCTACAACAAATGAAACTGATCTGTGCAGTATGTTGGATAATGGAATGGTGCTAATTAGGAGACAGAGAGAATTATATCAGCACTGTATGATTGTCACATGTAAAACCATGGAGCAGTGTAGGGAAAGGTTAGAAAGAGTATCATGGTACCACCATTGCCCAAAGGGAAAGTCTCAAAAACCTTCACTATAAAATTTTTCTGACATATTTCCAGACAGTAATTACATCTCTGATTTATATGTTTTTAATATCATTTCTGCTATTTGTATTTTTTTTTTCCCACAAAGGACAGTTGGAGGTTTCTTGTCATATTGTCATTCTTTCTTTTGAGAAAAGGGAGGCAGGGAACTGTGATGTAACAGCATTTTCTGAGCATTGGCAGCAGACATATTATGCGTTGTATTTTTTTTAATCTTGACTTTGTATTGCAAACCATCTCATAGAATCATAGAATCATAGAATCACCAAGGTTGGAAAAGACCTTCAAGATCATCCAGTCCAACCGTTCACCTATTCCCAGTAGCTCCCACTAAACCATGTCCCTCAACACAACATCCAGCCTTTCCTTGAACACCCCCAGGCTCGGTGACTCCACCACCTCCCTGGACAGTCCATTCCAGTGCCTGACCACCCTTTCTGAAAAGTAATACTTCCTAATGTCCAGCCTGAATCTCCCCTGCCGTAGCTTGAAGCCATTCTCTCTGGTCCTATCACTAATGACACGAGAGAAGAGGCCGACCCCCAGCTCACTACAACCTCCCTTCAGGAAGTTATAGAGAGCAATGAGGTCTCCCCTGAGCCTCCTCTTCTCCAGGCTGAACATTCCCAGCTCCTTCAGCCTCTCCTCATATGGCCTGTGCTCCAGACCCCTCACCAGCTTTGTTGCCCTCCTTTGAACACGTTCCAGGGCCTCAAGGTCTTTCTTGCAGTGAGGGGCCACAGTTCAGATCTCAGTCTACAGTTCACAGTTATCTTATTCAGCATGTAGATTAATGCCAATACAAAACAGTGGAGCAGTTTTTGCTACAGAGAGACATATAATGAGTTCAAAAAGTAACACTCAGGATTTCGGTGAAGTAATCAGCATGTACACTTAGCACAGATCTCCATAGCTTTGACTGTCAGGCCATGCAAAATGTTGAGGCTGACAGGCCATAACAAGCTAGCTGGCTGTCCACCATTTCACATGTTTCACTGGGGGAATCAGGTCTTCCTCCTCTTATGGTTTAGCATTGTAGTGTCTCAGCAAGCCCTTTGGCATGTACAGCTTGGGTGACCTTCTCTGGGCAACCTGTTTCAGTGCCTCACCACACTCTGAGTTAAGAATTTCCTCTTAATATATAATCTAAATTTCCCATCTCTTAGTTTAAAACTGCTCCCCTTTGTCCTTTCATCCCTTATCCTACTGAGCAGATCAGAAATACAGCTCTTTTAAAGCTGTAAGATGACTGATAAGTCTTGGTTCTATCAACAAAAAGCTGCAACTTCCCTGCATACTCCATGAGTAGATTCCAATACCCTTTCCTCAATCTGAAACACTAAAACTGGAGGAAGGGATTTCTAGAGGATATAAAATGGAAGGAGAAAATCGCTTGGGATCTTGGAGCTGTATAGCAGTTCTACTCCCTGGGAATCCACTTTTTCCTTTCAATGAAAAAGGGATGAATGGAGATATTACAGTACGTGGAACAGGTTACAGAGAATAGAGAGTTATAGGGAAAAAATTCCACTAAAATTAGTGAATGAGTAAATTATCCGAAAGTAAACAGTTCAAATTCAAATGGCATAAAGGATATTGTGCTCTGTATTTACAAAATCATTTGTAAAGGTGTCAGGATCAGGCAAAAGAAAGGACCTACATGTTAGATCTGTACTTCAACTGTGCTTGCTTGCTTTCCTCTCTCTCCCCAGATCCAGCACACATATTTTTTTCTAATCTACTACCAATAAGCAATTTTTACCTGGGCTTTACGGACAGACATCACGGAAGGAAACATTCACTCCCTTCAACCCTGAATCACCGATCTGATGTGACCAAGTTGTCCTCAAATTGAGCCACAAGTTCCTCCTAGGAACACAGATGCAGATTACACTACGAGGGCACTTTATTTATTTCTGTCGAAAGAGGGAATGGAGATGTCAGTCACTTTTTCCTTCCTACCAGTAGCCTCCAGGCAGCCTTCAGTCTCTTTCCAAAGAATGGGCTATGCGAATGGGAATACTTAGGATTTCAGTTCAAGGAGCTTCTGTGCTGTTCTGCCAGAAGGGTGTTGTAGTCCTTTAGATGTATGTGCTCCAGCTGGAGACCTGTAGAATGTGGAGTTTTCGGGTCTTCAGAATTCTAGAGAAAGGTTTAAAAATGGTTTTTTCCTCTCTCTCATTCCATGCAAATATTTCTGATTTTTTTGCAAGTTATGAAGAAAAAATTGTCATTTTTGGACCGTAGATGAAAGCTATGGTAGGATTGCTATGATGCAACTTTGCTATAATTTTCAGGTATGATTAATCTTGTAAAAAAAATTTATGACCAAGTTTGTGCCATTGTTCTAAGATTTTTGAAGGAGTCTGTGAGATGGGAATGCCCTTGGAGAGTATTATTGATCTCAGATAATGATCAGACTTTATCAACTTGTTACTTATTATTTTGATGATTTTCATTCTACAAGCATCAAAGGCAAAACAGGAAAGAGTAATTATCCCCATCACCAAATGTTGACATAAAAAGAGACAGAAAGATCTTTCCAACCCAGAAGACATTGAGTTAGACAAAATCTAGTTACCTTTCTGTCCATACAATAGAAAATACCCCATTCAAGATGAACAGGGACTGTATCTTAGAAAAATCATTAGGAATTCCTGATCACACTAAATAAATTAGTCAACATTTCCTGTTCACATGATCTTTAATTTAGTGATCTTTAAGATCATCTAGTTCCAACCCCCCTGCTGTAGGCAGGGACACCTCCCTCTAGACCAGGTTACTCAAAGCCCCATCCAGCCTGGCCTTGAGTGCTTCCAGGGAGGGGGCATCCACAACCTCACTGTTCCAGTGTCTCACCACCCTGACAGTAAAGAATTTCTTCCTGATATCTAGTCTAAATCCTCCTTCTTCCAGTTTACAGCCATTTCCCTTTGTCCATTCGACATACTTATAAAAAAGTCCCTTCCCAGCTTTCCTTGCTTCAGTCTCCCTTCAGTTGCTACTGAAGAAGTCAGTCTGGTGAACTGAAGGGTGCTCTAACACGTCTGATGTGTTATTTTCATATGCACTGAAGTCATGCTCCATGAGCTGAAACAAAGATATGGCTCACACCCACATATGGCAGGTGTTTGAAACTGGATAGTTGAGGTCAGTATTGTCTATTTTCCACTCGTAGTGCCCCATCTTACAGACTCACCAGTAAGATGATTTAATAGTTTTTGAAGCAGCTCCTGAACTATTACACTTTTTGACCCAATGGAAAGTGAAATCAAAGTTGGATAATCAATCTAATATATTTAAATAAATTCAAATTGAGACGCCTCGCAACACTGGGATGTGAACTCTAACTGTTCAAACTCTGCTTCAGAAGCTTCTGCTGAATAGCAGCAATCTTGGAAGAGGGACAGTACAGAGACAGGGGAATTTCACAAGTTCAACATGTAATTTTAATCAACGGCTGCAGGAGAGTTGGAGCTCATGTAACTTGGGTTATGCTGTTGCAGCTGAGTTGAGACTCTGTCTCAATGATTTTGCATTCACATTGCCAGCACACTTTATTTTACACTGGCGAAACACCAGGTCTTTCCGTAGAAAAAACCACCCCGTGACATTGCTTCTGGAAGACAACCACAAAACCTAATCCCTTAATCCCACTTGAGAAAGCTATTTTAAATGGGAAACAGAGTTATGCTCACTTCCATACTCACATGGCTGATTCTGATCTCAGCTATGCCAGTACAAATTGAAATGCATACTATAACATGGTAAAATTTGCTGGTGATCTGGCCCAGATACTGTGATTCCCATCTATGTATAAAGTGGCTCCATACTACACTGACAGATGAATCACAGACTCAAGAGATGACATACATCACATTACTGGCAAAAACAGGAGCTGAATCAAGAGTTATTATTTCAAAAGATTTATTTATCTAGTTAGCTGTTTATTTATTTATTTATGTAGAGCTTCTTTCCCACTAATGGTATCCCCCCTGTGATGTTAATGACACATGTTCAATATTTATCTACTTGCTTTGAAAAAACCTCTCAGGTTTTTTTGCACATTCCCTAATTGATACTGTCAGATGGATTTTTTTAACTTTTGTTTTTATTTCTAACCTTTATTCTATATGAACTAACATCTTATTGGCCTTATGGACAAAGAGGAGCAAACGTGCCTCATAGGTCTAATAATCAGCAGTGATGTGGAGACCCAGAATCACAGTCCTTTCTTAAGTTATTCAAAGTAGTGATATCCCTGAATCCTGAGGAGTTTTGCAATGGAAGACATTGCCTGTTCATGAAGGCTTAAAAGACTTGAGTCTAATGACAAGGATTCTGCATGAAGAAAAAAACTAGATAATTTTCAAAGTAACAGGAAAAGTAGGCAATTAAAGCCTAAGTTTCTTGTCTTAGAAATGAGAAAGGCCAAAACCTTTGTGCTTCATCTTACATTTTTGGAATGGGTGTCATTAAGATGGATTTCTCTTCTCTTCCTGATGCTTTTTAAATATGTGTACAAAGCCTTTGTTGCTCACTAGGTGTACTGAGTATTATGGAAAGGCAGATAAAATTAGAACATCTCTAGAAAGAACAAGGAAATGTCTACTGTGGTTCTTAATGGATGTGTAAACAGTGATGACATTTAAATAGTGTTTATAAAGCATATTTAGGTCCTTGACTACTGTAAAAAAGTCATTATAAATAAAATCATGTGGTGTCTTTTGAGGTTATATTTTTTAATCTCAAATATAGGTGTTTTTAATAATAGTTTTTCCAGAAAAGCAGCTTCAAGCTAAAGCAGCAAGCAATACACAGTTACGCTGTTGCAACTCAATGTTGAAACTGTCAGTGGCATATTGGGACTGCATGGAGATGAATTCTTGAGCCTAGGAGGAACCTGAGACGTTATTTCTTATATATATGTATATATATATATGTATAAAATATTATATTTATATTTTTAAATCATTTGCACAAGGTTTATTTTGCCTTATTTTAGCCATTAAAATTGATTAAATATGTACACTCGTGAAACTTTTTTTCACTTACTTTTGAACCATATCTCAGAACATGAGGAATCTCTTCCTTTTAAAGCATCTTTTTAAGGTAGATGGATTCCAACCTACAAGTTTAAAATGAGTTTATTATTTGGATTAGTAATGCAAGATGGTTTTGTAACCAATTTCCACAAGGCGAAACACAGGATGTTATGGAAAATAGCACTTATTAATAGTAAGGGCCAGATCTGATCAAACAGAATGCAGAGAAATGTTGTAACTAAATTGGAAGCAGTCCCGATGCACTGTGATGCAGCCTAGCACTGAATCGGATTGCTAGAAATTGAATAGAACTTACAAGTTCACTTTGTTGCCACTCTTAGGTGTTTTTCTTGTGAAATTGTGTTGTCTTATTTAAATGTGCTAAAAAAGAAGTCCTTTGCTGCTGATCTTGACACACTTTCTGCAGACAAAATGATTTCAGCAATGAGAAAGAATTACTAGGACAGATCTGATCTAGAACACATATATGACTGTTTCACCTCTCATTTTGTCAAAAGATGGTTGCAATAGGAAGCTGTATTCCTTTGGTTTGGTTTTGTACTACTTTGTAACTGGTGCCAGTAGTACCCATAAAAATTCAGTCAAGAAAACTTGTAGAGTCTACTGTGCATTTTGCTGTCCAGTGATGTACATTTTAAGTATATTAAATATCGAAAGACTAGATTATCGAAAGACTTCTACTCCACTCTACTCTACTCTATTCATTATCCCAATTCCCATAAAAGAAGAAACTCCAAAAAAGGCAACACATGTCTCTTCTTTACTTCTAACAGAAACTTCTTGTGGTTTTTTTTTTTTTTTTTGGTCCCATTAGAAAATGAGTTTTTGAAAATCAAGAAGGATGTATGTATTCATACATTTTATTTGCATATTTTGTTGATTTTTGTCAACATCTATAAATAGCTTTTATTTAATTTTTTGTAATTGCTTTCCTGAAACCCAACTTTGCATGAATTGAAAAGAGGTTTTCAGGAATAAATGCATTAATAAGTAGTTTGGACTCACTTTTTATTACAGGTCCTATACAATGTTGATTAAAGTATCCAAGGAAAGTGTAATAAATGAACTTTTATTCTCTTACTACTTTTGTAAAAAATATACTTTCAAATTTTCATGATTTCTTTAACAATTCCTTTAAATAGCTCTGTAAAGTACAGTGGAACTAAACAGAAACAATCTATTTATATTGCACAGTAAGCAGAAAAATAATGTATTTATGCTGCATGTACTTTTTATCTTTAAAATTCTGCAATTTGTTGTCAAATTGAATACAGATTATTTTGTTGTTGTTGTGCAATGGACAAATGTATTAATACAGTCATACATCTGTAATTTACCAAGATTTTTCAGTGAGAGGATCTAAAATGTAGATTAATATATCTGTACTGTAATCTGTTTTGAACACAGGAATGCTCTTTGAAAGTGTTAATGATATCATTTTCCTTTGGTATAACAGTACTCCTAGTTTTAGTAATGGAGTCCCTCATTATGACAATTAAAATTTGTAAGTTCAACCTTTAGTCTTACTGTTTTTTTTTAAGTACTTTGTCCATAAATCAGTATTATGGTTCATTTCAATATTTTGAATGACTGTTTTCTTCAAACAGAAGTGAACGAATGGACTCAGAACCATGCCATTGTCATAGGAAAACATTATGAAACACTTTTTCATGCTTTTATCACCACTGTCATTAACTACTTGTATGCATAAGGACACATAATGCACACCAAGCACTGACTTGTCTCTGTTTCAGACCAGAAAATTACCACTTAAAGAGAAAACCCCAAATACTACCTTTTACTCTAAATTCATAAGCTGCTCAGTGGTGGTGTTTGGTAAGACAGTACATCAGTTTCTCTCATGAAAAAAGATGTCATTTAAAGAAATCAGCCTTATTATGTCCCAATGACAAGTATAATTAAGAATGTCTGTTTCTGAAAGGCATAAGAATAGAAGGAAACCTTTTGTTCACCTGAGCACACTACCATTCTTGACCCATCCAAGTAACTTAAGCCCTGGCTGAATTGGACAAGGACAGGTGTAATTGGGCCCCAGTCTCGGCTGCTTCCAGCCTTGCAATTACCTTAATAAGGATGTCTGTGGAGGGGTCAGTAGCTAGCGGCCACTTTGGCTGGAGCCTTCTCCAGCTGTCAACAGAAGGAGAACAAGGAGTCCATTGGGTCACAGCAAGAGAAAAATGAATACTGGTAATTGATCTAGTGACAGCAGTGTCTGTCCTGAGACGAGAGAAATGGGCAGCTGCAATGAAAGAATTGATGCCAAAAAGAAAAAAAAGCCCCCATAGAGCTGGGATGTTTTTGAAGTTATGGCATGGAGGGGATGCTATATGAATTTTAAAGGGAGTGCAGTCATGTTTTAAATGTGGACATTACATTCAGCTATGCACTCTATTGTTGCCATCTCAATTCTGCAAAACGGATAGAACAGGCCTTTCAATAGGATTTTTAACTCTGCCCTCTTGAACACACTCCCTCCCAAAATACCCAAAGGCATTTGTGGCCTTTGTGATAGGTAAGGATCCACAGGTAATGCTGACAGATGGACAGTTATGTTCTCTTGCATCTGTCTAGAAAGGTTTTGGATCTACCCTTGAAAATACTTTCCAAATTAGTGGTGTGATTCACAGTGTGTATTCGGATCCTCATTATTTCAGGTGGGCGGAAATGTAATTTTAGCTCACCCTTCAAGCTCTCTGTTCTTGTGACAGATTTTAATTAAATATAGCCTTTAATCAATTAAGTGGCAGCTGCAAGTAACATGTTAGTGCTCTGAATATATCCTTAGAAATACCCAAACTTGCAGAAAATGCAAGTTCAAATACCAGCAGGAAAGAGACAGTCTTTCATCCTTCCTTTGAATTCCATGAAATTTCCTGTCTGGGCTGCACATCAATATCTTGCCTAGACATAAGAGACGGTCTTTCAGAAACAATCCATCCCTGCTCCCTTTTCTATCTGCATGGTAATTCAGGATAATAGAAACAATAATAATAACAATATTGAAGCTGGAGTTAGGATTGCAGCTCTAAAAATCGAAAATATCCATTTACTGCTGGCAGAACTTACATGTTTAGAAGGGGTGTTGATGGTGTTGATAACAACTATCACTTATCATCACTATGAGTTCAGGACTAACTTAAAGCATAGATGTCTCTGAGCATAATTAAGCTTATGGTTACTTGTAATAATAATATCAGTTGTTAGTACTGTTTATAGTTGAGGTTATTGACTTGCTGTTACACATTCTTACAAAGATGTAATGAATGAATTACATCTATCCCAGCTTAGACATCTAAGATGTAGTGTTTATCTATCAGATAATCAGCCTAGAATCTTCTCACATACATTTTTACAAACTAAAGAAATATGGCTGATAAGTAAGAGAGAAAAGAAATACCACTGTAAAATAAGAAATTTAAATGGAGTTATCAGTGGGTTGTGGCTGGTATTATCAGAACAAAAAAGGTGGATTTTTAAGTCTGAAGTGCTGACCGTAGCTGTTCTATATTAACTAGAGAGAAGAAGGCAACAGCAACATGCAACTGATTCAACAAAGAGCAATTGATTTGGGCTTTACAGAATCACAGAATCACAGAATTGTAGGGGTTGGAAGGGACCTCCAGAGATCATCGAGTCCAACCCCCCTGCCAAAGCAGGTTCCCTACAGCAGGTCGCACAGGTAGGCATCCAGGCAGGTCTTGAACATCTCCAGAGAAGGAGACTCCAGACCTCCCTGGGCAGCCTGTTCCAGTGCTCCGTCACCCTCACTGTAAAGAAGTTCTTGCGCACATTTGTGCAGAACTTCCTATGCTGCAGTTTCTGTCCATTTCCCCTTGTCCTGTCTCCACTCACCACTTAGTGGGGTAGCTTAGAATGAAGTGAATTATCATAGAATGGCTTTGGTTGAAAGGTGCCCTAAAGACTATCTAATTCCAACCCCTTTCTGTGTGCAGGGTTGCCAGCTATTAGATCAGGATGCACAGGGCCCTATCCAACCTCCTGCCTGAAGAAACCTTTCTTTCGATCCTATCAAAGGACTAGCTCAGTTGTAGACAGTGACTCTAGAAGAACTAAGAGAAGTTGACAGAATCCTCTCTGTAAATAATCTTAGTGCATGGTCAAAGTGGAAGTCCGCAACATGGCCAGGAACAAGCTTGGCTTTTTTATTGCTCTCTTTTGAATGAAAATTGAGTGGCCATTCATCTTTTCAGGAGTACAATTGGCTATTGTGCTATTGTTAGCAGAGACAAGGACTGGTACTAAAGATAACTTCTCATTTCATGGCTTATGCCATTTCAATCTACATGGAGGTCCACAACCACCAAAATGAGGCAATCTTCCATCACTTTTCCAAATGTATATTCAGCAAAGTGGCAAATTTCAAGGCTATGTGGTGTGAGACTCAATTTTATGATTAGGTGAATTTAGCCATGCACAGAGTCTCTTAAACTTAGTCCCATTGCTGCTGACAGTCTCTAGCTGGTGATCTGCCTCATGGGGAGGACACCTCATGAAACATCAACTTGGGGAACTGGACAAGCTGGCTTTGAGATCGTGTCATGGCTCCATGAACCCTATAGCTGCCATAGCACTGGCAGAGGGAATGCATAATAATAATAATAATAAAAGTTGGCATGATGTATTTTTCTTTTTCTCATCCTTCTGCTACAATGCCAAGGAAGCTGGAAAGATTACTGGCTACCAGAATGATGTATTTATGACTACTGCTGATGCCTTTTTTCTTTTGTGAATCAGAAATTTTAAAAAGCAGGTGTGTGTCTCCTATACAAATAGCCTGTATTAACAAAGTGTGTTAGGATTCTATCCACATGTTGGGACCCATGCTGGGCTTAGTTCAGAAATCATGTATTTTTCCACTAGTACAAAAGCTCACACACTAGTCAGTCTTCAGAATTCCTTGAGCAAACACATCTGGGAATTGGAGAAAAATGTAATTTTTAGGACTCAACCTTTTCTTATGCCATGATATCCTTTTTTTTCCCCACGGATTATACTCAATGGATTCTACCAGATGCTCCTTCTTCACCTAAAAGAGTATTTTATTTTTGGGAACAGAGCATGTTTGAAGAGTAATCTTTCTTTGGGGTGATATATCTGACTTAATTTCTCTAGTACAGTAGTTGACTGAATTAACTTCTGGACATAAAGAATACACTTGCTGGTACTATAGAGTAGTAAGAGCTCTATGCTGAGATGCACAAACCTGTCCAAGAAACTGGGCACACATAGAAACCTCACCCCAAGTTTGATACTTTCATTAAATCCATTAAAAATTGAATTAATTCACAAAGAATTTTTCATGTCCATTTGTTCAGCGGAATTTCAGAAATTTAAGGCAATGTCTTGA
Organism: Lagopus muta; assembly: GCF_023343835.1. Lineage (NCBI taxonomy): Eukaryota > Metazoa > Chordata > Aves > Galliformes > Phasianidae > Lagopus > Lagopus muta. Next base: position 4,821,788 of record NC_064433.1, read on the forward strand.
AGCCTACATTTGACTGAGTAAAAATTTAGAACAAAAATCTGAGAAAGGGAAGAAAGTAGTGAATGACTTACTATTTACCATACTGAAAATGTCACCTTAGCAGTTAAAAATCCACACAGAAAAACAGAGCATAACAACCAAAACAAACCCACAAAAAATACAGCAGTGGCTTATTTAATGCCTAACCAAAGTACCAATAAATACAAATACCAAGAGAGAATTAACAGAAAGAATGAAGAAGCAAAAGCAATGCAGATTTAGAAAGAAACATTGAAGTGAAAACATACCAACACTGAAATAAATGGACTTCCACTCATTAGGATTGTGCAGACTGTATCCTGAAGTACCCATAGTTTGTAATGAAGTCTGTTACAAAACATTGCAACTTTTGGGGAGCAAGGTGACGGGTACTTGCGTTTACTCACTGCATCCAGATTTTGCTTTTTGTTTTTAACATTTCACTTTTCCTACTGGAAATTAAGTTGTTTTTCTTCCTTAACTTTTCTCCCTGGGTTCTTTTGGCAAAATATGCTCCCACTGTGCCTGGGGAAAAAGAACCCCAATATCTTGGTCAAATCTCTCATAGATGTTGTAGGAACAACATTGCCAAATCCTATATGGAATTGAGTTAGAACACATATTGATCCTATAGACATGATACATCTGACTGCCAAAATAAGAAATAGCCATGATGTCTCTCCTTTTTTCCACTGGCCTCTGTTCAAGTTTTCTAAAACAAATAATGAATAAGAAGGAATGACTTTAATAGAGTGACATATAAACTGCTTTTCCTCACTTAATCATTATAATAGAAGACACATGGTGGACATATTGAATACACAGTAAATAACCAGATTGATAATTTATATCCTTGTATCTACGAAAATTCAATAGTGTCAACCTAACTTTATATCAACTATTAATTCAAGCTAAATATACCTAACACATAACTAATTTGCATTATTATTTCACATTATTGTTTTGTGGAGAAACCTACTTAAGCAAAGTAACTTTAATAACTAAAACTGGATAATAGCAAACTTCAGATACTCCTTTGTGTGCTTCTTTACTTTCTTCAGAATATTATGTGTATATACATGACGTAATTTGGAATAACAACTAGTGAAATTACATCTCTTATTCAATAAAGTTACAGTTCAAAGGAGATTTCATTTACTCTTCAATTATTTAAGAAACTAGAGCATTACTGATGTCACTAGAAGACACCTTAAAATCAACAGGAGGTAGATTAAATACGTAATGTACCTACATTATATCATAACATCATAAAAATACAACCCTCTCAACCTTTCACATTAAACTAGTTTTGCTGTCACTGGTGTCTCTTCAGTCTCTCAATATTTTCGCTGCAGGTAGAGATAATCCAATTTTAAGGACTTAAAAATTCTGATCTTATTTTGTTTCCACCTAAAAGTCTACTTAAGAACCATTCTAAAACTTTCAGCAATGGGAAAGGAAAACAGTAGTATAAAGGACAGGTATACACTGACTCAAGCTTTCTCTTTGGCCAGGAAAAAGCCAAATCTGGCCCTGAAGCATCAGTATGCTGCTGACCACAACACAGTCTTCCTACTGCCTACATCAGTTCGGGTTATCCTGAGGTGGTACCAGTGAAGCTTTGGTCACTTACATATGTCCATGTGAACCTCCACTCAGTTCTCCAGCCCATTTGTTCATGTATTACAAAAAAGTTATATTTTCCTCGTTCAGATTGCAGATTGGTGGATGCGTGCTTTGTGATCTACTCAAAATTGTGTTTCATCTTCATTGTTCTGTGGGTGGTCCCCTCTGCCATTATTTATTACCTGTTGATGACAGAATGATTGGTTTTCTCCTGGGATTTTCCTCGGTTCTCCTTGTTGAATGTTGGAAATAGTCCAACAAAATATTTTATACTCAGAATCTGCTGATTTTTCAGTATTTATATGGTTTGGAGTCTTGAAGTGGGTTTCTTCTCATCGACTTCTGTGAGGGTAGGTTTCAGCTTAATCAGTAGATTAAGGCATCTATTTTTAGGCTTTGGCATGCAGGTGTCTCCAGGCAAGATATGTATCTGGGCTCCCTTCTAGCCAGCAGAGATCCAGACTGTGCTGTTGGTGGGGCCTACAGTAGGTGATGGCACACACAGATAGCCCAAAAAGGTCTCTGCTGGTTGCTTTTTCTGAAATAGCTGAGGGTGCTATGTGGGATGTGGGAATAACAGGGAGTCTCCAGAACCCACAGTGGCAGAGTGAAATAACCTACTTCTCTGCCATTCCAATTCAGCTTAGTCTTAGTCGTTGCAGGTCTTGCTCATTTGTGTGTACGGGGCTAAAATAAACAATATCTGCCAACCAAAAGCTGCTAATGTATCTGTTTAAATAACTTTTTAGTAACTCTTTCTGGCCTTCCCAGTGGAAATTTGAAAATTATGGATAACTACAAACAGTGGAAAGTGCTGGACTAAATCTAACTATCCAAAACGAGACAGCTACAAAAAGAAAATAAGAACACAGAGGATGAGAGACCTGATGCAATAGGTTTACGTAAGTAAGAAAGCAAATTGTCCACAAAAGTGTAAGCAGCTTTCAGCTTTTTAAAATCTATGTTTTGAACTGTAGATAATGTACACGTGGGAAGGTCACATACATTCTAAGAGATATGAAAGCTGTTTCATACAAAAATCAAGGAATTCAGCTGAGACCTTGAGTCTGTGAAAAGTGGCAGAGCTCTTCCCCATACAATCAGATTGTCTTTCTGTATTAAAGTATTTCATAAGCTTCAGTGAAGTGTCTGCACCTAAGTAATATGTTAGTGAAGTAATATGTTAGTATGCTTTAAAAAAACAAACAAACAAAAAAACAAACAACAAAACTAAACTAAGAAACTAAAATTCAAGCTGTCTGATCAGATAAAAACCATCAAAAACATGGATGCATTTTTTGGATGCGCAAAACCCACAGAACTAGTTTCTACATTTCTCCCTTGTTGACAGTGCTGGCTATGTACACTGCTCTTGAATAGACAATACAGGGTTCATATATTTCTCAGTGTCCAGTGTAGTACATCAAACAAAGATCCTGCACACTTTTTGCCGATAGTTCCCACTGTCAGGAATGCTTTAGTTTCTCAGTATCTTCAGTTTCTATTGTAGAAATTAATCATGAACATTGCGTATAGATTTGATTTTGCACTGTGTGTAATTTATAACTCAAGGCTCTGCATCTCATTAGTTCTGGCTGGGTCTCTCCCACCAGGATAAACAAGCTTCATTTTATGATGTTTTGGCCAATCAGATTTAATATTACGTGAATGCAGTGAGACTGATGACATGCAAATGTCCATAGGCAAACCTGACAGTATTAAAAAGTATTAAAAAGACAACAAATAAACAAAGCCCAGCAGTACTAGAACATAAAGAAGAATAGGGAGGAATGATAAGAAACAACCAACTTACAGATGTATTTTGTCCTTTCCTTTGTGAGCTCTGAGGACATTACCCGCACATAGCACAGCCTTGATCAGCACCTTGTCCTGATGTGCAGGACTCAGTCAACAGAGTGTACTGAATAGCAATTAACAACTGTAGAAAATACATAATGCTGGATGTTTTAATGGGAACAACATAGATATTTTCACCTTCATGACAAAATGTTTGGCATAAAGTACCTTAGGAAGTGCTAATGGAAAACTTAGTAAAGAAGAAGGGACTCATAACACCCATACTGCTTTTTGTTGTTCAGAGTGCATCATAGGTTACAAGGTTTTTAATCTATGGGTGTATATTCATTACGGATATGATTTTTCCTTTCAGGTATGAATGCTTTGTTCACACCTTGGTTGGTCAGGAGAATGATGAAATATTGAAATATAGACTTGCATTGGCATAAAAGACTTGAACTCAATCTTTAACTTTATCAAAGAGATGACTGAGTAGTGATTTGATTTGACTTTGTGTACACCTACATGATAAAGGTAAAGGTGATAGCTTTCTTAGGCTAGCAATCTGAAAAATATCTAATCAAACAAAAATAAGAGCAAGAAATATTCAGATGGCAAACAAGTAAGCTTTAACCACAGAACTGTTTATAATCAGAACTGTAAACTGAAGATTTCAAAGATGCTTATTCTTTAATGCTAAGCACTTAAAAAAATAAAGACTGCATATTTTTTTTTCTCAAGGGTATGCTTGCCTTCAAACTGGACTTGAGATTGTATTATGGCATGAGCTATGTGGCGAGTCAGATGCCTGTTAGCAACTCAAAAGACTTTCAACAACTTTCTTCTCTGGTAGACTGTCTCTTAATCTAGAGGCTATAGGTTGTAGAGGATGTGGCAAGTTGTTTGTTCTTTTCTTTTTCTTGGGAGCAGAGATAGCAAATAGCACCAAATGTGCCTGATTCTTTTCTTCCCTGAATATCTGTTCAGTCAAGGACTGTAATGAAGTGGTGGGATCAGAGAGAGAAGTCTGATTAAACTTTAGGTGCTGTACCTTTTCCCTTTCACATGGTTATACCTGGAAACCATAATCTCAACCAAATTATAGACAACACTGTCTACAACTACTTTGGAGAAGATAGGGCCATTTTTAATTATTATTATTTTTTTTAAGTTTATGAACATATATGTACATTTTTATGTATTAATTGCCCCACTACTTGTTTTCTGATCCAGACTGCAGCACTTTGGTCCACTTTTCTTCCTTATTAAATGCACCCCCTTCACCCTGGATGTGCTAATGCACAGGTGTTTGTTGGCATACCCTACAGGAGGGATATGCACAGGGAAGATCACCTGGCTAGAGGTGGCAGAACGGCAGGCTTCAGGGTAAATGCCCTCTGAGCCAACCACCACCTGCGTTGGTTTTCCTTGGGTCTATGCCATGGAGCATGTGCACAATTGCATATCTATGTCTCATGTTCCCAAGTGTCCTATGGAGATTGTAATATTTATTTGAATTTCTTCATTCTGGGGATGATCTTCTGTGAGAATACATATAAACCCTGGCAGAAAAGATAATTGTAGAAGGGCTAATACTCTGACTTCGTGAAAAGGCACATGTGGGTTTATTGGAAACATGATGACTTAGAAGACTGCTTTCTCCTTGAAACAATGCAGCCTGGAATCCCTTCAAGGCTCTTCATGCTAACACCGTAACTGCAAAAAGCTTATGAGCAAGCATGCACTGAATTACAACCTCCTCCTACAGGAACTCCAAGTTCCCTTTAAAAGAAGCTGTTCGTTTTGCTGCTGAACTAACATGATTAAACAAGACAGGTCTGGCTCAGTTCTTTCGCATTGTCAAATCTTGAACAAAAGGCATAATTTTCCTATTTCTTACAACTCCAAATAGTCTGCTTATAGACATGGCAATTACTCACAGGCAGCATAACTCAAGATCTTTCCAGTGTTTACATCTCTACATGAAGCATACATTTACATGGCAACGGCATGGGACAAGACATGTCTTTTAATTTTCCCATCATAATTCATGGCAGAATCTTTTGCCAAAAAACCACTGGAGCTGATTACCAAGTGTGACTATGATTGGATCATTTAGCAATTTGAGTTTCCACACCTTTTGTGCGAGGCTGGGCTTTGTTTTACTTAAAGCAATAATTGCATTCTAATTTCATAATATGGGCCATGGTTGCTTCATCTCTCTGTGCCTTCAAGGAAAAGAAAAGGTGCAGAGAAGACAACAAATATTTTTTTAATTAATTTTTTAAAATGAGCTAATAAAAGTTTACCTGCTTCACAGGTGTGCTTGGTGCAAAGCAGCTTAATTATCATTCCCACAGTCTGTGTAAGAAGGATCACAAAGGGATTAGCCATTGGTGATATCTCAGTAATAATGAATTAGACTTTTATGAAGAGCAGAGTAAAAAAGCACTGTTAGAGGTGTAAGCATGGCAAAGATTTTTGAATAAAGTGTGTTAAGGAGTTTTGTTTAAATAATATTTCATTAAGGTAGATTTTCAAAACAGAGTGGAAATGCATAATTTCAAATAAACCTGAACTCCATACTGTACAGTGCTCAAATTGACTTCACAATTCCTCCAACTCATAAGATGAACAATAGAGAAGATGAAGTGTTTCATCCCACTAGGGTAGGTCAAAATCTTCTTGGAGACTTTTCTCCTTCTCATCTGGAACCTTAAAACAAACACTTTATCTCAAATGACAGAGTGATGCCAATTTATCAGTTCATATAACATGTGACAGGTTTTTCCCTAGATACAGACACATCTTTGTCTGTGGTGCACCCCTATTATACTGGTAGTCTGGAAACTTGGTAAAACTACCTCTCATGCTGAATCCTTCATATTCCCAAAACTATAACTGCATGTGTTTCCAGAAGTTTTTAGATTCTAAAAGCTCTTCATTTTGATGTTTTGGAGTAGCAACCATCCTTCTCTGCATTCAGAGGTATGAGTCCATGATAGTTGAACAAATATGCCCTGAATTC